>NC_051217.1:28184550-28784550 GCF_015220715.1 Pygocentrus nattereri | reverse complement strand
CTTGGATGAATTATGCAATCACCTCTTTATCTTTCATTTGTTCTCCTTTCCTAGGACATTTTATGGGTAGGAAGAGTATTCCGGACGGCTGTGTAGATTTGTCCGAGCTGAAACAGGAACAGAGAGCCATGCAGCATCCCCAACAGAGGACAGATCCTATCAACCAGGTCAATTCAGCTGATTTATCCACACTAAATGCTCCTTATTGTAAATCAGATCTCAGTTTGACTATTGTCTGCAGCTGTTCGGTGAACTTACTGTGCATTTAAAAGATGTATTAACAGTGTTATTCTTGTCTTCTGTTTTTTTTTCTGCTTTCAGAACACGGACTTCCTGGTAAAGCTTTTGAAAAGTTACTTTGAAGAAAGGAAACGATAAGATTGCCATAACATTTTCACTGATAATATGGACATTTGTGCTAACATACAGCAGCAGATTTCCCAGAGCTACCCACGACTTCCATTTCACGATTGTCTGAATAAGGAGCTGGGATTCACCTAACATTCTGTGCTGCTTATTCATAACTAATATACCAGCAAGACATATTTTGATAGCATACGTGTGATACATTTTACAATAACCTCCAAATATTAAAAGAAGATCAATTAAAAATGATTTTTTTTGTTGTGTTAATTCACTCAAAAGGTGATGAAATGGTTCGTAAGCTACTATAATGGTCTCTTTCAACAAGAGACATAATGTGGATGCTCATACTGTTCAAATGAGAAGTCTGGAGTTGAACATACGTACTACAATGGATATGTGTGACAAAATATATGACATTTATTAAATAGTATGAGATCTACTGTAAAGAAATGTACTAATAACTTGTTGTTTTAATCTGTGCACTGTTTCAATTAGACATTAAATTCAGTGCCGTAAAAGGCAAAAACCTTCATTTATCAATAGAGAAATCATCTTGCCCCAGTGCTGTTATCAAGCTGTGACCATACAGCTGTTTCAGGTGTTGCAAGCCAGCTGATCCACTTACTTAGATCCACATGTCCACAGTCACTTTATGGCATGAGCTGTGTAGAATGCAATTTAGCTTAACTGAATGATGAACTTCAGAGATCAGGAACAACATAGGCAGGCATAAAGCAGCAAACATATACAGCACATCACTCTCACAGATTGGATATACATACATCTGACTGTTATAAGCCGTGGAGTCTCAGCTGAATTAACTGAGTAGATTTCTTACAAACATGCACCATAAAACCCGTTTTACTTAATTATCTGCATACTACGGATACACTTGTAGTTCAAACATGTATATTACGTGATATGTGGTTGTAGCATAATAAGGGTAGTACAGTCATTCAATACAATTTAAGAGCTTTCATAGAGAGAGATGGAAAACATCAATAATTGATCAAAATAATTAATAAAGTATAAAATAATTGAGTAAAAAACAGATTAAAATAAAAAAGAAAATGAAATGAGAAAATACGCTTTTAGATTTTTCTAACAGTTTTTGTTGATGTGCGCGCGCCCCCTGCTGCTCCAATGAGAAGAGTGATGTGTGACGCAATCGGTATGTAACCAATAAAAAACAGCACGAGCGTGATCACATCCTGGCCGTTTTCTTAACTGATCTCAGATCTGCGACAAAAAGCCGGTCCGTACTGAGCATGCGCTCACGAGTCAAACGCGTTTCCTAAACACACAGATTATTTTATCCCAAAATGCCCCTAATTTTAATGTGCGGCTACCCCTGCAGTGGGAAAAGCCGACGTGCGCACGAATTAAGAGATCACTTCACTGAAAACACGGACCGTAAGGTTCACACTGTGGGAGACGAAGAGCTCGAAGTGGACAGGAACTCCGTATATGCAGGTGAGAACAAGCTGCTGCTAAAGCCGCTAACAAATGTGAGTTTACGAGATTTTCTGCTTTTAAAAGATTAAGACGGACCACAGGCTACAGACCATTACCCCACTAGTCTTTATTTTAAGATATTTGGAGCTTTGAAATGAGTTGACGCGAAAAGCTTGGACGTAAAATGTTACATGAAGTGAGACGGAGGTGGAGAAAAACCCCAGGCGGCCCTAAGCCCCTGACTCCTTGCCCTTAGACTGCACAAATGTCCCCTTGATCGACGTGTATGAAAGTCATTTATTTGGCCATTCTTTAAGACTCATTTCAGCGAAGCTCAGCCTCACCGCGAAAATAGAGAAGCTCGAGTTCCAAGCGCTGTATCGCTCTTGGGCGCCCCCTGTGGTGCAGTACCGAGTATACAGAGACTTTAGATACTAGGTCAGACTTTTGATATACTGCTGCTAGAATCAGAGAAAGCAAAGCTCTTCTTTTCGCTTTAACCGTGTATACTGCTAATTGGTGTTCACATCAGTGTTTAGGCAGTAAACCTAGTTTCTATAAGCTTCTATAGGAAAAACGCATTTGATTACTGCATATTACACATGATTATACTGTCTTTTAAGTCTCTAAACATTCCTTTAATATGATGTAAATTAAATTTAATTCACGTTCATTTTGCCTTTTTCTGTTTGTGCCCTGACCTCTAAAATGTCTGTGCACCAGCTTGATGTGAAATATCTTCTTTTGCTTAGGCCTCTGAGACCCTCTATTGAAAAAGCAACTGTTTAATGTTTAAAGCTCTGTTTATACCTTATTCTGACTAAATGTCACTAAAATACACATCCTAATAGTCCACTCTCTAAACATCATTTGTAGAAGAACATTACTAATATAAACGTATCTCCTGTCGGCACGTTTGCTTTGTGTAAATATTGAGCTGCACCCCCCTGTATATAATACAGAAATTTGAGGTGGTTTTTGTGAATATTGTAAAAATGCAACTTTTCCATCACTTTTTAACATTTATTATTTCACACAATGGCCCTGTTTACTCCATTGTATTCAGTGAATTCAACTCCAGTGGATCCCTGCTATGCAAATTTTCAACTATTCCCAACCCCAGTGCACCTGACTGAGCTCCTCATGCAATTATCGAACTCTTTTAAGAGCTGGATCAGCTGTTTTTGAGGCAGGGAGTACATGAGAGTGCATATGACATAAGACATTGAGGTGCTAGCGGCTTATTGATTGAGGCCTGCAATAAGTAGGCAAAATGATCAGTGTCACTGCTTACAGGTTGGAAATTGGTGGCTAAAAACTGGTACATACATAAAGCTTGTTAGAATGCTGTTTACGTTAATGCCCATCTAATGAGATTTTCTTTCGCCATAGATTCTCAGAGTGAGAAGAATTTGCGAGGTGCTTTGCGATCTGAGGTTGAGAGGTCAGTGCATAATGACATGTAATTGTAACATAACGACCTAATATCTGAGTTTCCACTGTGAACAGTTTTTGTAATGCTGCTCTGTAATCTTCATATCTGATCTGATGTCCTCTGAAAACAGAAAACTCAACAAAGAGGATATTGTAATTCTGGATTCCTTGAATTACATTAAAGGTACATTTTTGTCTGTTGTCTTGTTAAATGTTCATGTTCTTGTTTAGACTGGAATTCATTACTTTGAAGACGTCATGTCAATTCTGTTCAGTTAGTCTGTAAGATACATGTTTCTCGGACAGAAAAAATGCTGTCCAGAGTAATAATTTTGAGCAGCACTTGGGCGTTTGACCAGTTTATTCAAAATGCCGTCCTGCTTACTGTTCTACTGTAAAAGCTTTCACGTTACTGGAACTGCATTTGCAATGAATTTTATGCCATTTTAAGCACCAACTTTCCGTTACGGGGCACTTATCACTTTTTGCCTTCTTGTCTATCATAATTATTACAATGACAAAAGTAATTCACTTTACATGGTTAACAAATAAGCGAACACCGTGCACAATTTTCAAGCCATCATTCAATAAATGTCAATAAATGATTAGCCTTGGCCTCAGTAGTATTCTAGCAGCTCTGCCCACCACAGAACATGTGTGATTCTTGTTAACTATAGAACAGATACACATTAAAAGTAATAAAATCTGACAAAGTGAAGTGACGCAACCGTTGAAGGGACCGAAAGGCAAAATGAAACCTGCACTCTGGTGTCTGGATCTGTAGCCTGATAGGCTACCCTAACATTAGCTTAGCAAGCAGCTGGAGACCCAAACAGTGCCACCCATCACAGCACAGGCTTGATTCTGAAAAGTTTTGCTCTGTTGACACAAATTTAGAAGATATTGTTTGAGAGAGCAAAAGTAGAGTGACTGTGAGCTCAAATTGAAGACATTCTGTAGTATTTGGAAGAGAGCTCAGTTAGCAGGCTAAATGTGCCACGCCACAGCACAGACTCAGTTGTAGCTAACTAATGCTAAAATGACACCCGTTTAGAGGATATAAGTGCAATGTCGAGTGACTGGTGTTGGGGTGAAAGCGGAAATCGGACATGTTCTGTTATGTGTGCAGGGAATGTGTGGTTCTGATGTGTGTAGCTCTTTGCCATGACTGAGCTGCTGTCCTGCTTTTTTTCTGGTTCTGATTTCCAACATTTTTCTATTAGTGCCTCCTGTCTGTGAGCTCCCATATTACCAATATAAATGGGTGGAATGTGTTTTTATCCATTGATACAAGGAGTACAAATTTGACGTGCCATTTTTATCATTTTTACATACCATATACTGTATCTGTATACGCTATTAATCAACCTTAGTTTATGGTACATGGAACTCCCTTTGTTTTCCTTTTTTGTCTCTTGTAAGGGCTTTTAAATAATGATTGTATATTAATCATATTTAATCTAAACTGAGATTCTTCAATAAAAATATAATTAAAAAAAAAAGCTGTCACATTAGTTCTGTAGAATTTAATTAGCTTTGTTTTCCAGGTTACAGATATGAGCTGTTTTGTCTGATTAAACATGCACAGACACCACACTGTTTGGTACGTAACATCTTAATATTTAAAAGCTAAGTGAAAACCATTGAGATACCCAACAATTGTGCAGAACTAAATATATAAACATTCTGTACGCCCATTGTTGCTCTTTATACAGGTCTATTGTTTAACGTCAGCTGATTTGAGCTCAGAGTGGAATAAGGAAAGAAAGGAAGGTTGCCAGTATTCCCAGGAAATGTAAGTATGGATTTATCTTCTTGTAGCCTGTTTCACTGTACAATAATGAGATTTAGGATCCTGAAAGACATATATTCTGTTTGGATATGATTATGAGGTTCTTAGTATGTACTGAAGTTATTCTTTCGCCTGCTAACTGGAATGTCTTGTGGAATGGCTGTAATGCCGTCTCAAGAATGGTCTTTACCCCCTCTCTGTGACTGACGTGTTTTACGAATTCTAAGAAGTTTCAAGAAATTCTTACAGTTACTATGAATGTTTGCATTAATGGTCTGTTTAATCCAGAAAGTTCTGTAAAGGACTTCCTTTGTTTCCTTATGCTGTTGTAGCCTGGATGCCCTCATTTTGAGATTTGAAGCCCCTGATTCAAGAAATAGATGGGACAGTCCACTCTTTACCATTCAAAAAGATGACGCTCTTCCATTTGAAGCCATCTCGGATGCCATTTTCAAAAGGAAAGCACCCCCCCCTAACCAGTCCACACAAAGTGTAAGTCCCCTGTTTTGAGCTTCGATATGCCATGCTGTGAAAATGATTTCTTTTAGTGTTGCATATTTGTCACAGTGAGGGGTTTCGGGTCTTGAGACAACATGTAATATTAAGTGAACCTGAGTAATTTCCAATTCTGCAGAGAGGGAAATTCTGCAATTTCCTTCCGGGATCAGTAAAGTATTCTGATTCTGATAAACACTTAAAACTTATTGTGTCTTAACACAACTATGGTTTCATTTGTTTAAGGAACAAAGTTATACAACACATGAAACACCTGTGTGAAAAGTAACTCTCTGCTTAGTTACTCAAGCAACAAAGGAACCAAATATGATTGATAATTTTGTGAGTTTCTGTTGGTTGAACACAGTAAGACATGAATGCAGCCAGCCCTATTAAATGTAAATCTCGCTCATATTGATGTTTATCATGACAGTGCCACATTTGAAGTCATTGAGCTCTTCATTACGACCCAGAGTTTGAATTATTGGTCAAATCTAAACATTGTCTGATGCCAGTAATTGTTTAATTTTATTATCTGGTGATTCTGATATGATTCTGATATCATTCTGCATCCTTAATTTAAAGATCTGAAAGTGTTCACTATGACAAACATGCAATAATGGGCATCAGGATGGGCAGAATTTTTCAGTGCTCTGTATAGATACTATTACGTGTGTGCATGATGGCACCTAAAGATCAATGATAGAAATTTTTTCTTTTTTTTTTTTTTCCTTCATTTCAGCAACCCCTGTCCTCTACCAACTTTTTATATGAATTGGACAAAGTAACTCAGGATATCTTAATGGTATGGTTTTCTTTTCTGTGTTAAAACGTCAATATTGCCTCAGGCATCCAGATTTGTTCACCCTCATTTCATTATCTTAAGGTGTTGCAACTTTTTTTTTTTTTTTGTGGCCTCCTAGGCTGTTCTTGACTCACAGAAGACCAGTGTCCCTGGGGACTTCATTGCGATACCAGGAGCTACAGAAAGGATATCCTTTTGTCGCACATTTTGCATTCCTGTATTTACTCTGTGCTCTGTGTTAAGGCTCTCACTGAAGAATAAAATAGTGCTGTTCTCTCTACTTGTACATCTGTAGTCTGTGTGCTTATGCATTTCAGATTCCACAGATATACTTGATTACAGGGCTGAAGGATTGTTTTATTATAAGTTTAAATTGTAGCGTATATTATCGACAATGTAGTTTGGGGAAATTTTACCTGATTGCACAGAGATTATCAGCTGTCTGTAGGAAAGTTAGACCACTCAGATGACAGCATGACCACAATTAACTGTCAATCTGGCACACTACATTCAGCTTTCAAGCCAGACAAAAGTGGTTTTACTGGTCTTTGTGGCCAGAATAACAGCCCTTTGCTCCCTTGCATAAAACATCTTGAATGTTTTAAATTAAATGCTTAACGGATAATTCTAAAGAGTTTATGTTTACATTCTGCAAATGTCAAAACCTTATTACTAATTATCGATTTTTTTTTTCACTTTTAACTTATAAACTTGTAATAATTTATAACAGTTCTAAATTTTAAATGATGCAAGTTAAAAGATTTCATGCAGCTCATCCAAGTTAAAAGGTAAAAATCACTTGTTTGTTTATGCGAATGACCTTTAAATTAAAGGGGAAAAAAAACAAAAACACAATTTAACACTCACAATATTGGTCAGTAAGAACACAAGCAGATATTTTCCCCAAATTGTTCAGCCCTGAATGACCAGGCAACAAAGATTGAGAGAGCCAGCTAATTCACACATGAAACGTTTACCTTATTATCCACAATAAGGGCAGATGCTGGAAGCAAAAGACTCCTTATTTGTTATTTCGCAGTCATCACACCTTTAATGCCAATTGCAGCTGTGATGTAAAGATGAGCATGCCGATTGCCTGGAATGAATATGCGGCCTTCAAAGAACGCCATTTAATTTTGAGACTTCCAGCATACTGACCATCCTAAATAGCTTTGGCCTTCAGTAGCCATAGGAATTTAAGCTTCCCAGAAATGAATTTAAACTCCTTTGTTGTCCTTCCATCAGACGGCTTTGAATCTTCTAAGGAAGGAATAACGGCAGTATAACGATTTTTTGTATATATATATATATATATATATATATATATATATATATATATATATATATATATATATATATATATAATGCTGTCCACCAAACAATGAGCTATAATTGCATTCCATGAAATGTTTGACCACAGAGCATTGGGTGTAAATGTACTCAGATTTGTGTTTAAACTTGCTTTTCTCTGGGGTTTTGAATGTTCTCTGCGTAGTGAATAGTCTTCTTGAACACGCTGCATAACTTAATTTCCTCAACCACTCCAATACATAGAACTCACGAGAAGTCTTAACATGGCTGAACTGAGGAAGCTTCGACGGCAGTTCATCAGCTACACTAAGATGCATCCAACAGAGAACATTGGGCAGATAGCCAATATGTTTGTGCAGTACCTCAACAAGAGTATGCACTGATAACTGCAGTTCAACTGATTAGTGCCTATGGTGCTTGTTCTTTTGCGGTATTTTAATAGCCTTCCATTTTTAAGTTATAAGAGCTTTACTTAGTGTTTATATATTTTGTTGGTTTTTAAAGTGTTGCGTTGCAGAATTTTGAGCATCTTCAGTCTAATAAAGCTCATTTGGTTCATTTTTTTGGATTTTCTGGCTTATCTGTTCATATTCAGAGGAATTTAAGTTGTTTTAGAGAGGTAAATTAACCTTATTATTAAATTAAAATTATCTTTTCATGGGGCTCAAAATCCATGTCAGCGCCCCTGTGAGGAGGTGCTGTAATTTAAGTGATTATGATATGATTTTAATCCAGTACATGTACTGGATTGTACTCTGTATTGATCAACTGATTTGGAGTGACAGGTCTTCTGACCATGTGGCTACACATACTCTGAGAGCTGTGATCTGTCTTGAACATGGTGGAGCAGTTTGTACTGAGTGTAATATTGTGAGAGAGGATTGCACTGACATGTCCACCTTTATGAACAACGTTGGTCATGTTTATTAATGCAACATGCACAAAGAGTCCTGTGCCTACCTTTGTGAATATATGTATATTTTGGAAACTGAAACATTTAGGTAAAAATTAGTCAAGCTACTAACGCTAACTAGGTGCAGCTGTTTAAATCAGTGAGTGCGTGTATATGCACTCAGTAATGCGATTATTTTGGATTTCTGCAGTTATCTGAATATTTATATGGTTAGGTACTCTGCATACTCCTGTTTCTTAGATTGGAGTAAGGTCTAGAAATCTGATTAAGAGCCGGATATTAGCTCAGTAATAAGATTTCTCATCCATCATCGTTGACCACTAGTCCAAACAGGGTCGCGGTTAAGATTTCTCAGTGCATGTAAATTCTTACTCAGATTTCTTTTGGACTTCTCAGTCTGCATGTGCGCAAAAACAGGTGGTGGTACAGGAAATAAGCTAGCAGTGTTGCTGCAAGATGGCAGCAAAACGCTTCTGGACCAACGCTGAATCAAACTACATGATTCTATGTGAATTATTATGACACAAGTTAAAATAATTACTTATTATTTAATAATTGTATTTTTTACTGTTTTTAAAAGCTTTCATGGTTATTTTATTGCAATCATTATTCAAAGCTTTCAAATACCAGACTTGCAAAATTGCCATTATAGAGATAAAGAGTTTGCTCATATAAAAACTTTAACAACCAGTAGTCTGACATATCCCCTTTCCCCTTTCCAGTCTTGTCTCAGTTCTTTTCCCTTTCAGTTATCTTTGGTTTGCTTATCACTGATTGAGGGCAGGTTGTGATCTCTGTACAGATGCTTTGTGAAATCACTACTTCAAGAAACACTGAACAAATACAGCTGAATTGGATTGTATCGTTCATATTTTATTACAGATTTAAGAAGAACTGTCTGTAAGTAAACAAGCCTGTATGAGTTTCCTGTGCCTCTGTGTCCTTCCAGTAATCCTTTCATCACCAGGCAAGCGGTGGTCTACCTGCATCAGCCACTGATGTTTTGCAAAAACTGCTTGTGCATTTATACTAATACATATTCACTCCATCCAATTTTGTGAGTGATTTGTTCAACAGGTTTATATGCACTTGAGTAATCAGATAATGGGAAACTGGGTCTATACGAGTCAGACAATAATAATATTTCTGCATTGCAACATGCCAATAAACTCAAAGAAGGTGACATGACAGCAGCATTTCTTAGGAGTTGTGTTCAATGTTGCTTGCTCGCTGTTTCTGGGGAGTCTCTTTTCGCACATGCACAAGCAGAGAACAAAGAAAGAAATCAGAGTAAGCGTTTACACTTGTCGAAACTGCCAAAATAATCATTGGAATATTAAGCTCATATAAATGCACTTAATGACTCCTCCACCCTTAAAATCAAAGGGGCCTTAAAATGTCCTCCATACCAGTTATTCTCAAACTAAGAGCCACCACATTGTTGGAGGTGCCAAACAGACTGTTCCAGTGAAAAAAGGGATACATTTCTTGCTGGGCTTTTGGTGGGGAAGCTCAGTCCAGATGGACCTAGACTGCTTGGAGTCCAGGGCAGTTCATAGCTGGTGTGATAGACAACCAGATGCTGAAAACAGCAAGTCTTCACATAGTCAGGAGATGATACTGTAGAAGGAGAGGGTCCGGGTTGCTCCAAAGCCCATGGTCATCACCTGCACAGCAGCTTATATAGGTATTTGCAAGAAAACAGACGTTTTGTAAAGTAAATAACATTGTGATGACATAAGTGTCCTTAAACTAAAGTGATGGATAGTTATTCCAGTTGTTTTGAAGCATTATTCCCAGCCTATTGAAATTCAGCGGCTGAGGCATAGTTAATGCTATATATCTGTTCTACAAAAGAAACCATCACACTGAATTCATCTGGGAAAACATGAATGAAAATGGCCATTTTAGTTTGAGGACATCCACATGTTTCACAGAAATGTAAACAGTGTTCTTAAAGGGAATTTCAGCCTCTGCCAGGGATGCTTATGTCAATGTGATTTACTTTATAAAACAGCTGTTCATAAATACCTTTTTCACCACATTGTTGGAGGTGCCAAACAGTCTGTCCCAGTGACTGAAGAAAGGTGCAAAGTTGCTGCTGGGCTTCTGGTGGTGAAGGTCATGAGCTAGTGCTCCTCCAAGCAGTCCAAAAGGCACCAGGCGGCTTGGGGTCCAGGGCAGGTCATAGCCAATGTGATCTTCAACAGACAACCAGATGCTGAAAACAGTGAGAGTCCACGTAGTGAGAGGATGGCACTGCAGAAGAAGAGGGTCCAGGTTGCTCCAGAAGCCCACAGTCATCACCTCCACAGCACTGAGGTGTTCAATGGACCAGAAGAAGGGTGAGATGTAGTAATGGTGAATGGCGTAGACCCACTTGTACAGGTGGCTGTTCTTGTGGTGAGCCACGTGCCAGAAGAAGTACTGGGTGTCAAGGCACCAAGCCCCCCAGAGAAGAGCTCCCACACTGTTGGAGCAAAAGCAGGCAGCTGAGGAGCTGGCATCACCGCACTGTTGATCAGAACGATTGATACCACGAAGACCAGGTGGTTGTACACTGCCATACCCAGGCTCCTCATCATCATGCTGACGGTAGGTCACCTCTCCTTCTGGATCTTGTAGCTGTAGAAGGCAGCAAGGCCTCCTCTCCCAGGAGGTCCATAATCACAAAGGGACAGCTAAAGATGAAACAGCTGGAGAAGGCAAGCATGACTGGGAAGATAGGGGAGGAGACCAGGGAGTAATGGTGGAACACTAGATAGTCCCCACAGTGGCTGTAGAAGTCGGGCTGAATCCCTGGAATTTGGGAGCTGCAAGGCAACTTCACCTACGTTCCACATCTTGTTCTTTGTTTCTTCAGGAAGCTGTGGTGAGAACATGCTGAGTTGGAAGCTCTCAGCCTTATTTATACTTGTGAGCCAGACATTCTGACCTGCTATAAAGCCATGATGCAGAATTTTTTTCCATATTTTTTTTGTTCTTTTCTTTCTTTGTTTTTCAAAATGTTGGTTCAGTGTCTGTATTGTACAGGATTATCTTTATTCCCCAACCTCTAGACTAAGACAAAGTAATCTAGTGATCTAACTGGGGTAATTTGTTCATTAATTTTATTTTAAGATAATTCATTTCTCAGAAAATGTCAAATCACTTCCGGGCTTTGTGTCTGGATTTTCTGTTTGTAGTTGCTTTTAGTAACAACAGTTCTTGGCTGGTTTCTAGTCTGACTGAAACATTTCCAATCCATGTAATATTGTCTAGCCAAGACTTCTAATCTTGGCTCATAGCTACTGTATACTTTATTAAGATTCTTAACTCCAAATCAATGGGGTAGTGCTGTGCAATGGCTAGCCATTTTTGACTGGAGTTATCAGATTCAGGGACAAGTCATAAAATCTAGATTAGCCATCTTCAAATTTCATTATTTAATGTCAGTTATGCATAGTGATTCAATATGTAATTCCCTTGCAAAACTGTCCCATGTGTTACTCATCAGCTGAGATTCTCATATTTCATCATCATGTATTTCTTCACACCGCTGATCTTCTTTTTTATGTGCTTATTAATTCCAGGATAAGCTTTTCTTTCTGATATGGTGAAGTAGGAAAACTATTGACAATTTACATTTTGGGATAGGATCTGTAGTTTGTAGCCGACAAGACCCTGTTCATAGTACAATAAAAAAAACTTTGCAAACTCATAAACATGCTGCAAACGCAGAAAAAACTTATCAACATGACTACATACATTTCACAAATGCACTGCAAATATCAGAAATTCAGAAATGCTGCAAAGCCAGTCACAACACAACGGAAGTGAGCCACAACACAATGGAAATGTTTCTGGAAGACTCAAGTAGCTCAAAGGGGATGGAAAATATATGATGGGAAACCACAGAGAGAAGTTGATCAGAACAAAGCCGGTTTATGAGGAGCCTGGTCACATCCTTTTTCCCCCGTTATATCAAAGACATGCAAGTTGCATGTGTTTTCTGTACTTGCAGCTCATTTATGAAATGTAGCATTGGTGTCGAGTGTCTACGAATTAGCAGCGGGTTTGACAAGTGGACTGTGAAACACCCTCTAATGGTCCATGGGCTCAGACTCAAGGGGATACAGTAGTAGTGAGCAGTAACTTGGCCATAATAGCATTAGTGACCCATATTAATGCGCACACTAAACAAAGGAGATTGTAGTCCAGCAAAAACTGAACAAAACATTGTGGGGAAACAAGATAGCAAATGTAAAAGTAACACCTTAAAGAGCACTTGTACCCTTGCAAGATTTCTGACCAATAAACAAGCACTCATCTATATAATTTGGTGCACTTTAGCTGCTGTGATGTGAAAGCCATAGAACCAAATGAAAAAGATACAATATCACAAAAACCCAAAGGGAACCCTGGCTCAGTTCACTGTTGGGAACACATTTTTCATGATGTTCCGCACCAAAAGAGGGAATTCAATATCAGAGCATGCTTTCTTCTTTTTCTAGCTGTACATCAGAGCTGTACTGTCTGCATAATCTGCTTGTTCTAACATCTGACTATTGGTAGTCACTTATTCCTGCTACTAATAACACAAGCAATAAAATAATAGCGAAGACGTTTGATTTTGGCCATATGAAACAGAAAAAAATGATCATCCAAAATAAGGTGGAATGGTTCATCTGTATTTGGAGGGGTTAAATTATAATTTCAGTGGAAATAACTGAAGCCTATTTTGAGTAATTTACCACAGCTTGAATGTACTCAGGCAAAACTGAAAATGACTCCCTCTACCTTTAATACTGTTACTTTCACACAGACACTGTTTAAATGTGATTGGTTAATCTTGTTCTCGGTAAAGCTGCTAGTAGCCAGTAAAATAAAAAAGTGATTAAATGTGTTATTAGACAGGTTCAGTGAGTCAGGACTGGGTTTCCAAGAAGTGGCGCAAAGACGATTCTTAAATGGTAGAGCGAGCAACTCACAGAGCTTCCCAGCTGAACAGATTCAGTCCTGGCTCATAAAACAAACTACACAGCAAATGAAATGATTCACCTCGGGAGAGGTTTGTGTGTTCTGGTTTATCACACAGATAAACTGAAAGTGTTGACATTTTCTGCTGCTGAAATGACTAAGCGGTGCACTTGCTTGAGCGAGGAAATGGCGGATATCAACGGTTGCTAAGCAGTGATTTGAGGACTAAGAAAATAAGGCGGGTCTTCAAGCGCTGTGTCTGAAAGGATATACAGGCTGCCCCCCTCATACGGCGCTCTGAGGCAGGGAAGCAGCAAGTCAGGTCCAAATCTACTGTTTGTACAAACTGCCTGCTGAGGTTCCTCCGTTCGGCAGTGTAGCTGTGTCCATAATCCTGCATATCCCCTCAGATGCATTTAGAAAAGAAATAGCAGAAAGCACGAGCACTGACACCGCGCAGGCAGCGACTGGTCATCCAGACAGGTGCCTTCAGTGTGGAATCGTTAATGATGAATTCACTGACCTTTTAATGCATTTTCTTTTAGCGCAGTTCATGAGATTAACTATTCTTCTCTTGATAAAAGCCTAAGGCAAGACTTTGGCTAAATAACTACGTTCATCCACTCGTCCATCCATTAATAAATAAATAATCCATACATACATACATACATACATACATCACCGCAACCCAGGGGGATAAGCGGTTTAGATTGTGTGCGTGCATCCATACATACAGAAAAAGGGCACGTCATCAACAAACTCCCGCAGCCACTTGTGCACACCCCCAGGACTGACTCTTCACACTTCTACCTTCAGGCAGACGTTACAGGAGTGTGAAGTCCAGGAACACAAGACTGACCAACTATTCACAGGCCATCAGGCTGGTGAACACCTCACTTACTACCTCTTCCCCCCTCCCAATCTCAACTGGTTTAACCTTGCACTCAATAACTGCACCTTACCTTCACTGTACTGCTGCTGTTAGAACAATACTGTTTACATCTATTACTGCACAGAGTAATATTGTTTACTGTTTACATCTATTACTGCACAGAACACTACTGTTTACTGTTTACATCTGTTACTTGATGCACTTTATGAACAGCTGCTCTACATATTTGCACATACGCACGTGTAACTAATTTTATTTCAACTTTGCACATACATTTTTACTTTTACTTTTTACTACTGTTTTTAGAGTTATTCTTATATTTTCTTTTTTTATTCTCTTAAGATTATATTTGGTGAATGGAGGAACAGCAAAGTAAGAATTTCATTGTACAGCGTAACTGCCTGTTCTGCTGTGCATATGACAGTAAAACTCTTGAATTTTGAATCGTAATACTGAATGAAATGCAGTAACAGTTGGAGAGTTGTAGATGTGGCTTGGGGAATCCCGCAACAAACATGATCAGAATGACTGGTACTGTAAAGACAAGGTGGTTGCACAACACCATGACCAGATACCCTCAATAGTCACTTTATTAGGTACACTGTAGGTGTATATCTACACTCACTAAACATTGATCAGATGCACGTACCATATCAATGCACCTTCTACTATATTATAAGAGGGCCATCTGTTTCTTTGCGTAATTTGTTATCAAGACTCTCAGGACCACCACAGATCAGGTATTATTTTGGTGGTGGATCATTCTCAGCACTGCAATGACACTGCAGTTTGTAAACATCTCAGTGTCGCTGCTGGACTGAGAATAGCACACCAACCAAAAATATCTAGGAAACAGCATACTGGACCAGTGATGAAGAACTACAGACAAATAGAACTTTACATTCAGAAAAATGGCAGCATGACTGACTAGGCCTTGTTTCTGTCTCTACAATAAGAAATTGAGGGGAGAAACCAGGTGGTTGTACACTGCCACACCCAGGCTTCTCATCATCATGCTGACAAGTAGGTCACCTCTCCTTCTGGCTCATGTAGCCATAGAAGGCAGGAGACTGCTCTCCCAGGAGGTCCAGAATTGCAAAGGGACAGCTGAAGAGAAAATAGCTGGAGAAGGTAAGCATGAGTGGGAAGAAAGGTGAGGAGACCAGGGAGTAATGGTGGAACACTAGATAGTCCCACAGTGGCTGGAAAAGCCGGTCTGAAGCCCTGGTAGTTGAGAGCTGCAAGGTAACTTTACTGACATTCCACATCTTGTTCCTTGTTTCTCCAGGAAGCTTGTGGTGAGAACATACTGAGGTGCATATTCTAGCCTTATTTATACTTCTGAGCTAGGAACTCAGACCTTTTGTGAAGCATACCCCCCCCCCCGGATTACCTTCATCCACCAACCTCAGTACTCAAGATGATGGAGAATTTGTTTCCCCACAAATCATCTAATTTTCTCTCCTTCAAAATTCTAACTGGACCCTTTTGTTAATTAAGTTTCTGCTCACCTAATTTAATCTCATAATATAAAGTGTTCATTGTATGCAGAATGAAATTATATTTTGTATTACTGATTTAAATTGTTCTGAATATTTTAATTTATTTGGGAGCTGAGACACTTGACAGTTATAATTTGTAGATATTCATATCTACACAGACAGCAAAAAGAATTTATAAAGGTTGTAGGTGACCTTAGAGGCTGAATTGTCCGTTTTTAGGTACAACTACACTGGCTACTTTATCAGATAGGAAGCAAGAAAAAGTATGCACGTCCAAAATCTAAAAACAAAACAAAACAGGTGCCATTTCAAGATGGGATTCTATGTGTTGAGCTACCTGCACTTCTTCAAACTGATAAACAGTAGTTAGTAGTTGGCTTGAAACAAAGCAGTGAATAGTGTGCAAATCAAACATTTCCTTTGATATCACCAGACATCACCAGAAAGAATTCTCCTCTTGATTTGAAATTAACCTTGTGTAATGTAAGTACAGTATAATATACATTTACATTTTATTTTTCACTTATCATTCAAAGAAAAGTTCAGATTCAGTTGTTAATTTAAAAAAAAAAAAATCAAATTAATTGTGCCAAAAAAAAGTTAAATCATACAATATCAGTAAAATCATATGATTACTGCACTTTTACTTTTCTGTTCAGAATGTGATTGTATTTGGCATATTTAAGATTCCTGTTTATAGTCTGCTTTTGTCTGGAGAGCTTCAATCCATTAAAGGGCCATTCCCAATCCATGTCTGGATACTCAGTTGAGATGTCTAAATCTTGGCTAATAGCTTGTGGATCCTTGACTGAGGTCCTTAACTCCAAATCAAACTCAGGATTGCACAGTGGCTAGCCTTCTCTTCTGACAAGAGGCAACCATGATTGCTAGGTCCAGTCCAAACCTTTCATTATGAATTTAAACACTTCAATTACAATCCAATGGTCTATTTTTATTTGATTGCTAGGATTTTGGTGATTCTTTGTTCTGGTCTACTTCTTCTCACTGCTTGCTTTCCTTGACACTGTTTTACAGGTGTTGACATATTTTTGACGATCATTCCTGTGTAGATGAACAAGATAAAACAATGATTAGCTCGTTTGTGCTATCTGTGGATCACTCATAGTTACATAATTATAGTGGCGAGGAAATATATGGCCTGGAATAATACAGTACACAGAGAGAGCTACATGTACCTGCTCATTTTAACCTTGTTCCTGCACCCCAGTCCTCCCTCCCAGTGGCTTGTGCAAGTTGATCTGGTCATCATACTTCTGCACACCTCACACGGCTTGCCATTGTTGTATGGCTAAAGGGATGAGACAGTACAATTATAAAATCCCCCTAAGTGCAAACTGAAACAAACGTCATCAACACTGGCCAAGCTCACCTGCTCTTTGGCACAAAAGCCACAGATCATTCTGGTTGCCAGCTCCATAAGGTGATCCTGGTCCTCGTCGTGGCAAAGATCACAGGGGTAAGCCCGGCCGCAGCAGGGAAACCTGGCAAAAAAATAAAAAATAAATAACATATAAACTCCAAAAGCAGCCAAGGGGATGCCCGGTCTTGAAACTGGGCAGGCGAAAGGATTGGGAGATTTTGAGATTAACGATGTAAAGGTTTTCTAGGAAGGTCTTGGCTCAGATTAAAACTCACTGTTGAGAACTGTATAATGCCTTTCAAAGACAACAAAAATGGCTGTAGGAAACTCCATGAAATGAGGCAGATTTTCTTAAAGTAGAAGAAAGGTGAAAGCATCTTTTTATTTGCATGCACTGCCAAAAATATCTGTAATATCACTGTCTCACTGACACCACCACATATTTGTGACTGTTAGAATGTTTTTCAAGATAATTCTTCTTCCAACAGCAACACCAGAATCCCATGATTGATGCACTGACTGCCCAAGTGGATTTTAAACAAAAACAAAATGCCTTTTCACTTTCACATCACACTATATAATGTTAGATCCTGTACGCACTTATAAGACTAATTATAAGTCTAATTGAGTTCTACTTCACGAATTTAGAGACAATTTTACTGTGGAATTTGCAACATCTAAAATCAGGACTAAAAGAGAAGGTAAGCACTTTATTAGGAACACCTGTACACAAAGGGATGTCCTACCCAGTAGTAGTACTGTGTTCAGTGCTCAATAATTTCCTGGCCCAAACAGGAGAAGTTATAAATGCCACATGGTTGGGTAGTAATGGAATACATGTAATGGCTTTATATAATCAAGATACAAAAAAAGGGTAACTGTATTTCATTACAGTTACAGAAAAAAAGTCAGTAATTACAAGTACATTACAAACACAGAGTAATTATTGGCCGGATTACATTCAAAACCACAAACACACACTCCCTGCCTTTTGATCAAACCTGTCACATGAGACATTTAAAGAGTTTTTAATTTGGGGAGGAACGGGTGGGGAAGATTCTATTACCAGGAGAGATTTCTGAAGAAGAACCCTGCCAGCAGGAGGTCAAAAACATTTACATTTTAGTAAGTTAATATTACAGAATGATCAGAATATTTGCATAAATATAGCATCTGTACAGTTGTGGAAATCAACATTATGTTACAGAGGAGTTACTGTAATATAGTAAAGAGGTTTGTTTGGTTTAGTTTAAGTTTAGTTTAAGTGTCAGGTGTCCATTGTGGTTAATGAGCACTACAGCTCTGACAAATAAAGCTGTCAGCATGTCAGCTTATGCTGGTTTTGATGGCTCTGAATCTTCTACCAGAAGGGAGGGGCTGGAAGAGGTGATGTCCAGGATGAGAGGGGTCAACTGTTATTCTGCTGGCACCCTTCACCCTGCTGTTGTAGATGTCTTGAAGCATTAGCAAACTACACACAGTGATCCTCTCCACTGTCCTGATCATGTGCTGGCTTGTTCTTGTGAGGAGGAGCATGGACTCGCTAAACACTGTATAGGAGGGCTGCAATATAAGTACATAATTTCTACAGATCTTTGTGTGTTGAGCAGCATGTGGTTGCTGAAACATCAGGAGACCATGTGCTCGACTTCCTTTTTGTAGGCAGATTCATCCCTACTGGCTGCATTGAATGCAAACGTAGGGTTCTTCACAGCTGGTTCCTTAGAGACACAGTCGTAGAGACAGAAAAGCAGGGGTGAGAGCACACAGCCTTGTGGTACACCAGTACTGAGGGTCCAAGGGTTTCACGTGTTTTCCTGGCAGAGAAAGTCTGAGGAATGTCTTCTGCGTATTCACACCTGCGTTAGAACTCCTTCATGTTGCTGAAGGAGCTCAGGTCGTCGTTCAGGAAAAGCATAATTTTTCTCACCTTGTAGTTGATAATGTTTTGTAGCCCTTTCCAGACCAAAACTGGGTCATTGCCAGCAATGTGGCTTTTCAGTTTTTCCCTGAGTATTTCTTCTTTTCTGCTTTATCCCTTTTCTTTAGCTTGTTTTTGGCCTCATTATAGAGAATTCTGTCCCCACTCCTGAATGCTGCCTTTTTTCCACCTGAAGCTGTCTGAATTCAGGTGAAAACCATGCTTTGTCATTGCTGTACACTGATTGATTGTATGACGTCACAGTGTCAGTGTCTTCCAGGTCTTTAGGCTGTCTGACACTTCTTCAAAAACAGTCCAGTTTATGGTTTCAAAATGCCTAAGGGCTGCACACATGACAGCATGGTAGGCCTTTTTTAACAGTGATGTAGCAACGACCCAAAAGGTTTTCCTCTCTTTTGGCACAAGCGACATGCTGCCTGTACTCTTTCATTAGATTTGCATAGTTAAAGTCTCCCACAATGATGTGTAGTGGATCCGGATTCTCTCTTTCTACTTTCATTATCTGATTGGCCAGCAGTTTCTGTGCATTGCTTGTGTGCACGTGACCAAAACTCTCTGGGACAGCATAAAGGTTTACAGTTTAGGTTTACAGATGAAAAGTGACTAGATGAGTACATGATTTTCACAGTACCATGACGTCTTTACACCAGTGTTTGCAGACACAGAGGCAGATTCCTCAACTCCTTGGTCTTGCAATGTGACCTCTGCATCTGCAACTGTCTGCACTGTGCAGCTGGAAGCCAGGGAGGTGCAGCGCACTGTCTGAGGTCAGATCAGAAAGCCAGGTTTCCGTGAAGCAGAGGAGAGATGCAGTTGAAAATTCCTTGTTGGTTTTGTTACCTGAAGTAGTTCTACCAATTTGTTGTGCATAGACCACAGATTAGATAAGAATAAAGACAGTAAAGATGTATGAAACGCACGTCGTCTCAGCCTTAAGAGTCTGTCCACATGTCTGACCTGATCTGGCAGTAAACCCTTTATTCTCGTTTTTTGCTATGTGAAAGTACACTATGACATATTATAAGTAAAAAAAATAAAATAATAAATAATAAAATAACTTGCCAGATTTTAATGCTTATTTGAAAACAGTGAGCTAATTAGAAAGTGTTCAAGCACAACACACTAACATGAAACCTTATGAACTACTAAAGGCATTTTAGCAGATACAAATCAGTCAGAATTTTGAGTATGGTCTCTATTAATGTTTATTACTGTTTAGGAGTCTCAAAAGAAGATTTCTATCAGATTGATTTTTTAACTTTGGTATGAAAAGACAAATAAGGTAAATCCCAGGAGAGCAGTATAGTTTTTAACTATATGGAATGTGCATGTTTAACTTAACAAACTGGATTATTATATTCAAAGTTCATGAGTACACATGTCTACACTCAAAACTATTTATACTGTACAATTTTGTCATCTTTATATCTAAAATAGTTTTTTTGTTTGCCTTTTAAGCTTAATTCTAAATGAAAAAACTAAATGATTTGTCTTTAATTATATGACTTACAAAAGAAAGGCAATCTAGAAGTAACAAAGTAATAAGCATATTTTAATACTTCCTTTGGATTAGATTACAATTACATTTTTAAGAGATACTCATTAACTACCATTACCTTAGCCAGCGATGACTTTGTTTGTAGTGCTTGCAGGCACCTTTGCTGGGAAGGGGTTTTCCTGCTTGAACTGCAGGGTCTCTTATAAAGCGTCGACTATATTGAGCAGATTCTTCAGCTGTGAGAGAAAGCAGACAACACAAGTTAAAACAACCAGCAAAATTCACAGCTCACATTTAATTCTCCAGGGAGAGGAAGGCCAGGTCATGAAAGCAGAAATGGAGTTTGTCTCAAGGTTCGCTGATTTATGTCAGCAAATGTGATGCTTCATTTATGCTTTAATGGAGCAGGGACTGGTGCTAAAATCTGCTTAGTGCAGTAGGTAACATTGGAAAAATAAGGGAGGTTTACCTACCTCATGTAAGTAAGAATATGTCTAAGCAACAGCACCCTCTTGCGGTCGCCAGGAGTAATGAACTTATTTTAAAGGGCATTTTCTGAATTGAAATTTAAAGACTACAACTTAACCTGTCTGATTTCTTGTCTTAGGCTGGATGTACTGAAAACGTGTGGCCTCCACAAAGATGCTGAGTTTGCTGTGGCAGTGGTGGCAGTTTGTTTCCTTGTTCTGTCCATAGGACAAACTCTAATAGCAGAGACAAGGACAGAAAGAGGGAGATCAAGACAAAGTTCTTCACAGAAACAAAGTTAAAAGATAAAAGGCCTGATTAAAAAACAATTGTTATTGATTAAATAATGCATGTAATATTTCTAATAGCAAAGAATACTGAGGAAATTGCTTGTTAGAAACTGCTTACTTATCTTGAAAGAACATCAAGACTGATCTAAAATTGATGATGCATTATTTACACTGACAGCTTATTAAATTATCTATTGTGCAAGCAATATTTTTAAGACTTTGAAGTTGTGCCCCATAAAAACACTGCTCAGAGGTACAAATGGCTAGATGTGTGTCTGTAAATGAAAACACATTTGCTTTGAAGACCTGAATTGTGTCTTCTTTGTTGCACCCAAGGCATCCAACAATCAGCTGGCAGTCTTGCAGTACCAGGTCCATGGGAACAGCTGCTTTCAGGTCCAGATAGCCTAACACGTCGCTGTAGTGGTGGATGATGCTGGGTCTGAATGCGGCACCAATCCCTGCCCCGCACTTCTCGCACTGGGCTGTGTAGGTCAGCCGGCTGCTCAGGGTAAGATCAGAGGTCACCTTACACCTACCGAGAGAAATAAGTCCACATTTCCATCTGAGCCTCAGTGAAAATTTCTGACCCAATTCCTCAAGCATTTGCTTCAGAGGAATACAATTAAAGACACTGTTATGTTAATGCTAGCTGGTTGTCTGTATCTTTTATTGACCGTTATCTACTTCAGTATTTTTAGTTTAAGTATCTGTTTGAAGGTAAACGCCTGCCACACCATATAGCTGAAACAATGGATATTAGGGCTATCACAGTAACCTGATTAAATGTTCCTTTCTGATGAATTCACCTTACTAATTAGTTTGCAATTTGAATGATACACAGGATCCACAATCCGTGTTTGGCCGTAAAAAGATTATCTACAAGGGAACTATAAGTACTCAAGTCGCTATTTTATGACCAGCAAACTATCACTACAAAGTTGTGCAAAATAACTACAAATTGTCTACATGAAATAAAAATGTATGAACATAATGTATGCTCTGTTTTTATCTTATTTCAGTGTGGTATTATGCAATCTTTGAAAATGCTCTGCATAGTATATTACTGTTCATTTAAAAAAAAAAAAAGATTAAAATCAACTGAATGGCGAAATAATCACTAGTCACTCAAGTCCTCATATAATCAATAGTGACAGCCCTACTGAATGTCAATATTTGTGAGTATCCTGAGACATCGTGTGTATATACACTTACTCATGAGAAACAGCTCAGGAGGCTTTATGTGGGAAAAGACCTAGCAATCACCTACTGCACTGCAGAGACACAGTAATCTGTTTGGCCACCACAGTAGCTGTGCCCTCGCCAAGCCTCAGGCCCAGCAGTTTGACCTCAGTACCCTTCCGTGGCTCACTGCTTTTGATGTTGTCCACCTGTCGGCTCCCACCCTCCCCATCACTACCGAGCTCGTCCTGCTCCACCTCTTCCTCTCTTATAGCCTTAACTTCAGCCTCCTTTTCCTCCTTTGATTCCATTGCCAGTGAATCTCCAGAGGGTGAAGCCTCAGGATGCTCAGCTGGCCCAACACTGGTGTTCTTACATACCGCTGCCTGGAGTTGCTCATAGGGGACGAACTGTATTCCAGCTCTCTCCAGCTCAATGTCTTTTTTCAGCTGGAAACAGAAGTCAGTGCAGTTAGTGCTGGAGTTTGACTCCCTCTTAACTATAGCCATTAGAGGGGCCGTTTAACAGTACAGTATGAGTACAGTACAAAATACAGTATGATAGATGCACCAAAGTGAAAAGGGATAATTATATATGAACAGTAATTACTCCTACTGTGCTTACTGTATTATTCATACTTCAGCAAGTTAAGGCCAATGGACAGATGGAGTAAGTGACCTCTGAGCCTTGTCACTGTCCATTTATTTACATCAACTAGACTAATTTGATAAATCTGATGAGCCAATCATACAGTTGTTGATCTCACCTGTCTAGCTCCTTCAGTGAAGAGTCTCTCCATGCTGCGGTCCAACCAGCGCAGGTATGGCCGGAAGAGCAGCTCCACCTTACCCATTAATTGGCTGGTAGCGTGCTTGGCTTGCAGCCACTCTTGTGATGCCAACTGTATGTGTCTGTATGTGCAATGATGCATGCATGTGAATTTCCAGGTCTGTTCAATTCCATCTGAACTGTTCAATGTTACTGCTTTATTACAGACAGAGTCAAAAACAGAACCCGTACCTCCCCATTACTGATGGCAAGTGCTGGTCCTCTGGAATATCTACAGTAAACACCTGTAAACAATTGGAAGATTTCATTTTAAGGCATTTCAATTCAAATAAACATTGAGCTCTGAAGTAAACAATGAAAAGAGAATATTAAGCATAAGCACATACCTCTTGAGGATAGTTCTCAGGGAAGCTAACCATGATTTCCACTTCTTTTAAGTCATAAGGCTGCAAAATAGACAGATCTTAAAATGCAAGCTGAAAAACTATTGGATTATTGGATTGACAGTATTCAAATTTAAAAGGTTTTCTTTTAAGGTTATACACAGTCACTGTGCATTAACATATTTAAAAAGTAGTTTGCTGCAGAGGTTTGTTTACATCCTTTAACTTAAAAAGACCAACAGAATATTCAACTTCTTTTACATCACAAAACCAGCACAGCTGTGGCTTAAATCAGAAATGACTCTGAAGTCATTTATTATATATTATATTACCACAACAGTCTGCAGACAAATCAAGATGCTCTGATGTTAATAACATGCAGGGAGAATGTAATTTAGACAGCCAATCCATAGTCTAGATTCTCACTGGCTCACCGAGGCTGATAAGACTGACTGCTTAGGTATTGAAATTTGGTAATGAATGGCACAGAATCTGCAACATGCACTTTCTGTGTGTTTTGCTGTTATATAATAAAATATTTCTCATGGTAGGTTGTGTTATCTGATAACACTGTTGTGTTATCTCAGCATGTGCCTATAAACTAGTGTTGTTTGGACTGTAGACACCCATGTTTTACCCATTCTGGATCTGTGGCTTCCACAGTGACTCGGTAATAGGTCAGCTGGCCATCCTCTCTCTCCTGTACTATGAGCTTGTCCTTAGGGAACCTCTTCATCAGCTGGGAGATCTCAGTGTCCCTGAGTTTCTTAGACATCTCCTGAGTTAGATCAGCCAGTCTGACCTGCTCCAGAATTTTAGGAGGCCGGCTGGCCGGTGGTCTGGACCCACCACTTTCCCTCGATACCACAGGCTGGTCCTCCACTGGTGGAAACTGCTGTGGATGCCAGAAGCGACAGCGGTCTTCCATAGCACAGAACCCTGACATGAAATAGCGGCAGGGCTTCCGGGCACGTGTCTGCTTAGCAGAAGAAGCCCCTGGGTTAGAAGGGAGTGAATGCTCCTTCTCACAACCAACACACATGTCTGACTGCCGCTGAGGAACTGAACAATTATCATAAGCAGTGTTTTCCTTATCTACACACTGTGATTTGGGGTCAGGCCTGTTCTCGAGGCTCCCCAGTGCCTCTGAGGGTGCAGTCTTCTGGTGAAGAAAGTGGCATCTCTTTCCATAGTAACAGCGGCGGCCCTGGGAGTAGAAGCGGCATAACTGCTTTGTGGGAGCAGTGGCCTGCTGAGAGGTCTGGTTTCTGCTGTCTTCTGTCAGGGTCTTGTTCTCTTCTTCAAATTGTGGCACAGGGGCAGAGGCCTCTGCACTGTCTATATCAGATGGCTGAGGAAACAAACAAGTCAAGGTGAGAGATTTCCTTGAAGTTACTTTTCCTGAAATGCAGACAAAAAAAAAAATGAAGACAACACTCGATATCTCGCCATTTCTTCAAATTTGTAACATTATTACTATTAAATATTTTTATAATATTAAATATATTAGTTATTGGAAATTGTGAAAAAAAACAGGAGTTTCCAAAATTATTAAAAGATGTAGAGAAAATCAGACCACTAACAACTATGCGAAACCTGGCAGACCATCAAAACTGTCACCATCAGATAAACAGTATTTAAAGCTTTCATCTTAGAGAGTGAGGAGAAAATGAAGCTCCACTCTTGCAGATCTGAAGAAAAAAAACAAAAAACAGTTGTTTCTATCCATCCTTCCATTGTGATAAGACAACTCAACACTCTGGGTCTGAAAAAACTACACTAAACTCAACACTACAACACTAAATTCAAAGACTGAATTTTGTTGGTGGGGAAAATATCCTTGTAGATTTCTTTGAAAATCAAAAAGAACAGAAACTTCAATAAAGGGATAAGATAAACCCATAACTAAACAGCACATCTTTAAACATTTGTCTAATTAGTTACAGCTTCTGTGTATTTTTCTGTCAAAAACATTTTTCTCTGACACTGATAGTAAATAACTTGTAGTGTATAACTTTAAATTAATTCATCAGTGTACATATATCACACATATACATAGAAACGAACTGAGCTAGTCCAAATTCCCATTACTAATCAGGTTTAGATTGGAAAGTCCACAATAGGCAGAAATACATTTGTACATTACATCTCTGCCTAAACCATGATAGGAACAGTCATAAATAAGATTAGGAATACAACACCATATAAAGCCATTAACGGAAAGATACTGTTTAAGTGTGTAGAAGGTAACACAGCACTTCCCTGATGACCTTTGATCACTGCATACATGATATAGGAGAGACAGGTTGAAGCCATGGAAGCTGAGCATTTATATTCCTTTATATCATCGCCATATTGAAGGCCTCATCCTACATTTTTGTTTGTTTATTATTTTTGGGTGAATATCTTTTCAGTTACACTTCATGACAACAACTGCAAACGGGTTCCACAAAAGTAAAGCTTGCATCAAAAGGCTCATATCATGGAAAAACAAAATTTCCTCAATTACGTCATATTGTTAGTTGTAGTACATAAACACCACCGTTTTGAATAAATTGTCTGTGATGTTATAGTATGTGTATGTACATATGTTTAAGCAACAGAACACGAGAGGGAGTGTGTTATTCGCGATTCTATTGCTTTTATACAACGGTTAAATAAATAAAGTAAGGAATAACTAAATTGGGCCACGAACGTGGCATTTAATGTTTTAATGTTAGCAATTGCTTCTGCCAAATTATAGATCCTTAACAAGCAGCTTGTTGCTATGTCAAAGCAATAAACTCTGCTCACTCACTGCACAGCCAGCAGTTCATTCTCCAGCTCCTTACACTAAATTTTATTATATTCCACTTTTATATTCAGACTGTCATTACCACTGAGCAAGCTTTTCAGTCAGTGGCTGTGAAAGAAGCACACCTAAACACTCTAGAATCAGCCAGAAATTAACTGAATACCATTCGCCAAACATGTAGTCTCATCTTCTTGGGACCAAATTGGACTGAACCATAAAACTGCTGCAATATCAAGTTTAGTTTTGTAAATTTTTGCAAGTTCAATTTTAATGTTGTTTTGCTCCAGCTAGTCTGTAAAGCATTTTACAGCCCATTTTGTTGGGCGAATGGTATTCAGTTCATTTCTGGCTGATTTAAGGTTGTTGAAGTGTTCTTCTGTCACAGCTGCTGACTGAAAAGCTTGCGCAGTGGTAATGACAGTTTGGGAATTTAGTGTAGTATCATCTTCAGAGTCTGACCAAATCGGCTATAGGTCAAATGTGATCTTAAAAGTATCCATTTTCTGTTTGTGTGCAAAGAAAGAATTAAAGACATTCAAATGGCTTGAGCGTCTCCTACAGCTGTCAAAGTCGTTGCTTAGCAACGGCGTCTCAGCTGAGTGATACAGTGTTTGTGTAACTTTGCATTAATGGTGAAATATCAACACGCTTAGAAGGAACCAACAACCAATCAGCTTGCGTGGCTGGAACTAACCGTTGTATAACTATTAGGCAAACAGCAGTTTAGCCCCGCCCTCTCACGTTGAGGTTATAAGGAGTGAACTGCTTTCTGGAGGAGGCACAACACAGGGCAGCCAATCAGAACAGAGCTTATTCACATTTCTTAGTCTTAAAGGTACAAAAACTGAAACAACTTGTTTAATACTTCGGGATAAAGAAGGGCTGGAAATTGTATTACAAGATGAATAAAAGGATATAGTCATCAGAGCCAATGTAAAAAATTAATGTAATTAAATGACAAAATGCTACAGAATTAGCCTGCGGTGATTTACATTTATTTAAAGCTGATGGATGTGTACTTTACTGGGTATTAATAAATCAACGATTTTTACTTTTTACTCGTGCATTTGGGGAAAAGAATCTGTTTCAATGAACCCTAATTCCTATTTATTTTCTACACTTATTTGCGTCTCGTGTGGTGTTGTTCTCTCCTGTTGCTCTACAGGGCACCCCACCTCTCACCTTCGAGCTTTAGCCAACAGCTAACGTTACACATTTACTGCAGACCGTAAGACTCACAGAACGGGACGAACATCACATGACAAACTCCGATTTCCACGCCAAAGTGTGCTAAACAGGTTTCTCATGCTGTTCGCCACTTTTACTCATACGCATCGAAGATGTGGTCTAATTCGACGTCTAGTGTGATCATTACTCAGGACTTTCTCAGTCCGACTGTGTGGAGCGAACTCGCGCAGTCTTCCACACTTCTGTGGAAACACGGTGCCTGTTTTTCTCTGAGAGAAAACAGGACCCACTAACCTGCTCGGCACGGGCGGCTGGCGACTCCATAAAGTGTACATAAACACCTCACTGTCAAACTTCCAATCCAAGGCGAGTTGAATAACTGGGGAAAGCGGACGTATCCACCGCTTCAGAGCGACACGGGCAGGTACAGGTTAACCCGTTCGCTCACTGTCGTTCTGTACGCAGCAACGCAGGTTCCGCTGCTGCCCCCTGCTGGAAACTCAAACGCACACCTTCGCCCTGGCGACCGGGCTCACCTCCACTTTGGCCACTCAAGCCGGTGCTTAAGATGCTCAGAGCTTCGTCTGAAACCCTCCGTTTTTCAGTCAGACCAACGAGCAGTGCTCGTTGAGGGTGATCATCTCAGAGAAGTGCTCCAGGGGCGCGTTCAGGAAGACAAACGCTCCGTAACGCTGCGCAACGTTTTCTCCCTCTCTTCCTCGATTACTGAGCAACTTGCCAGCCGCTCTGCCCTATTTCTGACAACTGACACTGATTAGGCAGATGCTTATAAAGAGCAACACTGAGCCTAACACAGACATTCTTCTTCTAACCTGTTTGGAAGACTGCAAAGGGATGTATAAGTATAGCGTAAGCATCTTGCATTCTTCTCTTTTGTCTTTGGTGCTGGAGTCTCAAACTAATTCATTATTTAGAGAGGGAAGAGTGTAAATACTTCAGCGAGGACTGTCACTAGATCTCTATGCTTTCTGAGCCATGTGAATCTCAGCAAATGGTGGAAGCTCTGGTGTTCTGATCTCTGGATCTCTGGACATCTATTGTTGTATCTGTACTGTGAGTAGTGGACAAACTCCAAAATGTTCCTGATGCATCTTGGTGAGACCGTCTGGGAGAGCTATGGACAGGAGTCTGTTTTGCAGCCTATATGGGACTACATGCGTCTGCATCACTCTGACACTCTGAGGTCCCCCCTCTTCCCTGTAATTCTGTCAGTATCGTCGTACTTTGTTCTCTGCCTGCCCTACCTGCTCTGTGACCTTGTTGGAGAGAAGTGGCCAGCTGTTCACCGGTACAAGATACAGCCGTGCAAGTTGCCCACCGCCTCGATGATACGCCGCTGCATTGGTATTACCCTCCGCAATCACATTTTTCTGGTATTCCCAGCAGCTGTAGCCCAGTGGGCATGGAGACCTCCCGTTCCCCTGCCTGAAAAAGCACCAATGTTACTGGAGCTGGTTGGCGGTGTGGTGGGAAACCTCCTGCTTTTCGACTTGCAATACTTCATCTGGCACCTGCTGCACCACAAGGTCCGCTGGCTTTATGTCACCTTCCATGCCATCCACCATGAATTCTCTGCTCCTTTCGTCCTGGCCACTCAGTGCATTGGGGGCTGGGAGCTGGTCACCGTGGGTTTCTGGACCACCCTCAACCCCATTCTACTGAGGTGCCACATACTTACTGCTTGGGCCTTTATGGTGGCACATGTGTATGTGTCTGTGGAAGATCACTGTGGGTATGACTTCCCATGGTCCAGTTCTCGCCTCATTCCTTTTGCCATCTATGGAGGGCCAAGCAAGCACGATGTGCACCATCAGAAGCCTAATACCAACTTTGCCCCCCATTTTAGTCATTGGGATAAAATGTTCGGCACACATGCTGACTTCAGTTTTGTTAAAGTTCAGTGAATGCATGGCTTGCTTAAACTGCAGTTATAGAGAAGCCAAGTGATTTTACAGTGGACACTACGTTTTAGACCAGGTTGTTGGTGTAATGCTTTTTTTAAATAGATTCCATTAAAAGTGCAATGACAATTGAAATCGGCATCATTGTTTCTCAGAACGTTTGAATTATGCTTGCATTATCTTTCCAAAAAGTTCTAAAATTTATTTAGGAATAGGTCCCAACAGTGGAAGAAAAGATCATCTTGATATCCTATTTAAAAAGAGCCATATTTCTTCCACTGCTCAAATCAAAGATTATTGGGAAATGACACATGGCTTTAGATTCTTACAAAATCATAAAAGCAAGCAATAGTGCTTTTAGCTCCTAGCTAGCTTTGTCAATCTACCTGTGGACTTTTTTTCCATGCTTACAGGCTACAGTCTTTTCTACCTTCCGTGACTTGCAGTTTTCCTTTTTGCAAGCAGACAATTCATATATTAGTATAATTCTCTTTCATAAATTGATACTTGCACTGAGTAGTTAGCACTAAATAGTTAACAATACAAAACATGTACATGATAGATATTTATGATATACAGTGTATATGAGTGACACTAGTCCTTTTGTCATGTTTGCTATATCACTATTTTGAGAGGACAGTGCAAGTCTCCTTGCATTCTCAGAAGGAGGAGCCAAGATGCGAGGAAGAGATGCAAGGATAAGATGCGAGGACAGAGGAAACAATCCCAAATGTGTTCACCAACTGAAATGTCCTTCACTCAGTGGTCACTTTCATTGACTGGGACTGGGCTTAAGGATCTGCCCATAATGAAAACTTGTGTTCAATTATCAACTCCTTTTCACACCCGTATGCTTTACTGATATTCAAATACATCAACAAATTTAATTGACTCAATCTTTTCACAGCAAGCTACTATTAACTGAAATCGTCAAAAGCACAGAGGGGAGGTGGTTCTTGGAGAATACTGTACCACAGACTTATGTCACATGACAACAAAAGACTTTTATGTAGGATTCCCTTGATTCCTCATTCCTGAAGCCTCCCTTCTCCTTGGCATTTAAAGAATTGATACGTCCTTAAAGATGGCAGATTTCGAACGGCTTCCAGTTTACAGTCTAAACAGCGGAGAGAAGAACTGAAGTGACACCATTTGGAGGTTTGAGATCCACCCTGAGTTGCTGAGCTAGCTGAGAGTTTTCATTTGATGATTGGTGGGGTTGGAAGGGGAATTGAAACATGATATTACTGGGTAGACAAAAATCATTAAGATTTATTTAAGATGATGGGAAAACAAGAACTGTCTTATTTATGATGTGATTTGAGGAATCACACTTAAATAATAGTGTAAAAAAGGTCAGTTTTGATTTCAGGTTGTGTTTGAATAGTTACTGGGTTGACTCTGTAATGTTGTTTCTTTCCTGAAAGGGATGCAGTTGTAGCAGGAGCTCTGGTCAAACACCTGACAAGCTTTTTGTTTGGGGGTGTAACGGAGCTCTCGTCCGTTCCATGAAATTTTAGAAAACACAAGACAACCTCCAAGTTTTAAAGACTCTTTTATTGTTACCCACATGGTTGCAGTGGCAAACACCAGGCAGACCTTTTTGAGACTCTGCAAATCTAAACAATTGTGATTGATCTTGCACTGTTCAGGGTGGCCAACTGATGGTGTAGAGAATGACCAATTTATCTATTATTCTATTTATTTGAAATAACTTTGTTTTGTGAGGAGTTTGACTTACCTGTTTGTTCCAGCATGGCAGCAGCCTGTTGCAGGTCAAAGGATCCGAGCCTAGGGGGGTTGTGAGTTATGTAGTCTTGGGGTTGTCCTATAAGTGGAATGTTCCATCTCCCATGCTTGAGCAGGGGGAGGGGGACCAGCTTTCATGGTTCCAAATAGTAGTTGCAGTAGGAATGTTTTAATATTAAATGTTTTATATTTATGTTAAAATATTGATTAAATAATATAGATTAACTAAAGTAAAATTTATAAATATAAACAATTGGTACATTTTAAAACTTACCTGCAAACTTACCTGTGGTTGGTTGAACCCAATAAGTTAAGGGGTTTATAAAATGGAGAACTCACGTGTTTGGTGAGAGTGAGGGTGAAGCTAGCTTGGTATGCAGTTCTGTTTGTAAGGCCATAGTTGAAGGCATATTTTTTGATAGGAGTTTGTATCAAGTTCATCAGTTTATGTTGTTTTGTTTTCCCTTAATTCAAAAAGAAAAATGAAAATAAATTATTTTTGGGATTTTGGTACACCCTGCACCTTTTGCTGTGGACTTAATAAACCTATCTGCATCGGAACTTCCTGTTTTCCAGTGTTTTTAAACCTCCACTCAGCTATCCTGTAACAGGGGGAAAAAGTCAAACTCAAGACAAAGTTTAATTTGCTGATGTTCAAAAGCAACACATGCTGACTACCATTATTTGGCAGTACATATGACTAATGCTAATTCAGCTAAATGAAAAAGCAATTCCTAGCTAGTGTCACAAAGTGTGTTTACATGAACAGTAACTGTAAGGTACATTTCTACATATATAATTGGATTACAGCTATACTTAAGCTGAATATCCTGACTATTGGGCTAACAACCAGGCATTTAAGTCAGGGGCATACTCAAAACTTCAAGATGTCAAAGTACATATTAGAGGGCCAAGTCGCATGATCATTGCAAACAAGGCTTCCTTACATCATACATGTTCACGCATAGCTTTGAAACATTTTAATGTTTTGGTGGAGGATTACTGAGCTCATATCACTTTTTATAGCTTTGGTTCATATTAATAGACTGATTGAAATAATTTCGCCTCATCAACAATCAACAGCTCCAAGTCATCTGCAGATCTAACCTTCAGAATTTACTATTAAAATAAGTACACTAAGACATTATTTATCTTTCATACCGAACATAAATATTCTACACTTTTGTATTTTTAGATTAAATGTCATGATTAAGACCATACAAAGGGCTAATTAGATATGATGGCCTACATATTCAAGACATGTTTAGGTTTATTTATTTCAGAATTCTGTAGAATTGTTTGGTTTTAGAAGCTTTCACAATGCATTTACAATTTCCCCTGCTGGAAACTCAAACGCACACCTTCGCCCTGGCGACCAGGCTCACCTCCACTTTGGCCACTCAAGCCGGTGCTTAAGATGCTCAGAGCTTCGTCTGAAACCCTCCGTTTTTCAGTCGGACCAACGAGCAGTGCTCGTTGAGGGTGATCATCTCAGAGAAGTGCTCCAGGGGCGCGTTCAGGAAAACAAACGCTCCGTAACGCTGCGCAACGTTTTCTCCCTCTCTTCCTCGATTACTGAGCAACTTGCCAGCCGCTCTGCCCTATTTCTGACACCTGACACTGATTAGGCAGATGCTTATAAAGAGCAACACTGAGCCTAACACAGACATTCTTCTTCTGACCTGTTTGGAAGACTGCAAAGGGATGTATAAGTATAGCGTAAGCATCTTGCATTCTTCTCTTTGGTGCTGGAGTCTCAAACTAATTCATTATTTAGAGAGGGAAGAGTGTAAATACTTCAGTGAGGACTGTCACTAGATCTCTATGCTTTCTGAGCCATGTGAATCTCAGCAAATGGTGGAAGCTCTGGTGTGCTGATCTCTGGATCTCTGGACATCTATTGTTGTATCTGTACTGTGAGTAGTGGACAAACTCCAAAATGTTCCTGATGCATCTTGGTGAGACCGTCTGGGAGAGCTATGGACAGGAGTCTGTTTTGCAGCCTATATGGGACTACATGCGTCTGCATCACTCTGACACTCTGAGGTCCCCCCTCTTCCCTGTAATTCTGTCAGTATCGTCGTACTTTGTTCTCTGCCTGCCCTACCTGCTCTGTGACCTTGTTGGAGAGAAGTGGCCAGCTGTTCACCGGTACAAGATACAGCCGTGCAAGTTGCCCACCGCCTCGATGATACGCCGCTGCATTGGTATTACCCTCCGCAATCACATTTTTCTGGTATTCCCAGCAGCTGTAGCCCAGTGGGCATGGAGACCTCCCGTTCCCCTGCCTGAAAAAGCACCAATGTTACTGGAGCTGGTTGGCGGTGTGGTGGGAAACCTCCTGCTTTTCGACTTGCAATACTTCATCTGGCACCTGCTGCACCACAAGGTCCGCTGGCTTTATGTCACCTTCCATGCCATCCACCATGAATTCTCTGCTCCTTTCGTCCTGGCCACTCAGTGCATTGGGGGCTGGGAGCTGGTCACCGTGGGTTTCTGGACCACCCTCAACCCCATTCTACTGAGGTGCCACATACTTACTGCTTGGGCCTTTATGGTGGCACATGTGTATGTGTCTGTGGAAGATCACTGTGGGTATGACTTCCCATGGTCCAGTTCTCGCCTCATTCCTTTTGCCATCTATGGAGGGCCAAGCAAGCACGATGTGCACCATCAGAAGCCTAATACCAACTTTGCCCCCCATTTTAGTCATTGGGATAAAATGTTCGGCACACATGCTGACTTCAGTTTTGTTAAAGTTCAGTGAATGCATGGCTTGCTTAAACTGCAGTTATAGAGAAGCCAAGTGATTTTACAGTGGACACTACGTTTTAGACCAGGTTGTTGGTGTAATGCTTTTTTTAAATAGATTCCATTAAAAGTGCAATGACAATTGAAATCGGCATCATTGTTTCTCAGAACGTTTGAATTATGCTTGCATTATCTTTCCAAAAAGTTCTAAAATTTATTTAGGAATAGGTCCCAACAGTGGAAGAAAAGATCATCTTGATATCCTATTTAAAAAGAGCCATATTTCTTCCACTGCTCAAATCAAAGATTATTGGGAAATGACACATGGCTTTAGATTCTTACAAAATCATAAAAGCAAGCAATAGTGCTTTTAGCTCCTAGCTAGCTTTGTCAATCTACCTGTGGACTTTTTTTCCATGCTTACAGGCTACAGTCTTTTCTACCTTCCGTGACTTGCAGTTTTCCTTTTTGCAAGCAGACAATTCATATATTAGTATAATTCTCTTTCATAAATTGATACTTGCACTGAGTAGTTAGCACTAAATAGTTAACAATACAAAACATGTACATGATAGATATTTATGATATACAGTGTATATGAGTGACACTAGTCCTTTTGTCATGTTTGCTATATCACTATTTTGAGAGGACAGTGCAAGTCTCCTTGCATTCTCAGAAGGAGGAGCCAAGATGCGAGGAAGAGATGCAAGGATAAGATGCGAGGACAGAGGAAACAATCCCAAATGTGTTCACCAACTGAAATGTCCTTCACTCAGTGGTCACTTTCATTGACTGGGACTGGGCTTAAGGATCTGCCCATAATGAAAACTTGTGTTCAATTATCAACTCCTTTTCACACCCGTATGCTTTACTGATATTCAAATACATCAACAAATTTAATTGACTCAATCTTTTCACAGCAAGCTACTATTAACTGAAATCGTCAAAAGCACAGAGGGGAGGTGGTTCTTGGAGAATACTGTACCACAGACTTATGTCACATGACAACAAAAGACTTTTATGTAGGATTCCCTTGATTCCTCATTCCTGAAGCCTCCCTTCTCCTTGGCATTTAAAGAATTGATACGTCCTTAAAGATGGCAGATTTCGAACGGCTTCCAGTTTACAGTCTAAACAGCGGAGAGAAGAACTGAAGTGACACCATTTGGAGGTTTGAGATCCACCCTGAGTTGCTGAGCTAGCTGAGAGTTTTCATTTGATGATTGGTGGGGTTGGAAGGGGAATTGAAACATGATATTACTGGGTAGACAAAAATCATTAAGATTTATTTAAGATGATGGGAAAACAAGAACTGTCTTATTTATGATGTGATTTGAGGAATCACACTTAAATAATAGTGTAAAAAAGGTCAGTTTTGATTTCAGGTTGTGTTTGAATAGTTACTGGGTTGACTCTGTAATGTTGTTTCTTTCCTGAAAGGGATGCAGTTGTAGCAGGAGCTCTGGTCAAACACCTGACAAGCTTTTTGTTTGGGGGTGTAACGGAGCTCTCGTCCGTTCCATGAAATTTTAGAAAACACAAGACAACCTCCAAGTTTTAAAGACTCTTTTATTGTTACCCACATGGTTGCAGTGGCAAACACCAGGCAGACCTTTTTGAGACTCTGCAAATCTAAACAATTGTGATTGATCTTGCACTGTTCAGGGTGGCCAACTGATGGTGTAGAGAATGACCAATTTATCTATTATTCTATTTATTTGAAATAACTTTGTTTTGTGAGGAGTTTGACTTACCTGTTTGTTCCAGCATGGCAGCAGCCTGTTGCAGGTCAAAGGATCCGAGCCTAGGGGGGTTGTGAGTTATGTAGTCTTGGGGTTGTCCTATAAGTGGAATGTTCCATCTCCCATGCTTGAGCAGGGGGAGGGGGACCAGCTTTCATGGTTCCAAATAGTAGTTGCAGTAGGAATGTTTTAATATTAAATGTTTTATATTTATGTTAAAATATTGATTAAATAATATAGATTAACTAAAGTAAAATTTATAAATATAAACAATTGGTACATTTTAAAACTTACCTGCAAACTTACCTGTGGTTGGTTGAACCCAATAAGTTAAGGGGTTTATAAAATGGAGAACGCACGTGTTTGGTGAGAGTGAGGGTGAAGCTAGCTTGGTATGCAGTTCTGTTTGTAAGGCCATAGTTGAAGGCATATTTTTTGATAGGAGTTTGTATCAAGTTCATCAGTTTATGTTGTTTTGTTTTCCCTTAATTCAAAAAGAAAAATGAAAATAAATTATTTTTGGGATTTTGGTACACCCTGCACCTTTTGCTGTGGACTTAATAAACCTATCTGCATCGGAACTTCCTGTTTTCCAGTGTTTTTAAACCTCCACTCAGCTATCCTGTAACAGGGGGAAAAAGTCAAACTCAAGACAAAGTTTAATTTGCTGATGTTCAAAAGCAACACATGCTGACTACCATTATTTGGCAGTACATATGACTAATGCTAATTCAGCTAAATGAAAAAGCAATTCCTAGCTAGTGTCACAAAGTGTGTTTACATGAACAGTAACTGTAAGGTACATTTCTACATATATAATTGGATTACAGCTATACTTAAGCTGAATATCCTGACTATTGGGCTAACAACCAGGCATTTAAGTCAGGGGCATACTCAAAACTTCAAGATGTCAAAGTACATATTAGAGGGCCAAGTCGCATGATCATTGCAAACAAGGCTTCCTTACATCATACATGTTCACGCATAGCTTTGAAACATTTTAATGTTTTGGTGGAGGATTACTGAGCTCATATCACTTTTTATAGCTTTGGTTCATATTAATAGACTGATTGAAATAATTTCGCCTCATCAACAATCAACAGCTCCAAGTCATCTGCAGATCTAACCTTCAGAATTTACTATTAAAATAAGTACACTAAGACATTATTTATCTTTCATACCGAACATAAATATTCTACACTTTTGTATTTTTAGATTAAATGTCATGATTAAGACCATACAAAGGGCTAATTAGATATGATGGCCTACATATTCAAGACATGTTTAGGTTTATTTATTTCAGAATTCTGTAGAATTGTTTGGTTTTAGAAGCTTTCACAATGCATTTACAATTTCCCCTGCTGGAAACTCAAACGCACACCTTCGCCCTGGCGACCAGGCTCACCTCCACTTTGGCCACTCAAGCCGGTGCTTAAGATGCTCAGAGCTTCGTCTGAAACCCTCCGTTTTTCAGTCGGACCAACGAGCAGTGCTCGTTGAGGGTGATCATCTCAGAGAAGTGCTCCAGGGGCGCGTTCAGGAAAACAAACGCTCCGTAACGCTGCGCAACGTTTTCTCCCTCTCTTCCTCGATTACTGAGCAACTTGCCAGCCGCTCTGCCCTATTTCTGACACCTGACACTGATTAGGCAGATGCTTATAAAGAGCAACACTGAGCCTAACACAGACATTCTTCTTCTGACCTGTTTGGAAGACTGCAAAGGGATGTATAAGTATAGCGTAAGCATCTTGCATTCTTCTCTTTGGTGCTGGAGTCTCAAACTAATTCATTATTTAGAGAGGGAAGAGTGTAAATACTTCAGTGAGGACTGTCACTAGATCTCTATGCTTTCTGAGCCATGTGAATCTCAGCAAATGGTGGAAGCTCTGGTGTGCTGATCTCTGGATCTCTGGACATCTATTGTTGTATCTGTACTGTGAGTAGTGGACAAACTCCAAAATGTTCCTGATGCATCTTGGTGAGACCGTCTGGGAGAGCTATGGACAGGAGTCTGTTTTGCAGCCTATATGGGACTACATGCGTCTGCATCACTCTGACACTCTGAGGTCCCCCCTCTTCCCTGTAATTCTGTCAGTATCGTCGTACTTTGTTCTCTGCCTGCCCTACCTGCTCTGTGACCTTGTTGGAGAGAAGTGGCCAGCTGTTCACCGGTACAAGATACAGCCGTGCAAGTTGCCCACCGCCTCGATGATACGCCGCTGCATTGGTATTACCCTCCGCAATCACATTTTTCTGGTATTCCCAGCAGCTGTAGCCCAGTGGGCATGGAGACCTCCCGTTCCCCTGCCTGAAAAAGCACCAATGTTACTGGAGCTGGTTGGCGGTGTGGTGGGAAACCTCCTGCTTTTCGACTTGCAATACTTCATCTGGCACCTGCTGCACCACAAGGTCCGCTGGCTTTATGTCACCTTCCATGCCATCCACCATGAATTCTCTGCTCCTTTCGTCCTGGCCACTCAGTGCATTGGGGGCTGGGAGCTGGTCACCGTGGGTTTCTGGACCACCCTCAACCCCATTCTACTGAGGTGCCACATACTTACTGCTTGGGCCTTTATGGTGGCACATGTGTATGTGTCTGTGGAAGATCACTGTGGGTATGACTTCCCATGGTCCAGTTCTCGCCTCATTCCTTTTGCCATCTATGGAGGGCCAAGCAAGCACGATGTGCACCATCAGAAGCCTAATACCAACTTTGCCCCCCATTTTAGTCATTGGGATAAAATGTTCGGCACACATGCTGACTTCAGTTTTGTTAAAGTTCAGTGAATGCATGGCTTGCTTAAACTGCAGTTATAGAGAAGCCAAGTGATTTTACAGTGGACACTACGTTTTAGACCAGGTTGTTGGTGTAATGCTTTTTTTAAATAGATTCCATTAAAAGTGCAATGACAATTGAAATCGGCATCATTGTTTCTCAGAACGTTTGAATTATGCTTGCATTATCTTTCCAAAAAGTTCTAAAATTTATTTAGGAATAGGTCCCAACAGTGGAAGAAAAGATCATCTTGATATCCTATTTAAAAAGAGCCATATTTCTTCCACTGCTCAAATCAAAGATTATTGGGAAATGACACATGGCTTTAGATTCTTACAAAATCATAAAAGCAAGCAATAGTGCTTTTAGCTCCTAGCTAGCTTTGTCAATCTACCTGTGGACTTTTTTTCCATGCTTACAGGCTACAGTCTTTTCTACCTTCCGTGACTTGCAGTTTTCCTTTTTGCAAGCAGACAATTCATATATTAGTATAATTCTCTTTCATAAATTGATACTTGCACTGAGTAGTTAGCACTAAATAGTTAACAATACAAAACATGTACATGATAGATATTTATGATATACAGTGTATATGAGTGACACTAGTCCTTTTGTCATGTTTGCTATATCACTATTTTGAGAGGACAGTGCAAGTCTCCTTGCATTCTCAGAAGGAGGAGCCAAGATGCGAGGACAGAGGAAACAATCCCAAATGTGTTCACCAACTGAAATGTCCTTCACTCAGTGGTCACTTTCATTGACTGGGACTGGGCTTAAGGATCTGCCCATAATGAAAACTTGTGTTCAATTATCAACTCCTTTTCACACCCGTATGCTTTACTGATATTCAAATACATCAACAAATTTAATTGACTCAATCTTTTCACAGCAAGCTACTATTAACTGAAATCGTCAAAAGCACAGAGGGGAGGTGGTTCTTGGAGAATACTGTACCACAGACTTATGTCACATGACAACAAAAGACTTTTATGTAGGATTCCCTTGATTCCTCATTCCTGAAGCCTCCCTTCTCCTTGGCATTTAAAGAATTGATACGTCCTTAAAGATGGCAGATTTCGAACGGCTTCCAGTTTACAGTCTAAACAGCGGAGAGAAGAACTGAAGTGACACCATTTGGAGGTTTGAGATCCACCCTGAGTTGCTGAGCTAGCTGAGAGTTTTCATTTGATGATTGGTGGGGTTGGAAGGGGAATTGAAACATGATATTACTGGGTAGACAAAAATCATTAAGATTTATTTAAGATGATGGGAAAACAAGAACTGTCTTATTTATGATGTGATTTGAGGAATCACACTTAAATAATAGTGTAAAAAAGGTCAGTTTTGATTTCAGGTTGTGTTTGAATAGTTACTGGGTTGACTCTGTAATGTTGTTTCTTTCCTGAAAGGGATGCAGTTGTAGCAGGAGCTCTGGTCAAACACCTGACAAGCTTTTTGTTTGGGGGTGTAACGGAGCTCTCGTCCGTTCCATGAAATTTTAGAAAACACAAGACAACCTCCAAGTTTTAAAGACTCTTTTATTGTTACCCACATGGCTGCAGTGGCAAACACCAGGCAGACCTTTTTGAGACTCTGCAAATCTAAACAATTGTGATTGATCTTGCACTGTTCAGGGTGGCCAACTGATGGTGCAGAGAATGACCAATTTATCTATTATTCTATTTATTTGAAATAACTTTGTTTTGTGAGGAGTTTGACTTACCTGTTTGTTCCAGCATGGCAGCAGCCTGTTGCAGGTCAAAGGATCCGAGCCTAGGGGGGTTGTGAGTTATGTAGTCTTGGGGTTGTCCTATAAGTGGAATGTTCCATCTCCCATGCTTGAGCAGGGGGAGGGGGACCAGCTTTCATGGTTCCAAATAGTAGTTGCAGTAGGAATGTTTTAATATTAAATGTTTTATATTTATGTTAAAATATTGATTAAATAATATAGATTAACTAAAGTAAAATTTATAAATATAAACAATTGGTACATTTTAAAACTTACCTGCAAACTTACCTGTGGTTGGTTGAACCCAATAAGTTAAGGGGTTTATAAAATGGAGAACGCACGTGTTTGGTGAGAGTGAGGGTGAAGCTAGCTTGGTATGCAGTTCTGTTTGTAAGGCCATAGTTGAAGGCATATTTTTTGATAGGAGTTTGTATCAAGTTCATCAGTTTATGTTGTTTTGTTTTCCCTTAATTCAAAAAGAAAAATGAAAATAAATTATTTTTGGGATTTTGGTACACCCTGCACCTTTTGCTGTGGACTTAATAAACCTATCTGCATCGGAACTTCCTGTTTTCCAGTGTTTTTAAACCTCCACTCAGCTATCCTGTAACAGGGGGAAAAAGTCAAACTCAAGACAAAGTTTAATTTGCTGATGTTCAAAAGCAACACATGCTGACTACCATTATTTGGCAGTACATATGACTAATGCTAATTCAGCTAAATGAAAAAGCAATTCCTAGCTAGTGTCACAAAGTGTGTTTACATGAACAGTAACTGTAAGGTACATTTCTACATATATAATTGGATTACAGCTATACTTAAGCTGAATATCCTGACTATTGGGCTAACAACCAGGCATTTAAGTCAGGGGCATACTCAAAACTTCAAGATGTCAAAGTACATATTAGAGGGCCAAGTCGCATGATCATTGCAAACAAGGCTTCCTTACATCATACATGTTCACTGCATAGCTTTGAAACATTTTAATGTTTTGGTGGAGGATTACTGAGCTCATATCACTTTTTATAGCTTTGGTTCATATTAATAGACTGATTGAAATAATTTCGCCTCATCAACAATCAACAGCTCCAAGTCATCTGCAGATCTAACCTTCAGAATTTACTATTAAAATAAGTACACTAAGACATTATTTATCTTTCATACCGAACATAAATATTCTACACTTTTGTATTTTTAGATTAAATGTCATGATTAAGACCATACAAAGGGCTAATTAGATATGATGGCCTACATATTCAAGACATGTTTAGGTTTATTTATTTCAGAATTCTGTAGAATTGTTTGGTTTTAGAAGCTTTCACAATGCATTTACAATTTCCCCTGCTGGAAACTCAAACGCACACCTTCGCCCTGGCGACCAGGCTCACCTCCACTTTGGCCACTCAAGCCGGTGCTTAAGATGCTCAGAGCTTCGTCTGAAACCCTCCGTTTTTCAGTCGGACCAACGAGCAGTGCTCGTTGAGGGTGATCATCTCAGAGAAGTGCTCCAGGGGCGCGTTCAGGAAAACAAACGCTCCGTAACGCTGCGCAACGTTTTCTCCCTCTCTTCCTCGATTACTGAGCAACTTGCCAGCCGCTCTGCCCTATTTCTGACACCTGACACTGATTAGGCAGATGCTTATAAAGAGCAACACTGAGCCTAACACAGACATTCTTCTTCTGACCTGTTTGGAAGACTGCAAAGGGATGTATAAGTATAGCGTAAGCATCTTGCATTCTTCTCTTTTGTCTTTGGTGCTGGAGTCTCAAACTAATTCATTATTTAGAGAGGGAAGAGTGTAAATACTTCAGTGAGGACTGTCACTAGATCTCTATGCTTTCTGAGCCATGTGAATCTCAGCAAATGGTGGAAGCTCTGGTGTGCTGATCTCTGGATCTCTGGACATCTATTGTTGTATCTGTACTGTGAGTAGTGGACAAACTCCAAAATGTTCCTGATGCATCTTGGTGAGACCGTCTGGGAGAGCTATGGACAGGAGTCTGTTTTGCAGCCTATATGGGACTACATGCGTCTGCATCACTCTGACACTCTGAGGTCCCCCCTCTTCCCTGTAATTCTGTCAGTATCGTCGTACTTTGTTCTCTGCCTGCCCTACCTGCTCTGTGACCTTGTTGGAGAGAAGTGGCCAGCTGTTCACCGGTACAAGATACAGCCGTGCAAGTTGCCCACCGCCTCGATGATACGCCGCTGCATTGGTATTACCCTCCGCAATCACATTTTTCTGGTATTCCCAGCAGCTGTAGCCCAGTGGGCATGGAGACCTCCCGTTCCCCTGCCTGAAAAAGCACCAATGTTACTGGAGCTGGTTGGCGGTGTGGTGGGAAACCTCCTGCTTTTCGACTTGCAATACTTCATCTGGCACCTGCTGCACCACAAGGTCCGCTGGCTTTATGTCACCTTCCATGCCATCCACCATGAATTCTCTGCTCCTTTCGTCCTGGCCACTCAGTGCATTGGGGGCTGGGAGCTGGTCACCGTGGGTTTCTGGACCACCCTCAACCCCATTCTACTGAGGTGCCACATACTTACTGCTTGGGCCTTTATGGTGGCACATGTGTATGTGTCTGTGGAAGATCACTGTGGGTATGACTTCCCATGGTCCAGTTCTCGCCTCATTCCTTTTGCCATCTATGGAGGGCCAAGCAAGCACGATGTGCACCATCAGAAGCCTAATACCAACTTTGCCCCCCATTTTAGTCATTGGGATAAAATGTTCGGCACACATGCTGACTTCAGTTTTGTTAAAGTTCAGTGAATGCATGGCTTGCTTAAACTGCAGTTATAGAGAAGCCAAGTGATTTTACAGTGGACACTACGTTTTAGACCAGGTTGTTGGTGTAATGCTTTTTTTAAATAGATTCCATTAAAAGTGCAATGACAATTGAAATCGGCATCATTGTTTCTCAGAACGTTTGAATTATGCTTGCATTATCTTTCCAAAAAGTTCTAAAATTTATTTAGGAATAGGTCCCAACAGTGGAAGAAAAGATCATCTTGATATCCTATTTAAAAAGAGCCATATTTCTTCCACTGCTCAAATCAAAGATTATTGGGAAATGACACATGGCTTTAGATTCTTACAAAATCATAAAAGCAAGCAATAGTGCTTTTAGCTCCTAGCTAGCTTTGTCAATCTACCTGTGGACTTTTTTTCCATGCTTACAGGCTACAGTCTTTTCTACCTTCCGTGACTTGCAGTTTTCCTTTTTGCAAGCAGACAATTCATATATTAGTATAATTCTCTTTCATAAATTGATACTTGCACTGAGTAGTTAGCACTAAATAGTTAACAATACAAAACATGTACATGATAGATATTTATGATATACAGTGTATATGAGTGACACTAGTCCTTTTGTCATGTTTGCTATATCACTATTTTGAGAGGACAGTGCAAGTCTCCTTGCATTCTCAGAAGGAGGAGCCAAGATGCGAGGACAGAGGAAACAATCCCAAATGTGTTCACCAACTGAAATGTCCTTCACTCAGTGGTCACTTTCATTGACTGGGACTGGGCTTAAGGATCTGCCCATAATGAAAACTTGTGTTCAATTATCAACTCCTTTTCACACCCGTATGCTTTACTGATATTCAAATACATCAACAAATTTAATTGACTCAATCTTTTCACAGCAAGCTACTATTAACTGAAATCGTCAAAAGCACAGAGGGGAGGTGGTTCTTGGAGAATACTGTACCACAGACTTATGTCACATGACAACAAAAGACTTTTATGTAGGATTCCCTTGATTCCTCATTCCTGAAGCCTCCCTTCTCCTTGGCATTTAAAGAATTGATACGTCCTTAAAGATGGCAGATTTCGAACGGCTTCCAGTTTACAGTCTAAACAGCGGAGAGAAGAACTGAAGTGACACCATTTGGAGGTTTGAGATCCACCCTGAGTTGCTGAGCTAGCTGAGAGTTTTCATTTGATGATTGGTGGGGTTGGAAGGGGAATTGAAACATGATATTACTGGGTAGACAAAAATCATTAAGATTTATTTAAGATGATGGGAAAACAAGAACTGTCTTATTTATGATGTGATTTGAGGAATCACACTTAAATAATAGTGTAAAAAAGGTCAGTTTTGATTTCAGGTTGTGTTTGAATAGTTACTGGGTTGACTCTGTAATGTTGTTTCTTTCCTGAAAGGGATGCAGTTGTAGCAGGAGCTCTGGTCAAACACCTGACAAGCTTTTTGTTTGGGGGTGTAACGGAGCTCTCGTCCGTTCCATGAAATTTTAGAAAACACAAGACAACCTCCAAGTTTTAAAGACTCTTTTATTGTTACCCACATGGCTGCAGTGGCAAACACCAGGCAGACCTTTTTGAGACTCTGCAAATCTAAACAATTGTGATTGATCTTGCACTGTTCAGGGTGGCCAACTGATGGTGCAGAGAATGACCAATTTATCTATTATTCTATTTATTTGAAATAACTTTGTTTTGTGAGGAGTTTGACTTACCTGTTTGTTCCAGCATGGCAGCAGCCTGTTGCAGGTCAAAGGATCCGAGCCTAGGGGGGTTGTGAGTTATGTAGTCTTGGGGTTGTCCTATAAGTGGAATGTTCCATCTCCCATGCTTGAGCAGGGGGAGGGGGACCAGCTTTCATGGTTCCAAATAGTAGTTGCAGTAGGAATGTTTTAATATTAAATGTTTTATATTTATGTTAAAATATTGATTAAATAATATAGATTAACTAAAGTAAAATTTATAAATATAAACAATTGGTACATTTTAAAACTTACCTGCAAACTTACCTGTGGTTGGTTGAACCCAATAAGTTAAGGGGTTTATAAAATGGAGAACGCACGTGTTTGGTGAGAGTGAGGGTGAAGCTAGCTTGGTATGCAGTTCTGTTTGTAAGGCCATAGTTGAAGGCATATTTTTTGATAGGAGTTTGTATCAAGTTCATCAGTTTATGTTGTTTTGTTTTCCCTTAATTCAAAAAGAAAAATGAAAATAAATTATTTTTGGGATTTTGGTACACCCTGCACCTTTTGCTGTGGACTTAATAAACCTATCTGCATCGGAACTTCCTGTTTTCCAGTGTTTTTAAACCTCCACTCAGCTATCCTGTAACAGGGGGAAAAAGTCAAACTCAAGACAAAGTTTAATTTGCTGATGTTCAAAAGCAACACATGCTGACTACCATTATTTGGCAGTACATATGACTAATGCTAATTCAGCTAAATGAAAAAGCAATTCCTAGCTAGTGTCACAAAGTGTGTTTACATGAACAGTAACTGTAAGGTACATTTCTACATATATAATTGGATTACAGCTATACTTAAGCTGAATATCCTGACTATTGGGCTAACAACCAGGCATTTAAGTCAGGGGCATACTCAAAACTTCAAGATGTCAAAGTACATATTAGAGGGCCAAGTCGCATGATCATTGCAAACAAGGCTTCCTTACATCATACATGTTCACGCATAGCTTTGAAACATTTTAATGTTTTGGTGGAGGATTACTGAGCTCATATCACTTTTTATAGCTTTGGTTCATATTAATAGACTGATTGAAATAATTTCGCCTCATCAACAATCAACAGCTCCAAGTCATCTGCAGATCTAACCTTCAGAATTTACTATTAAAATAAGTACACTAAGACATTATTTATCTTTCATACCGAACATAAATATTCTACACTTTTGTATTTTTAGATTAAATGTCATGATTAAGACCATACAAAGGGCTAATTAGATATGATGGCCTACATATTCAAGACATGTTTAGGTTTATTTATTTCAGAATTCTGTAGAATTGTTTGGTTTTAGAAGCTTTCACAATGCATTTACAATTTCCCCTGCTGGAAACTCAAACGCACACCTTCGCCCTGGCGACCAGGCTCACCTCCACTTTGGCCACTCAAGCCGGTGCTTAAGATGCTCAGAGCTTCGTCTGAAACCCTCCGTTTTTCAGTCGGACCAACGAGCAGTGCTCGTTGAGGGTGATCATCTCAGAGAAGTGCTCCAGGGGCGCGTTCAGGAAAACAAACGCTCCGTAACGCTGCGCAACGTTTTCTCCCTCTCTTCCTCGATTACTGAGCAACTTGCCAGCCGCTCTGCCCTATTTCTGACACCTGACACTGATTAGGCAGATGCTTATAAAGAGCAACACTGAGCCTAACACAGACATTCTTCTTCTGACCTGTTTGGAAGACTGCAAAGGGATGTATAAGTATAGCGTAAGCATCTTGCATTCTTCTCTTTTGTCTTTGGTGCTGGAGTCTCAAACTAATTCATTATTTAGAGAGGGAAGAGTGTAAATACTTCAGTGAGGACTGTCACTAGATCTCTATGCTTTCTGAGCCATGTGAATCTCAGCAAATGGTGGAAGCTCTGGTGTGCTGATCTCTGGATCTCTGGACATCTATTGTTGTATCTGTACTGTGAGTAGTGGACAAACTCCAAAATGTTCCTGATGCATCTTGGTGAGACCGTCTGGGAGAGCTATGGACAGGAGTCTGTTTTGCAGCCTATATGGGACTACATGCGTCTGCATCACTCTGACACTCTGAGGTCCCCCCTCTTCCCTGTAATTCTGTCAGTATCGTCGTACTTTGTTCTCTGCCTGCCCTACCTGCTCTGTGACCTTGTTGGAGAGAAGTGGCCAGCTGTTCACCGGTACAAGATACAGCCGTGCAAGTTGCCCACCGCCTCGATGATACGCCGCTGCATTGGTATTACCCTCCGCAATCACATTTTTCTGGTATTCCCAGCAGCTGTAGCCCAGTGGGCATGGAGACCTCCCGTTCCCCTGCCTGAAAAAGCACCAATGTTACTGGAGCTGGTTGGCGGTGTGGTGGGAAACCTCCTGCTTTTCGACTTGCAATACTTCATCTGGCACCTGCTGCACCACAAGGTCCGCTGGCTTTATGTCACCTTCCATGCCATCCACCATGAATTCTCTGCTCCTTTCGTCCTGGCCACTCAGTGCATTGGGGGCTGGGAGCTGGTCACCGTGGGTTTCTGGACCACCCTCAACCCCATTCTACTGAGGTGCCACATACTTACTGCTTGGGCCTTTATGGTGGCACATGTGTATGTGTCTGTGGAAGATCACTGTGGGTATGACTTCCCATGGTCCAGTTCTCGCCTCATTCCTTTTGCCATCTATGGAGGGCCAAGCAAGCACGATGTGCACCATCAGAAGCCTAATACCAACTTTGCCCCCCATTTTAGTCATTGGGATAAAATGTTCGGCACACATGCTGACTTCAGTTTTGTTAAAGTTCAGTGAATGCATGGCTTGCTTAAACTGCAGTTATAGAGAAGCCAAGTGATTTTACAGTGGACACTACGTTTTAGACCAGGTTGTTGGTGTAATGCTTTTTTTAAATAGATTCCATTAAAAGTGCAATGACAATTGAAATCGGCATCATTGTTTCTCAGAACGTTTGAATTATGCTTGCATTATCTTTCCAAAAAGTTCTAAAATTTATTTAGGAATAGGTCCCAACAGTGGAAGAAAAGATCATCTTGATATCCTATTTAAAAAGAGCCATATTTCTTCCACTGCTCAAATCAAAGATTATTGGGAAATGACACATGGCTTTAGATTCTTACAAAATCATAAAAGCAAGCAATAGTGCTTTTAGCTCCTAGCTAGCTTTGTCAATCTACCTGTGGACTTTTTTTCCATGCTTACAGGCTACAGTCTTTTCTACCTTCCGTGACTTGCAGTTTTCCTTTTTGCAAGCAGACAATTCATATATTAGTATAATTCTCTTTCATAAATTGATACTTGCACTGAGTAGTTAGCACTAAATAGTTAACAATACAAAACATGTACATGATAGATATTTATGATATACAGTGTATATGAGTGACACTAGTCCTTTTGTCATGTTTGCTATATCACTATTTTGAGAGGACAGTGCAAGTCTCCTTGCATTCTCAGAAGGAGGAGCCAAGATGCGAGGAAGAGATGCAAGGATAAGATGCGAGGACAGAGGAAACAATCCCAAATGTGTTCACCAACTGAAATGTCCTTCACTCAGTGGTCACTTTCATTGACTGGGACTGGGCTTAAGGATCTGCCCATAATGAAAACTTGTGTTCAATTATCAACTCCTTTTCACACCCGTATGCTTTACTGATATTCAAATACATCAACAAATTTAATTGACTCAATCTTTTCACAGCAAGCTACTATTAACTGAAATCGTCAAAAGCACAGAGGGGAGGTGGTTCTTGGAGAATACTGTACCACAGACTTATGTCACATGACAACAAAAGACTTTTATGTAGGATTCCCTTGATTCCTCATTCCTGAAGCCTCCCTTCTCCTTGGCATTTAAAGAATTGATACGTCCTTAAAGATGGCAGATTTCGAACGGCTTCCAGTTTACAGTCTAAACAGCGGAGAGAAGAACTGAAGTGACACCATTTGGAGGTTTGAGATCCACCCTGAGTTGCTGAGCTAGCTGAGAGTTTTCATTTGATGATTGGTGGGGTTGGAAGGGGAATTGAAACATGATATTACTGGGTAGACAAAAATCATTAAGATTTATTTAAGATGATGGGAAAACAAGAACTGTCTTATTTATGATGTGATTTGAGGAATCACACTTAAATAATAGTGTAAAAAAGGTCAGTTTTGATTTCAGGTTGTGTTTGAATAGTTACTGGGTTGACTCTGTAATGTTGTTTCTTTCCTGAAAGGGATGCAGTTGTAGCAGGAGCTCTGGTCAAACACCTGACAAGCTTTTTGTTTGGGGGTGTAACGGAGCTCTCGTCCGTTCCATGAAATTTTAGAAAACACAAGACAACCTCCAAGTTTTAAAGACTCTTTTATTGTTACCCACATGGCTGCAGTGGCAAACACCAGGCAGACCTTTTTGAGACTCTGCAAATCTAAACAATTGTGATTGATCTTGCACTGTTCAGGGAGGCCAACTGATGGTGCAGAGAATGACCAATTTATCTATTATTCTATTTATTTGAAATAACTTTGTTTTGTGAGGAGTTTGACTTACCTGTTTGTTCCAGCATGGCAGCAGCCTGTTGCAGGTCAAAGGATCCGAGCCTAGGGGGGTTGTGAGTTATGTAGTCTTGGGGTTGTCCTATAAGTGGAATGTTCCATCTCCCATGCTTGAGCAGGGGGAGGGGGACCAGCTTTCATGGTTCCAAATAGTAGTTGCAGTAGGAATGTTTTAATATTAAATGTTTTATATTTATGTTAAAATATTGATTAAATAATATAGATTAACTAAAGTAAAATTTATAAATATAAACAATTGGTACATTTTAAAACTTACCTGCAAACTTACCTGTGGTTGGTTGAACCCAATAAGTTAAGGGGTTTATAAAATGGAGAACGCACGTGTTTGGTGAGAGTGAGGGTGAAGCTAGCTTGGTATGCAGTTCTGTTTGTAAGGCCATAGTTGAAGGCATATTTTTTGATAGGAGTTTGTATCAAGTTCATCAGTTTATGTTGTTTTGTTTTCCCTTAATTCAAAAAGAAAAATGAAAATAAATTATTTTTGGGATTTTGGTACACCCTGCACCTTTTGCTGTGGACTTAATAAACCTATCTGCATCGGAACTTCCTGTTTTCCAGTGTTTTTAAACCTCCACTCAGCTATCCTGTAACAGGGGGAAAAAGTCAAACTCAAGACAAAGTTTAATTTGCTGATGTTCAAAAGCAACACATGCTGACTACCATTATTTGGCAGTACATATGACTAATGCTAATTCAGCTAAATGAAAAAGCAATTCCTAGCTAGTGTCACAAAGTGTGTTTACATGAACAGTAACTGTAAGGTACATTTCTACATATATAATTGGATTACAGCTATACTTAAGCTGAATATCCTGACTATTGGGCTAACAACCAGGCATTTAAGTCAGGGGCATACTCAAAACTTCAAGATGTCAAAGTACATATTAGAGGGCCAAGTCGCATGATCATTGCAAACAAGGCTTCCTTACATCATACATGTTCACGCATAGCTTTGAAACATTTTAATGTTTTGGTGGAGGATTACTGAGCTCATATCACTTTTTATAGCTTTGGTTCATATTAATAGACTGATTGAAATAATTTCGCCTCATCAACAATCAACAGCTCCAAGTCATCTGCAGATCTAACCTTCAGAATTTACTATTAAAATAAGTACACTAAGACATTATTTATCTTTCATACCGAACATAAATATTCTACACTTTTGTATTTTTAGATTAAATGTCATGATTAAGACCATACAAAGGGCTAATTAGATATGATGGCCTACATATTCAAGACATGTTTAGGTTTATTTATTTCAGAATTCTGTAGAATTGTTTGGTTTTAGAAGCTTTCACAATGCATTTACAATTTCCCCTGCTGGAAACTCAAACGCACACCTTCGCCCTGGCGACCAGGCTCACCTCCACTTTGGCCACTCAAGCCGGTGCTTAAGATGCTCAGAGCTTCGTCTGAAACCCTCCGTTTTTCAGTCGGACCAACGAGCAGTGCTCGTTGAGGGTGATCATCTCAGAGAAGTGCTCCAGGGGCGCGTTCAGGAAAACAAACGCTCCGTAACGCTGCGCAACGTTTTCTCCCTCTCTTCCTCGATTACTGAGCAACTTGCCAGCCGCTCTGCCCTATTTCTGACACCTGACACTGATTAGGCAGATGCTTATAAAGAGCAACACTGAGCCTAACACAGACATTCTTCTTCTGACCTGTTTGGAAGACTGCAAAGGGATGTATAAGTATAGCGTAAGCATCTTGCATTCTTCTCTTTTGTCTTTGGTGCTGGAGTCTCAAACTAATTCATTATTTAGAGAGGGAAGAGTGTAAATACTTCAGTGAGGACTGTCACTAGATCTCTATGCTTTCTGAGCCATGTGAATCTCAGCAAATGGTGGAAGCTCTGGTGTGCTGATCTCTGGATCTCTGGACATCTATTGTTGTATCTGTACTGTGAGTAGTGGACAAACTCCAAAATGTTCCTGATGCATCTTGGTGAGACCGTCTGGGAGAGCTATGGACAGGAGTCTGTTTTGCAGCCTATATGGGACTACATGCGTCTGCATCACTCTGACACTCTGAGGTCCCCCCTCTTCCCTGTAATTCTGTCAGTATCGTCGTACTTTGTTCTCTGCCTGCCCTACCTGCTCTGTGACCTTGTTGGAGAGAAGTGGCCAGCTGTTCACCGGTACAAGATACAGCCGTGCAAGTTGCCCACCGCCTCGATGATACGCCGCTGCATTGGTATTACCCTCCGCAATCACATTTTTCTGGTATTCCCAGCAGCTGTAGCCCAGTGGGCATGGAGACCTCCCGTTCCCCTGCCTGAAAAAGCACCAATGTTACTGGAGCTGGTTGGCGGTGTGGTGGGAAACCTCCTGCTTTTCGACTTGCAATACTTCATCTGGCACCTGCTGCACCACAAGGTCCGCTGGCTTTATGTCACCTTCCATGCCATCCACCATGAATTCTCTGCTCCTTTCGTCCTGGCCACTCAGTGCATTGGGGGCTGGGAGCTGGTCACCGTGGGTTTCTGGACCACCCTCAACCCCATTCTACTGAGGTGCCACATACTTACTGCTTGGGCCTTTATGGTGGCACATGTGTATGTGTCTGTGGAAGATCACTGTGGGTATGACTTCCCATGGTCCAGTTCTCGCCTCATTCCTTTTGCCATCTATGGAGGGCCAAGCAAGCACGATGTGCACCATCAGAAGCCTAATACCAACTTTGCCCCCCATTTTAGTCATTGGGATAAAATGTTCGGCACACATGCTGACTTCAGTTTTGTTAAAGTTCAGTGAATGCATGGCTTGCTTAAACTGCAGTTATAGAGAAGCCAAGTGATTTTACAGTGGACACTACGTTTTAGACCAGGTTGTTGGTGTAATGCTTTTTTTAAATAGATTCCATTAAAAGTGCAATGACAATTGAAATCGGCATCATTGTTTCTCAGAACGTTTGAATTATGCTTGCATTATCTTTCCAAAAAGTTCTAAAATTTATTTAGGAATAGGTCCCAACAGTGGAAGAAAAGATCATCTTGATATCCTATTTAAAAAGAGCCATATTTCTTCCACTGCTCAAATCAAAGATTATTGGGAAATGACACATGGCTTTAGATTCTTACAAAATCATAAAAGCAAGCAATAGTGCTTTTAGCTCCTAGCTAGCTTTGTCAATCTACCTGTGGACTTTTTTTCCATGCTTACAGGCTACAGTCTTTTCTACCTTCCGTGACTTGCAGTTTTCCTTTTTGCAAGCAGACAATTCATATATTAGTATAATTCTCTTTCATAAATTGATACTTGCACTGAGTAGTTAGCACTAAATAGTTAACAATACAAAACATGTACATGATAGATATTTATGATATACAGTGTATATGAGTGACACTAGTCCTTTTGTCATGTTTGCTATATCACTATTTTGAGAGGACAGTGCAAGTCTCCTTGCATTCTCAGAAGGAGGAGCCAAGATGCGAGGAAGAGATGCAAGGATAAGATGCGAGGACAGAGGAAACAATCCCAAATGTGTTCACCAACTGAAATGTCCTTCACTCAGTGGTCACTTTCATTGACTGGGACTGGGCTTAAGGATCTGCCCATAATGAAAACTTGTGTTCAATTATCAACTCCTTTTCACACCCGTATGCTTTCCTGATATTCAAATACATCAACAAATTTAATTGACTCAATCTTTTCACAGCAAGCTACTATTAACTGAAATCGTCAAAAGCACAGAGGGGAGGTGGTTCTTGGAGAATACTGTACCACAGACTTATGTCACATGACACAACAAAAGACTTTTATGGAGGATTCCCTTGGTCATTAAGATTTATTTAAGATGATGGGAAAACAAGAACTGTCTTATTTATGATGCGATTTGAGGAATCACACTTAAATAATAGTGTAAAAAAGGTCAGTTTTGATTTCAGGTTGTGTTTGAATAGTTACTGGGTTGACTCTGTAATGCTGTTTCTTTCCTGAAAGGGATGCAGTTGTAGCAGGAGCTCTGGTCAAGCACCTGACAAGCTTTTTGTTTGGGGGGAAAAGTCAAACTCAAGACAAAGTTTAATTTGCTGATATTCAAAAGCAACACATGTTGACTACCATTATTTGGCAGTATATATGACTAATGCTAATTCAGCTAAATGAAAAAGCAATTCCTAGCTAGTGTCACAAAGTGTGTTTACATGAACAGTAACTGTAAGGTACATTTCTACATATATAATTGGATTACAGCTATACTTAAGCTGAATATCCTGACTATTGGGCTAACAACCAGGCATTTAAGTCAGGGGCATACTCAAAACATCTTCAAGATGTCAAAGTACATATTAGAGGGCCAAGTCACATGATCATTGCAAACAAGGCTTCCTTACATCATACATGTTCACGCATAGCTTTGAAACATTTTAATGTTTTGGTGGAGGATTACTGAGCTCATATCACTTTTTATAGCTTTGGTTCATATTAATAGACTGATTGAAATAATTTCGCCTCATCAACAATCAACAGCTCCAAGTCATCTGCAGATCTAACCTTCAGAATTTACTATTAAAATAAGTACACTGACATTATTTATCTTTCATACCGAACATAAATATTCTACACTTTTGTATTTTTAGATTAAACATAAGTCATGATTAAGACCATACAAAGGGCTAATTAGATATGATGGCCTACATATTCAAGACATGTTTAGGTTTATTTATTTCAGAATTCTGTAGAATTGTTTGGTTTTAGAAGCTTTCACAATGCATTTACAAGGATTTGACCAGCAGATGCTGTCAACATGTGTTTCAAACATTTTAAAATAGCGAAGCAGTTTGGTTAAAAGCTTCAGTAATGTCCAGTGCAAATCTCCAGACTCTCACTGAATTTTGACTTTGGACATTCTGTGGAAACTTAAGACACTTAAAATGGAATTAACAATTAGACGGCCTTTTTTTTGCGCAGATTGTTCAAATTTTCTGTATAATGAAATGGTGAAGATATGCACTAGAGGTCATGTGTTAACATCTTGGCTATGATGATCTACTGCAACCAAAGTGCGCACACACACACACACACACACTATTTCCAAAAGTATTCACTCACCCATTCAAATAATTGAATTCAGGTGTATAAAACCAAGCACCTAGGCATGCAGACTGCTTCTACAAACATTTGTGAAAGAATGAGTTACTCTCAGGAGCTCAGTGAATTCCAGAGTGGTACCATCATAGGATGCCAATTGCGCAAGTTCAGTCGTGAAATTTCCTCGCTACTAAATATTCCACAGTCAACTGTCAGTGGCATTAGAACAAAGTGGAAGCGATTGGGAACGACAGCAACTCAGCCACGAAGTAGTAGGCCATGTAAAATAACAGAGCGAGGTCAGCAGATGCTGAGGCGCATAGTGCATAGAGGTTGCCAACTTTCTGCAGAGTCAATCGCTACAGACCGGCCAACTTCATATGGCCTTCAGATTAGCTCAAGAACAGCCTAGAGAGCTTCATGGAATGGGTTTCCATGGCCGAGCAGCTGCATCCAAGCCTTATATCACCAAGCGCAATGCAAAGCCTCGAATACAGTTGTGTGAAGCGCTGCCACTGGACTCTAGAGCAGGACTTCAGCCAGGCCTTCTTCTCCAACATCAGTGTCTGACCTCACAAATGCGCTTCTGGAACATTTACATCACTTTACAGCAGTGATGATGTGTAATATTGATCACTGAATTTTCTGTATCTCATCTCATTGCACCTTCATTCTCCAACTACAAAGCCAAAACAAATTAAATAAGGTTACTATTAAAACCAAGAAAATACCTATAGTCTGCAGCATTTCTGTCTTTCTTCTTGTTTTATCTTCCTATTTTTTGATTTTCTTTCTTTTTGTTTTATGACAGATATACTCCTTATTTGTGTTATTGGCCTTGACCAATTTGTACATTTTTGAGATAACTGCCACAGTTGTGGCTGAATTTTGCACTATTGCGCTAATTTGTTTTCGTGGCCCCTGGTGTCAGCGGCGCCCTAAGCAATACCTTGTTGGTAATTCGTTGTAAAGGGGCACTCTGGTCAAAGAAATGTACCATCACTACACTTGTTATAAACATACCTACTTACTGTTATAAACATGCCTAACTACAGTGGTGCTGCAATACTCCTGAGAGTGAAATATTCCAGTTTACGGTCTAGAAAAACCCAGATGATGTATTTTGAAGGTGCAACAAACTCTTAAAAACCAGTGTTTTGGGGTGCATATTTTAAAGCGAGCTGTTAATTTTTGTCCCTGCACTAGCTGGCTAATGCAATAAGAAGGCTGATAGCTAACAATTAAGCTGAAAATCACAGCTGTAATTAGCCTCTACATCTGTGCATTTATTTATGGCATGTGGGTGATTCCCAGTGTTTGTGTGACATATTGCATGCTGGGTGTTGTATTGAGAGAACATTGATGGACAAAAATGCAAAATGATACAAACCCATGAATTCAGTCAAACAAAAGTGGCTGAGTGATGCAATGATAGGCTATACAATACGGCATAACAGGACAAATAATGTACGGTTTAGACCAGCCTATTAATAAAAGTTCTAGTGGATAGATGTGATTAATCGCTTCTAAATTTAACCCCTGCTTCTTTGGTGTCCTTCTTATATACAAGGTAAATATGCTATGTACACCATGATTATGAGATTATAAGCAAGCAAAAATATTTTGTTTTTATTTTCAGATGTTAATGTGTTGTGTGAGCTTGTATAACATGCAGACGGTGTGTGAAATTTAGCAAACGAATAAACAAGTAACATCCTAAGACGTTGGGCCTCCTTGTGTGTTTGTGCCTTTCTTTGCTATCTGAGAAAATAGCCTCGAGCACAGCTGGTGTAGCTATGGTGTAGGTTGGATAACTGATCCTGCGTCCGCTTAAAAAAACACAGTAGAATTTCTACTAGGTAGACGAGCTGCATCGTGAACCAGACGTACACCGGTTTAATGCACGAGTCTTGTGATCACACGCGATGATAGCTTGTGTGGTTTTGTCACTATTGCTTCACTCGTCTCCCTAAAAAAGTGATGAGCTCACCGTGTCATGTGACGCCTTCCAGCTGGTTGCTGTAGTGGCGTTCGGTCGGAGAGGGACACAGTGAGAGACACCAGGGCATGGACACCACCGAACTGGCGGCCAACAACTAGTTCACAGCAGTTCGATAACTGGTTACAGTCATACTATTCTGTACTGCAGTTTTACAATGGGGCAGTGTGGTATAACCTCCTCAAAGACCGTGCTGGTCTTCCTCAATCTCATTTTCTGGGTAAGCCAAAGCGACCTCTAAATTGTGGATGCGTCAGCTGGGTTAGCCCGTGCTAGTTAGCTCGATAGCATGGATGCGTCTACGCAGCATTTTTTCACAGTTAACATTAGCTAGTCGCCACCGGCCAAACTGATAGCTAGCTAGGGTTAGTGCGCTTAATGTTTCTTGACAAATATGATGGCTAACTATGTCTTTATCAACGAGAATGGACACTCGTATCAAAGTGAAAAACAGCGCAAATCTGTTCTGGGAACCCGGTTACATGTAGATTGTTATCAAACTTTGCTAACTGGCCAGGCTAGCTAGCTAACCTAGCTAGCTAGCTTGCTAACGTGGACGAGTTTCTGCTCTTTGTTTACTTTGATTACTGCAGAGCTAAAAAACAAAACAACATTTAAGAAACAGAAGTTAAATGCGACGCTGTTTTTCAGATGCTAGACGCACTGCGTCAACGTTTGTTAGCTAGCTAGCTATGCTAGGTTAGCTAAATTGGTAACTTAGCTACATAACCACAAAAAACATGGGCAGAAGTTTCCGTTGTGAAGTTAACGCAGCAGTCTGAGTCTGTGTGTATGGTAAAACATTGTGTAGTATTGTGATTTAAAGTACAGTAGTTGTGAAGGCTGAGAAAGAAGGGTGCTTCCCCAGAGTTAATTCTAGAAGATACTGTAAATAAACTGAGGTCTACGTTCTCCTGGTTGCCTGCATATCTGTTTTAGGTTAGCTAGTTCGCGCAGTGTGCATGTCGTCCGTTTGAACTGCGGTTGATCATCCATTGCATCCACTTTAGACTGTTTTACCCAACAAGTGAGGAACTGTTACTTGTCTCCAGTGCTGGATTCAGTCTTGTTTTTTTTTGGAAGTAAAATAACTACTGTGCCCCATTTGAACAAGAAACCCTTCCATCAGATCACTGCTCGTTGGCTATAGTATCTTCCTTTTGTGATATCGTAGGGAGTCTTTTATTTATTTGTTTGTTAGCTTGCTTCTTTGCAGTTGTTGCCTTACTGTCTGTTTGCTTTATGATCTATTAGTACCTTTAAGCTAAATCTTATGGTTACGGTGCGTTTCTTTTAAAGCGTTCCTTAGCGGCTTTTATTTATGACGATAAAAACTTGGCTCTGAGTCATGGCGTTCTTCTTTTTCGATTTTGGAGCTGACATGCAGTGTTTTCACAGGCTGCCGCTGGGATCCTATGTTATGTCGGTGCCTACGTGTTCATCACATATGATGACTATGACCACTTCTTTGAGGATGTGTACACTTTGATCCCTGCTGTTGTCATAATTGCTGTCGGTGCACTCCTCTTCATCATCGGTCTGATTGGATGCTGTGCCACAATCCGGGAAAGCCGTTGTGGGCTGGCTACAGTCAGTAAACCCATAAAACCACACACTCACTGTGAACCTATAATTACATAATATGCACTTTCTCAATGGTTTTTCTTTGTCTAACAGTCTATTGTTTGAACTGTATATCCTGAATTCCTGCTTTCCAGTTTGTCATCATCCTCATGCTGGTGTTTGTGACAGAGGTGGTTGTGGTAGTGCTTGGCTACATTTACAGAGCAAAGGTTAGTCTGCCTAAAGGCAGGTCAATGTTTTTTAAAGGTGGAGTTGCACGGCTTTCTATCATGACTTGAATAATACAGTTATCAAAACCGTCATAGATGGAATATAGGCCATCTACTCAAAAAGTGCTTCATTTAATACCACTAAGTCTTTCGTTGCTGATATACACTTACTAGTCTAGACTAACTAATCTTATTGTTTTCTTCTCCAAAATAATAATAAGAGTTAATACATAATTTAGAAATACATCACTGATACAAACTATGATCCTTTCCTAGGTGGAAGAGGAGGTCAATCATTCAATCCAGAAGGTCTACAATGAATACAATGGCACCAACACAGACGCCCCCAGTCGTGCTATTGACTATGTGCAAAGACAGGTGAGACTTTTAGATGACTCTTAAATAAAACCTGAACACCTTTTGCTAAATTGAGTAATGTGCAGCTTTGTACAACTTTTAATCTTGTTAATGGAATTCTGTGAGTGATAGGGCTGCATGATTATCATGAGTTTTCCCAAGAAATATACCTATTAAAGGTAGCAATAACAGAATGGATCAAGTGACCTTACACTTGTGTGTGTGTGTGTGTGTGTGTGTGTGTTTGTGTCTTACACACATTCCACAACTTTTAACATCACATTTTACATCTGTATTACTCAGCCCTTGTGAATGAGGTAGTTATTCTTATATGTTGTGTACTGTCACTGTGCACTTGGCATGAAAACCATGATGATTACTTTGCATGCATTAAATTTAAGCTCCACTGCTGTGGAATCGCCAACTACTCGGACTGGAAGAACACACGCTGGTTTAACGAGTCTCGGAACAATAGTGTACCAATGAGCTGCTGCAAACCCAATGCAAGCAACTGCACTGGCTCCCTTTCCCGCCCCGGAGACCTCTACCCTGAGGTGAGATTGTGTATGTGTATATGAATAAGAGAGGTGCTGATAGAAAGACATCTTATGAAACAGTGTTTTCTTTTTAATCTCTCAGGGATGTGAAGCTCTGGTTGTGAAGAAACTGAAGGAGATCATGATGTATGTCATCTGGGCAGCTCTGACATTTGCTGCAATTCAGGTATGAACCTAATCTGCTCTGACATGCAACAAAGCAAGCAACCTATGTGATCTCAGTGACCATATGCAGAAATCCTGGAGACTTGTCAATTATGCATCTAATGCTGGCTTTATGTGATTAAACTTTTTATACCTGTAGCTTAATTTCTGTGCTTCACGGTTACATAAAGTAATTCAAAAACACCCAACACATTGTTACTCCACTAGTTTAGCAGTTTAAAAAAAAATAAAAATAAATACAAGCTATCAGTCTTGAGTTAGTCGGAGGGTGAAGGGTGGTCTCCTTTTCAACCACCCAGTAAACTGTCTTCTGATTTGTTTTCTTGTCCACTGAGCCAGTGAACTCTGGTTTGAAAGCATGTGATTCAACGCAGTGACGTAATGCATTATCTGCGTTTAGATTGGCTGTTTCATGAAACTTGCCCCATGAAGTTAAGACACTTCTGCACAGGAGTTTCAGATGGGTTGCGGGACACTTTAAATAATGCAACACGATGCATTTTAGGTTCATTGCAAGCATGAGAGTTTTACTGTGTAAAACTAGCCAAAGATTTACCAATTGTAACTTCTGTAGTATAGAAGTTGTGAACACTGTTACCCATGATTTACACACTGGTACCATTGTATCCTCTTCCTCATAGATCTTGACCTTGAGGTAGACATTTGGAGACAGAACTTCACTTGTTGCAGTGTTACCTTGTTAAATGTTGCATGCATTAAATTTCATTCATGAACATGCAAATGTGTTCTAGGGCTTATTAAAATTTTATTCTAAAGGCTTATATCACATCAGAAGGCTACATTCCACCCCATGTGTTAACTGAGTCAGCCATTTTAATAATTAACATGTTAAGATACGGGCCAGTCAATCAGCGATTAGGTTGCAGCAGACAGGCTTTCCTCTTTAACACTTGTGGTTGTTTTTAGTTTTAAGTTTTTACACTTCAGTTTTTTAAAATCTCTCTCTCAGTAATGATCAATAGGGATGCAATAATATGGGAATGATCTGTTTTTATATTGAAATCTAAATATCTGATACGGTGGTTTTTTAGTGAAAGTAAACATCTGCTGGTACTCATATGTTTATCATTATAGACGACTTGCAAATTCAGACCTGGTCATGATGGATTTTTAAATATCGCAAGTCTTTCCTTGGTTTCTTACTTTCCACATCAGCTGGACTTGCTTGTATTTCTGTAAATCGTCCTTCATTTTTAGAAGGAAAGCATTTTGCAAAACCACTTATTTCAAAGTTATTAAAGTCTGCATTTTACAAAACTTTCCAGTTCATCATTTCCCAGGGAAAACATTCTCACAGCTTTTTTTCAGTTTCGTTATTGGCAAAAATACAAAGAGCTTTTTCTTTCTGTGGTTCCCTGCTTTCATGCTGACCCAAGCACAGTTATGTCCTTGTGCCTCTGTTACTTTTTGAGTCACTGTGCCAAAAGTACTGTGGGACTTTCCTCTACAGTGCACTGTAGCTTTTCTATGCAGTGGGGTAATCAGAAACCACTAGTGAAAATCCTTTTACTTTTTTCTTTAAATTTTAAAACCTTCTATTGTTTATTTCCTGGTTAAAATGGAAAAAAATGCTAGCTTTTCAGCGTGGACCCTGCTGTATCAGTAAATGTAGTAAATATATTCTTTCCCATTTTTGTCCTAGATGCTTGGGATGCTGTGTGCCTGTGTGGTGCTGTGTCGTAGAGGCCGGGACCCTGCCTATGAGCTTCTGATAACCGGAGGAACGTACGCATGAATGAACTACTAAAGAACACACGCACACATGCGCACACACACAGGGCTCAGGCTTGTGTCAGTGTGTGATAGCACACTGGTCATGCCCTCCTCTTTCAGCTACACAAGTTTAGACAGGGTCGCTCACACTGTGCACTGGTGATGGGTGAAGCAAAATTAGTGTATTTTTATTTATTTATGTGCTTCTGTATGAACGGTTGAGTTTTATTTTAAATGTTTTTTTGTTTGTTTGTTTTTTTTTTCCTTTTCCAAATTGCTAAAAGGCCAAACTGAGAAATGGCGAACAACCAACATGTTCATGAGGTTTTTTTTTGTTTGTTTCTTCTTGGTTATCTGATATCTGCAAGACTGAGCATTTTTGCTCATGTGAAAGATGGCATTATTGTAAGGACAGAAAATGTGGAATTCAAGCTTTCCTCATGTGTTAGTTTGCACTATGTGTACAGCTATTGATTATTTTATCAGGTTTCGTTGAGATCATGCTTCTGAATATATTGGGATAGGTGAAGTCTTTAATGGGTTAGAAGTTTGCTCTGCATTGTTGCTGTCTCAGCTATACCACCCATCACCAGAAACACTGGCAGCATCAGACAAGATCTGGCTTGCTCAGCAACATGACTCCAATCTTAAAGTGAACTTTCAGGAACATCTGTAAATTTACCCCGGTATTACACATAAAACTAATGTTTGTGGAATACGCTACATGCACTACCTACCATGTATTTTATCATTGTTTTAATTTTCTTCCTTCCCATGCTTATTGTGTGGAGTTTAGTATTCTGGGAAGTAGATTTTAAAGTTGCTTTGGAGAATCTATAGCGATGTAGAACAGCATCAACATTTGAAATGAATGTACATAGAATAAGGGAAAGCAAATTAAACACGTAATTTTGACATCAAATAAGTGTCAGTTGCCATTTTTATAAAATATTTTTGATGAGCTTTACTCTCAATGCTCCATTTGCATGATCACTGAGTGCACACAGGATACTTTTATTATGAAGGCTTACTGTAAAGGAATGCTTTGCCCATGACTGGCAGTTATTACCAGCTTAACATTCATTTTTTAGCAGTATTAGTGTTGTTGGTTTAACAGCATGCATGGAAACAGAGCATTAGAAGCTGACTCTGCCCAATCAGATCCATGGCCTTATTCATGCTTCTCAGGAATTCCCTGGTTCTCTCAGCCATTCAGACAAATCATTGTTGAGGCCCTTTGTCAGAGCAACCGGCTCAAAAACTTGAGCAGTAAGCTTGTGTAGAACAAGGCTAAAGGTCAGGCTTTTCCCAGGGATGGGGATATAGAATTATTCTAAAGCCATGCTTCGAATAGATCCTACTGAGGAGCAAGACATATCGTCTATCATTACCAGATCTACAGATGCACATAAGGCAGACAAGTCCTCCCTCTAATACCACTAATAACTAAAGCATTGAGAGTCTTTGGCTTTAGTAATTGGATATTAATGTAACTGTTCGGTGTATGTGGCTTCATGAGTCACATCTAGTACATTAGCATTTTGCAAGCTAATGTAAGACAAGACTTCTAAAGATAAATGCAGTTTTTACTGGTTGATCTAAAATGAAACCTGTAATATGACACGGCCTACAAACAGATGACAGCAATTGAAACTGGAGTGGAAGGGAACTTTTCACAGTGGTAAACAGAATGTGCTCAAAATCTGCACTTACATTTATAAATATACTTTTTTTCTGGTTTTAATGCTATTATTAATAGACAAGGAGAAGGGAAGAGTTTTTTTAGGCAACTATTGTTAACATGCTTGAGTTTACATTCATGGTGCAAGCTAGCATTAAGTTAGCAGTATACTTCAGATAAAAAAACAAAACCAACCAAAACTGAAATGCTGCTGAACTCACTGCCATAAATGTGCTTAAAAATAGCACAGTGTATGTTTTACCACCAGTAGAAGCTCACTTTGTGCAGCGGACCAGTTGGTGTTAGGGGTGAGATCTCTGAACAAATAACATTAAACATAAAAGTTTGCTCAGGAAGCAGCACACGCAGCACCAAGGACCAACCGCTGCATCGTTTTGCCCAAAAACATTTGCATTTTAAGTATACTGCCTGTTTAGTGAGGTAGTGCTAACCTCAGTTGGCTGACAACCACTGTCCACACTTCCACCTGTAAAATACATGAGAAAGGGCCTTTCCTACTTCTTAAGCCAGGAAGTCTTGCTTTAGAGACCATTACAGCACCGCTGTAAGAGGCGAGTAAGCATATTTCAGGCAGATTTGTTTGGCTGGAATGTATTTTAAGTATACAAATATCTTACTTGAAATGTCATCATGTACTAAAATTACTTTATTGTATAATATAGAATTACAAAATAACCCCAAAATTGACCAATGATGTTAAAATCTGCTGGCTTGCTTAAAGATTATATGAAGCCATTTTCCTGGCAGCTCCCCAGTATTGTAGTGTGGGGTGAATTTGTAAATGATTTATTGTGGTCTATATAAATAACCTTGCTGTCCAAAAATTTTCATTTTTTAACATCAATTGAGCACAGCAGCTGCCCTTTACATTGTGTAAAACCGTTCACGATGAATACACCAATAGAAATGCTCCAAAATAACTTTGCATGGAAGTACATTGTGAAGAATGTTTTTGGCCTCTCCTGTAAAGCTGCCTTTTTTTGGACAGTGATGATATTCTTTATTATTACCTCCATAACAAGTAATATTTGCTTTGTGTTAATCATTTTACCCATCTACTAGTGAATATACACAAAACGTACTGTAATATTATGATAGCAAGTCCACTCACACTCAGATTTGCTTGCTGTCCTATTATCCAGGACCTCAAATCACAGACAGCCCAATATGCCTGGTTATAACTCTTATTTTTGTGCACTTGGGTTTTCTTTACCTTTAATTAACAATAAATACATTCTTCTAGTCAAGAAATAAATATGTATCTTTCTGTTAACAAAATAAGTACAATGATCTATTTACACATGGCCATGATTCATTAAACCTTAAATATTAATACAGTACCCAGGACCTGTATGAATAGACCTCTATGAAAACATGTTCTAGATCCTAGGCACTGTATTAATATTTAAGGTTGATCCAGGCACAATTAATTTGGGCTCTAACGCCTATTAGAGGGCATAAGTCCATGGACATTAGGCATTGGCGACTGAATTGCGCTCAAATCTTGTTCAGGTAAGAGCCTGGCACCAGGCCACTCTGCCCATTCTTTTGCACTGTCCACCAACCATCTTCTCCTTGCTCCACGACCAGAACAACATCCCCTATCAAGATGGACAACTCGTCTGCACCCTGCAAAAAGTCACAACACTTTTTGGATCAAATATTGCATATGGTCCTATCTACAACAACGAACAAGACTGACACTGAATTAGTGCAACTAGTAGGCTGCAACAATGATACTGATTGGTGGTTTGCCTACCCTTGATCTAAGTTTCTACTGAGTTCAAACTTTAAACTAAATTTGGCCAACAATGCTTTTATTTCAGTGGTATCATTTCTGTCACTTTTTTTGTTTAAATAAAAGAGTTTAAAGAAATATGTAAATATTGTTTGGAAACTATGCTGTCCATTGTTTCTGTCATGTCAGCAGAACCAATTCATTTACGTGTATCCCCTGTTGAGCCTAAAAGTTACAAGGCGTGTTTTTGCTTCTTGCAAGAAGTACAGCCAAACAGAGCAGAACTCCTCTTTTATCAGTCTCAAGGCCACAGTAACAAAACAATATAATTCTGAAGGATAAGAAGCGGTTGGAAAGTGGTAATGTAAAAATTAATGTTGTAAGTGGATCTCAGGGAGAAAAGTACAATAAATATGTAGGATACTGAGCCCTTGATCTTGCAATAAGATGAGACTGTATTTGTGTACCTTTTTTTTGGTATGCTCCAATAAAGCATTGCCCTCTTCAAATGATCTAGGAATAGCTCACCAATCCAAATCTTAACATTTCCTTTCATGGGAGAAATGATAAAACTGGTGTTAGACACCAAAACTGACCTGAGCATTGTAGTCATACAGAGCCTGGTACTTTTCTCGTTGGTGGTCAGTTGTATTTGGAGCTGCATTTGCAAACCCAGGAATAGAGGCATAAACTCCATCTGAGTTGTCTCCTAGGAATTACATACAAAAATGTAGGTAACTGGATAGTATTTTAAGAAATCATAAGACAGTGACTACAAACAGGAAGATATGCCATAACATGTTTGCCTGAACTACACTATAATGCTCTACAATAGATCTAAACAACCTTTGATATCATACTGATGTCACCTTTGATATAATACTGTTTACCAGCGACAGTCCTGGAGTTCCCCTACACAGCATAGTTCCCTCCCTATATGGAACCGTCTGATTCAACAGTTGAAGAGCTTGATATGTAACTGATGAGTTGAAACAGGTGTGTTAGAGTGAGCTAAGTAAACACGGAACAGGACAGTGCAAAGGTACTCCAGGGCTAGGACTGGGGAATCTGTAGTAGAGAGCAAAAAGTATATGAATTAAAAGGCAATTGCACTGATTCTATAAAATTTAAGCTTATTACAATTGTTAAGATGTAATCAAAACCATTCATGTGAAATGCTCTGAGTTGTAGGGACGCTTATCAACCAATGGCAAGTGTAGTGATATAAAAAAACACGTCTGAAATGGTAAACGCCATTTAGACAAAACGTTATGGATTACGCTGCCTGATGGTTGAGAGTTTTGTCAGATATGGTTTCTGTCACCACCACTGAAAAGAAATTTGAGTTGTACCATTTTACATCAAGCCACTCTGAATGATTTTGTTTGTCTTAGCAATTGAATTATCCAGAAGTTTAGAAAAATCAGTAGAATTTCAGTGCTAAGTGATCTCCCCAGTTTTCATCTATGTTTGGCCACTTTAGCATTTTTTGGCTATAATATTGTTGCCTATAATCTCAACCTATAAAAAAGAATGGTGACTTTTGCAGATTGACCAAATCAGTCCCAAGCCACGGTCGGGACCAAAGAGCTCCCCGTCCTCCGCTCCGAAGTTCCCGACAATGTGAAAAAACGTTACTAATTAATTAAAGTCAAATCAAAGTTTTACTTTTAATTTAATCTGTTTTCTAATTTGAAAAGAATAGCAAAGTAAAAGAATTGGAAAAGTGTTCTTGCAAAAGTTAAAGAAAAGTGAAAAATCAATCTTGCAAAAAAATCAAAGTCAGATGAATAAACCAAACTTCAGCCGCAGGTTCGGTTCGAAGGGAAGAAAAGGCCCACTTTTATTAGTGTGACAAGTTGGCGCCCCGAAAGCCAAAATGTACAGACACTTCAAAAACCATACATTTTATACCATCTATGAGCGAAGCCATCACCCCTCCCTGGGGTGAGAAGAGTGAGATCATCGCTCCACCTATTCTTGATACATCCTGGGTTCACCAATCAATAGAACTGTTTTTATAGCTTTCTTAGGAACCTTTCCTATATTTAACATAATTCCCTTATCCTGGCATATGAGGTCATCTTAACCAAGTGTTGGGTGCTCTCCTCATTAATTTCGATTGATGGGCTAGTTTCTATTGGTTCTTATCTATTTTGCTCACTAACAGCAGGCTTGTTTTTGCTGAATGGGCAACACTTCTCAAGGCTCCTAGGCCAGGTGCACTCACTGTCAGAGATCTCTTTAATAGCCTACACTAGCTGTTCATGGAGCGGAAAATCCATATTTGGAAGTTTTGGGCCTGCTGTTCCGGTCCCTGTCTGCCTGCCTCAGTTAAATACTTATAGACCTGTCTGTCTCTGTTTTATGCACATAACTCCGTCTTTCATCATTTCTAAGGCAATGATTATTACAAAACTTTTATTTAAAGGTGATTTAATGACATATTTCTTCAAAAATCCCACACCACTAAGATCAAGTCTCATGAATTAAATGACAAAATAAAACATTATCAGCCAAAATGATGTACACATACCAGAAGAGGGAGCTATTGGCTGTGAGACGTCATTGGTATTTTTGGAACCACCAGAGCAGTTGCCTTGCAAGAGATTAGAAAACCTGAAAAACAAAGTTATACAGTACACAGATTAATTTAAATATGGCTCCACATGCGGCCTAGTGAGGGACATATGAGAAAGGCTTACTGACATGTAAATTTTTAAGCAAAAAGCTAACCAACACATGTAAATTCATGCTAAGAATACATACCTCTTCATCACTCCTCCCCCAAAGCGGGCAGTGCCATTGCTCTCATCTGAGGGATCTCGGCTGTAATAATTTTCAAATACGATGGCCTCTAGAGGGGCAACAGAGAAATGTAGCATCATACAACCCTTTGGATAGTAATAACCGATAACAAATCATCATAAAGGAACCTGTACTGGAAAACTGCTTATTATAATTATTATTATTTGTTTGATTATTATTGATGATTTTTAATTACAGTGATCCTGGAAACAAGCTGCTAAAGGCACCGGCTAAACAGTTCTGGGGGAATTAAACACATACTGACCTGGTGGAATACTTCCAGTTCTTTTTAAATCTATAAAGCTGTTGATATCTGCTGTGATGTCACAGCCTTCCAGCACTGTCCTCACTTCTTCATAACACTGCAAACAAACAGAAATAAACAGCAACTAGTACACTGACATTAACTGTTAGCTTGCCACAATAACATACCTTGCTAGCATGCCTGAATCTAACCAAGATAAACCTGAAATAAATGCACCTACCTCATCATCTTTGACACACTGCATTGAGAAGTGGTTACAATGGACCCAAATAGCATTTCTCAAGATGTTGATGCGGTCGCCTTCTTGCTGCTGAAAAACCTGAAACAATTCGAACAAAGTATCTTCAGTGTTACAATGTGGTCTCTGCTACTACAACCCCAATTCCAATGAAGTTGGGACGTTGTGTAAAACATAAATAAAAACAGAATATGATGATTTGCAAATCCTTTTCAACCTATATTCAACTGAATACACTACAAAGACAAGATATTTAATGTTCAAACGGATAAACTTTTTGTTTTTTTGCAAATATTCACTCATTTTGAATTTGATGCCTGCAACACGTTCCAGAGAAGTTGGGACAGGGGCATGTTTACCACTGTGTTACATCACCTTTCCTTTTAACAACACTCAATAAGCGTTTGGGAACTGAGGACACTAAATGTTGAAGCTTTGTAGGTGGAATTCTTTCCCATTCTTGCAACTTCAGTTGTTAAACAGTCCGGGGTCTCCGTTGTCGTATTTTGCGCTTCATAATGTGCCACACATTTTCAATGGGAGACAGGTCTGGACTGCAGGCAGGCCAGTCTAGTACCCGCACTCTTTTACTACGAAGCCATGCTGTTGTAACACGTGCAGAATGTGGCTTGGCATTGTCTTGCTGAAATAAGCAGGACGTCCCTGAAAAAGACGTTGCTTGGATGGCAGCATATGTTGCTCCAAAACCTGTATGTACCCTTCAGCATTAATGTGCCTTCACAGATGTGCAAGTTACCCATGCCATGGGCACTAACACACCCCCACACCATCAGAGATGCTGGCTTTTGAACTTTAAGCTGATAACAATCCGGACAGTCCTTTTCCGCTTTGGCCCGGATGTCCATGATTTCCAAAAACAATTTGAAATGTGGACTTGTCAGACCACAGGACACTTTCCCACTTTGCATTAGTCCATCTCAGATGAGCTCAGGCCCAGAGAAGCCAGCTGTGTTTCTGGGTGTTGTTGATATATGGCTTTCGCTTTGCATGGCAGAGTTTTAACTCGCACTTGTAGATGGAGCGACGAACTGTGTTCACTGACGATGGTTTTCTGAAGAGTTCCTGAGCCCATGTGGTAATATCCATTACAGAATGATGTCGGTTTTTAATGCAGTGCCGTCTGAGGGATCGAAGGTCACAGGCATTCAATGTTGGTTTTCTGCCTTGCTGCTTACTTGCAGAGATTTCTCCAGATTCTCTGAATCTTTTAATGATATTATGGACTGTAGATGAATTCCTTGCAATTGCACGTTGAGAAACGTTGTTCTTAAACTTTTGGACTATTTGCTCACGTAGTTGTTCACAAAGTGGTGAACCTCGCCCCGTCCTTGCTTGTGAATGACTGAGCCTTTCAGGGATGCTCCCTTTATACCCAATCATGACACTCACCTGTTTCCAATTAACCTGTTCACCTGTGGAATGTTCCAAACAGGTGTTTTTTGAGCATTCCTCAACTTTCCCAGTCTTTTGTTGCCCCTGTCCCAACTTCTTTGGAATGTGTTGCAGGCATCAAATTCAAAATGAGTGAATATTTGCAGAAAACAAAGTTTATCTGTTTGAACATTAAATATCTTGTCTTTGTAGTGTATTCAATTGAATGTAGGTTGAAAAGGATTTGCAAATCATTGTATTCTGTTTTTAATTATGTTTTACACAACGTCCCAATTTCATTGGAATTGGGGTTGTAGTATCTTAAAGACCATCATGACTTTGCATGAAGCTAACTGGTTCCTACTAGCTTTGTATTTTTTAGCATTAGCAATGTTTGCATTCTACTTTACTCTAGTTTAGGAACACTACAGAATACAGTCCAGTGTTTCTGTGCTCTTATCACAGATTATTGACTCCAATGATAGTTTTCTTTTTTTATTAATGTGCTCATATTGAATTTGGTTATGAATATGGTTATCGTTATATTCAGGCTGTAACCCACAGACATTAAACGCAATTTGAAGAATCGGTGCTGGACATATCTGTACATTATACTAAACTTTGATCTGACTATTCTTTTTCATCTCACATCTGAAATGCTTAGAGGTCATGGTAATCATTCATGATAGTTACATTTGACTGGATCCTGTCCCTCAAAGAGTAATGAGGCATGATGTTTACTCATCCCACAGTTGCTGAATTTACCCTACCGATTACTTTTTCTTGTGCAGCCTAATTATTTCATTATATGAATAAATATTAAAATTATTGCTGAAAGAAAATTCTCTATATTATCTTGAGTTTGTCAAAGTCAGGGTCAGATTTGCCAATATTTTGGTATCAGTCCACCTAATCTATACTACTCCTGACTTTTGGCTTTTGTAAACAGTAGATGGAGCTAATCTGCAGAACTACAGTTTGATGGAAACGTAAATGATGTCTAATATATTCTTTGGAACCCCTAGACAGCTACATTCCTGCATCTCACAGCTCATTTTCTAATGTCCCAGGATCTTTCCTCTGCAGTGGCAAACTATTAGTGCTAGGCCTTCAGTTCAGGTCATAAATGTCAAAAAGTAAGAATTTTAACTAATTTTAGTGTGTGTAGTTTAACTAATTTTCTAGTGTGTGTAGTGTGTATGCACTAAGCTAATAGTGAATTACAATAATATTTTTTGCCCATTCTATATAAAACACATAGATTTGAAACTTGTATAAGACATTGTGTTTTATTTGAATCTTATAACAGACACATTAGCATGTATTTTACCTTGTAATATGTATTTTAGCTCCGGAAAGAGCTGTTGCTGCTGTTTTACGTTCCTGACAACTGACTAAAACCTGTTTAGACTGCGGCTCCTATTCAATCACTAAGATATCTAGGACTTCCAGGTGCCTAGGTGACCTTCCCATGGAATTGGTCCCACCCACTGTAAATCAAAATGTGTTGGTTGATTCCATTGTCAGTTTCTAAATATGTTGGTGGTTACTTTGATGTTTTAAGCCTTCTGTTTTGCTCCTGAAGGCCTAGCCAAAGTGAGAGCTCACTTAGCATATCTGCCTAGATACCACAGAGAAAAAAATGTTGACTGAATAATTTGTATTGGGCAGGTGAAGAGTTTAACCCTTTTGTTTCCAAACAATAAGGTAGGAACATTACAATACTTTTAGAGTTTAAATATAGTGTGCACAAGCCCATTAAATAATAATTATAGACATGTGTGCTTTTTTATTTCACAGAAATGGCCATTTCTAAAGGGTGTGAAGGCCCTGAGGGTTCCTTTTTTGGAGCTGCATGTTTATATGATTTGGCACTTTCTCCCCCTCCCCTGCTGATTTTCACAATCACACAAGAATGTTTTCAATCCTTCCTGCTAATTCAAGATGCACTTTCAGTTTGCTATATAAGTGAGTTCATTATGCCCCAATCTTTAGGTAGTCCACACTGTGTAATTTTACATCCAAAGTAATTCCATCCATCCAGCACATGTGGCCAGTTAAGTTTGCATAGCCAGATAAAAGCATTCAGGTAACTAAATCAAATATGTTTTCAACAGAGTGGGCCTGTTTCATGTGAGTAGATATCTTGTAAACATAAATTGACAGTCAGACAATCATACTTTAGTATTTTGTCAATTTTTTATCATTTTGTGAGTAAAATTAAATGAGTGGATTTGTTTCATGCATTAAGACAAATTCAGCCAATAGCAGTGCATCTAATTAATAACACTTCTTATCAAAGTTGACAAACTTATTTTATGAGATGGGGTAAGCAAAGGAAGTACATTAGCAAGGGAAGTAGCAGTTGTAGCATCAAGCTCACTCAACAGAAGGTAGATGTGTCAAACTCGAATTAGGTTTATCACATTAGCCTTTCATATGCTTTTATCTTCCTCATTTCAAATTTAAACATCAGCACAGGGAAACAGCTAGAACACCCAATTGTGCCTGGAGCTATAGCCAAACAAAGCAATGAGTGCTGTCATCTTTCCCACTTCTTTTCATTTAAACTAAAGCAACCTTTGAACACATTGGCCCATGTCACAAAAAGCAGGCCTGTTTAGTTTGGGTATTAAGTCAAGTGAATGAAATGTTGTTTTTCAAGCCACATGATCTAACATTAAACGACATTTCATTACACAGGACAGCAAAAAGTGCAGATAGGAATGAAATATTCATTATTTTTATCAAATTGTCTTAAATTGTCTTAAATTTTAAATGGGGAAATTTAATCCAATAAATAATCTAATAATCTTACAAAGAGCTTGTCAGCTGCCTGTAGATGAGTTACATCAATTGGAAGCATTTGTTGTATTCATGCCAGAAAAAGCCAGATATTCTAGTTTTCTTGGCCAAAAACAGGCTGGGAAATTAATTAATACAAAATAATGGAATTTAAATCGCAATTGCAATATTGGTGAGAAAATATAAGGAAAAAAATGATAAGACATTTTCCCCAAATCCTTCAGCCCTAAGTGCAGATACACAACACTGTGGAACATGTGAAGAATGTACAATAATTCCTCAAGACAATGGACTAATGAAAATGCTCTAAAATAACTTGGAATAAAACATTCTTATATAAATTAGATCAAAGGATGCTTTTGTTTAGTATTTTTCAATAGCCAGGATAAATGGACAGGTGCCAAAGCAGTCATTTTTAGACCAAGAACTAGGAGAGGGCCCCAGTCCCATGTTAGCCTTCAAGTACAGTTGAAAGCAAAAGTCTGCTCCTCAAATACGCACAGACGCACACACAGGCACCATGTGTCAAGCCACTTGTCAACAATTATGGCTTTTTGTGGTTTTCTTCTGGCTTAAATCTAGTACACCAATAGCTGAATGCTATGTGGTACACTATGACACAAAAATCGAGCGGTATTTTGTGGCCAGAGGTTAAAAGTGGGATTTTGGTGTAGAGCGTCAACGATGGAGGAGCCATATTGTTTACTTTACGCAGTATTACAGGGAGGACTCAGCACTCAGATCATGAGAATTTGATTAAAATTAATAGTCCAATAAGATGTTGCTGTCTTTGTGACTTAATTATCCATCCATCCATCCATTTTCTAAGCCGCTTCTCCGGCAGGGTCGCGGGGGGGTGCTGGAGCCTATCCCAGTAGTCATCGGGCGGAAGGCAGGATACACCCTGGACAGGTCGCCAGTCCATTGCAGGGCAGACAGACAGACACAGACAGTCACTCACACACTCACACCTAGGGGTAATTTAGCATGTCCAACCGACCTGACTGCATGTCTTTGGACTGTGGGAGGAAACCGGAGAACCCGGAGGAAACCCACGCAGACACGGGGAGAACATGCACACTCCACACAGAGAGGACCCCGGTCACCCGGCTGGGGAATCGAACCCAGGCCCTCTTTAAATCAATTTATTTATTTGTCTGTTTGTCATGAAAATGATATCAAAACTTCTTTTCTGACTAAGATGAAAATCACACAAAAGCGTTTAAACAATGATGCCACCCATCTCTGCTGCCTCTTGTTTGTAGCAGACTGCTGGTACAGACAATAAAGTTTATCCACAGAACTTACAGAACTTCTTCAGTTCTCTGTAACACTTTACTGCCAAGTCTTCAATGCCATCCACTCAGATTTGGAAACCCCAGCCCTACTACCTGACATCACTAACCAACTTCACTATAATTTGTAATATATACCTACAAACACTGCTAGCTAGGTGCAAATATGAGTGCACTTAGAAACAGTCAGTTTGCAAAACAGCTAGGCTAAACAGGCTAAACAGCATCATTGTGCAAAGATATTAAATTTAGTATACACTCATTTACATGCAGGCTGAAGGTTTGAACAAATGTGGAAGTGAAAGCTTTAGGCTACCTACCTATGACACAGAATGTTTTAAGAATTACTTTCAGATGATCTAGATCAGTGTTTCCCAATCCTCAGGCCCTGCAAATGGTCCACACCTTTCTTTCATACCTAAGTGACAGGCCCCCAAGGACCATGTTGGGAAACACTAATCTACTTAAATGTGAGGTATATTGAACAAGTATTTTGGCAAATTAAATATGAAAAAGCAGGAAGGATTCTACAAGAACTTGACATTTATGATTGTGAAAACCAACAGAACAATGTGAAATGGACATACCAGAGTTGTAGTTGTCAACTACATGTGCTAGTGTGCTATTGTTTTGATATGTACAGACAGACAACTGTTTATTCACCCATTTAGTAAATGATCTACTACTAACTATCAAGTGTGGTGCAATGCCACCATCAGTATAGCCTTCCTTTTGATCTTATTTGTCAGCACAGAAAAAAAAATGCTCGTGATGTTATTTACTTTTCCAACTCAGGACTGCCCCCCCACCCCCACCCCCCGGCCGTTCTTGACAAAAGACAGTTGCACAAAAAAACGTCTCTGTGTACAGAGACTTTATCACATCAAATAGTTTAATGAATTTCATTAAGACTGCAATGGAAGTCATTTATATTCCCATCAAATTAGAGTTCGCCATTCACACAAAGAAAAGGTGCCAGAGCTCTGCTCAACTTAGCCCCTGGGCACCAGAGGCTGGTGTGTTAGCCTTCATTCAGAAGAGGTAGAATGAATAATAGCAGATCAGTTGAAGATACTGCACTTTACTAAATAGCCAATATATTTGGCAGTTTTACGAGTAAAAAGGATCAGCATCTGTATTAATATTGGGACTTTAACCTTGGTGATACGTAGTATCAAACTAATAGAAAATTTGATGGTATGGCCCACCCTTACTATGCAGCAAACCAAGTGGCAAATAGTACCTATTAGAGCTATAACATGCCAGGAACATCACCTGCAAAAAAAAAAAAAAAGCTGTGTACATGCCAAACACTGAGTGTGGCCATAATGAAAAGAAGAGTCCCTCAGAGTCCTCCACAGAGTTTATTGTGTTTTGAAAAATATTTGCTCATTTAGAAATTGATGCCAACAACACTTTCCAAAAAATTGGGACAGGGGCAAAAAAAGGCTGGTAAAGTTGTGTAATGCTAAAAAAATACACCCATTGGTTGATTGGCAACAGGCCAGTGACATGATTAAAAAGCATTCCAGAGAGGCTTTCAGAAGTAAAGATGGGGAGGGGTTCATCACCCCGTGAAAGACTGCCCAAGCAACTAGTGCAACAATTATCTCTGGGCCCTCAGGCACCACTGCATTAAAAACAGATGTGATTCTTAAGTGAAAATCACTGCACGGGCTCAGGAACACTTCTGAAACCAACAATCTGTGAAAACTGTTCATCACTGCATCCACAAATGCAAGTTAAAACTATAAAACACAAAGAAGAAACCGTATATGAACAGGATCCAGAAACACTGCTGCCTTCACTGGGGCCCAAGCTCATTTAAAATGGACTGAGGTGAAGTTGAAAAGTGTCCTGTGATCCGACAAATCAGAAATTCGGACACTGTGCCTTCTGGGCTAAAGACCACTCAGCTTGTTATCAGTTCAAAAGCCAGTATTCATGAAGGTGTAGGGGTGCATTAGTGCACATGCCATGGCTTGCTTATTTCAGCAAGACAATGTCAAACCATACTCTGCATGTATTGCAACAGCATTGCTCTGTGATAAAAGAGTGGGTGCTAAACTGACCTGTCTGCAGTCCAGACTGCCACTCACCAATAACATTTGGAGGATTATGAAATGAAAAATATGACAAATGAACCCCTGAACTGTCGAGCAGCTGAAATCCTATGATGAGTATGAATGGGAAAACATTTCACTTTCAAAATCACAGAAATAGGTCTCCTCATTTCCCAAATGCTTACAGAGTGTTGATAAAAGAAGAGGTGATGAAACACAGTGGTAAACATGTCCCATCCCAAATCTAAATGGGTTTGTACAAGGTCCCCATAAATCTTTAATCTTTTAATCTTTAAATGCTTAAAACGGCTTATGACTTCCCCTCTATTTGCGGTCAGCATCTCATGGCTAGCGTAGCTTAATAGGAAAGTAGCTTTCTTTGAATGTTCACTTACTAAAGCGGATAGCTCTGGTAGACAGTTACTGGGTTTCTGGGTCTCTAGTTTGTAGGTGGACAGACGTGTGGGTGGAGAGGATGTTGGCAGACATCTAGCTGAGTGAATTTCTAGTCTTTTTGAATTGCTGTTGGCTCTCACAGAAGCTGACAGCTGCGGTAGCTGAGGTTATCAGAGAGCTAAAAAAAGAGCAGACGTGATCTATCTGCGCCTGTGTGCTTTAGTATATCGAGATGTGTGCTGTGCAAAATGCTGTCAACAGAAGGTGAAATTTAGAGCGTCTTACACTACCTCACATGTACTCTCATGCGTAGTCTCCCATTCTTGTCTAATCTTGTCCAGTTGATCGATGTTTGACATGTACTGTTTCTCTGAATAAAGAGATGTTTTAGATGAATTTGCTGAGTTGATGTGGTAATTGAAGCAGCTGTTAAACTGAAATCATTTCTCATCTAGAGTCTGGGTTACATTAATCACACACGGTTATGTGTGAAATAAAAAGACATGAAATATTACTGTGCTGTCAAGGGAGAGAGAGAAGAACTCTCTTAAGAAAGTAGCAAATCTAGTTTCAAAGAAGGCCACATTTAAATTAGCTGAACAATAAAGGTTCAGTTCTCACCTGCATCTCCAGCAGCTTCTCTGCTCTGTTTGGCCTTGTTTTGTAGCTGTGAAGCATAAACGAATGTCATAGTACAAATCACTATGTGTTTGCTCAGAATTCTAACAGCACAAGGGAAAACAAATTAATATCTTCCATTATGTTTTAATTCAGCATTTAGCAAAGCAGTCTGCAAGGTTTAAAATCTCCAATTTCATCAGAATGTTTATCAGCAATCGTCTTTGGAACGGTTATTCTTTACATAGGATATGACAGGGTAGAATGTTATACAAAGTTTCCTACTGATGCATGTGTAAATAATTTCTATTTCATTGTATTTCAAAATGTTTTTTTGTATTTTTACAGTTTCCTTTTGGGATTATGGGATTATTTTTGCCTTACACATGCCTAAATGTATCTCTTCGCCATGTATGAAAATACTTTTTTATTTTAAAAGAGATTTGACCTAAGTTTTATTCATCATCATAAAACAATGTTTCAGGCATTGGGCAACATATTTGATCAATTCCAGTAATAGCTTTCTGTGAGAGAGTTTTTAGTGGCATTGAACTACTTGTATATCTGGTTCTATCACTAGCACTGTGAATGATTCTGAGCCAGAAAGATTCTTGAGTGGCACATGTCACATCAAACCACTCTGAATTACTTTTTTACATCTTACCAGTGCCATTTATGAAGAAAGATTGATAAATCATTAGAATTCTCCTTTAATTCTGCTAGATGCTTGTAACAGACACTTGAGGCTATATGTAAAATAGACTAGAGGTAACATATGCAAAGGTTTGGGTTTGTTTATAAGTGAGAATAAGTATGCATCCTTTCCAGAGAACACACTTTCAAAATGTAATATTTTATATTGTTTTCCCCAACATGTTAAATTCAGTGAATCAATAGAAAGTATGCAATACAACATTGCAACAAATGCCATTTTTAAATTTTAAGAATGTGTACATATTTTTACTTTAAAATCAACAAAACAGAGCAGGGTTGTTTAAACTTTTGCATACAATTCTAAAACTGTATTTTACCTTTTCAGCCTGTTTGGGGGTGGTAGTGCTGTTGATCTTGTCTGCTGTCTGTTCGGCCTCGTCTGCTTCTCTACATTTCTGCTCATAGGATCTTTTAGACTGTGAGAAATGAAGAAGAGCTGATCTTGTTAACTACATGCCATTTGGGTCCATGGAGAATTTTTGATGGTTAGGCACAAGCTCTATGCTTTATGAATGTGGCCTGGAACACAAATAATGAGTTTCTCATGCAAACTGCAATCAACAAATAGTGACTAAAGAGATATAATGTGTTTGTGAACACAATGCATGTTTCAGGAAATTGCAAAGATGAGGAATAGGGAAACCTAGCATTGCGAAACCCTGTGCATGTGTGTGTGTGTGTGTTTCAGAAATATTATGCAGGCAGAGAAGTGTAACTTCCTGAACTAAGAACACACACACACACACACACACACACACATGCATACACTCACAAGTGCACGGAAATGCACCCCGATTTAAATCGGTTTTGAATGCTTCTTCCTCTTCCTGTTCTGTAGCTCTCTTGTTCTCTCACTGTCACAAATAGACTTGCAGTTCCTTGAATTTTCTTGAATTCATGAAAAACACAAATTAAATTCAAGTCTCTTTGCGTGCAATACATACAATGCTGTGCAAAAGCCAGAACCCATAATATAGAGTTTTTTGGTATGGTGTATAGTGTACCCATCCTTTGCCTTTATTACAGCATCCATTCTTTTTGGGAGACTTGTTTTCTGTTTTTGAAAGAAATCTCCAAGGATATTTTTCCACACCTCTGAAGTTCAGTCTTTATTCGAACTTAGTTGTATTTTCTGCTTCTCACAATCCAAGTAATCCTAATCATATTTAGTTATGTTGAGACCAACATAATCAGACCAACAGATTCTTTGTTTGATCTGCAAATTTTTCTAAATCTTTTTCTAAAAAACTTTTTTAAGTCTATGTCCTTCTCTGAGCAATGGTGTCTTGACAGTTACACATCCTTTCAGACTCATAGTGTTGAATGTCTTCTATCAGTGGATGGATGGACAGAAACACCTCTGGATGTTTTCAGACCTGAAGCAAGATTAGAACTTGATTTTCTCCTCCCTCTCAAAGATGAAATCTTAAGTACTGTCTATTTGATGGGGACAGGATTTGTGGTCATCCAACAACACTGTTGTTAGGAGTCCCTGGTTTTCTCTATATCTCTTAATAAGTTTTGAACTCCTTCCTGAAAAGTGATTAACTTGTATTAAGTGGCTTTTTTAACTGGAAAGTACATACAATGGTGCTCTCTGACTTTTGCACAGTATTGTATGGACTCCAATGGAAACAGAAAACAAATAATGCTCATTTCAAGAGTTGTGCTTCATCAGAAAGTCTTAGGCTCACCTCCATTGTTTTCTTGTACAGTGCAACCTTGGTCTTCTGAACCTTCTCCATGATTCCCTCAAACTGCAGCAAGGTATAAATATGTAATTAAAGCATCATCACATCTTAAAAGAAAATTTAAATTGCATGTTAAACTATTGAGATACCGAGAAGTAGGGGTGGGAATCTCTTGGCACCTCACGATTCGATTCGATTATGATTCAGAGGACTGCAGTGCAATTATAAAATGATTATCGATGTATCTTGATGCATCTTTTTTTCTATACAGGATTTCTTTTTTCTTACTGTGTGAAGACACAGTTAGTTACTTTTAAAGCAAAGTATATATAATAGTCCACAATGAATTTACTTCCAATATTTTTATTAATAAACCAAATGGAAGTGATGTGGTAAGTAAACTGGAAGGCTCTCATTCACTGCTTTTGTTTGGAGCACATGAGATGCTGCTGCCACTTATCTGCGATAAAATGCTCTGTTACTGTGAAATAAGATCCACGCAGCATGTTACAGCCCTCCTGCCTGTTTTCTTTAGTAACTTTATAACTTCGGATTTGGTCTCATGGTAGAGAGTAGGTCACTGTGTCAATAAAATATCTTTGAGATGGGACATGCAAACACTTGAAGATGAACAGACTTATTCGCACTTATAAGTACCTTAGTTGGTTTTCTGGTACGTTAAATCTGCAACTAAGACTGTCAAACACTACAGTTCTGAAGCTGAAGTCGCTTCAAAATCAGATTTTCCCACTCCACCTTAAATGGTGAAGAACTTACTTTCGTCTCAGCCAGAATTTAAGGTGGAATGGAAATATTCAAACAAGAATCTGGAGAATAAGAAGCGACTTCAGCCTCGTAAAACAGCCGAATGATGAGAGACATTTTATAACAAGCTGCTCTACTTCTGAGGAAAAGTTTCCCGATGGAAAGGGGAGGAAAGCGGCTATAAGTTAGCTGAGTTAAAGCTTAAAGCAGAGTAAAGTAAGTCTGCGTTTTCGTTTATATTTTTTAGCCTATACTAGGACATCAGCACACACTGAGACTCTTAGAATCGACTTTTTCCCACACCCCATACCGAGAAGTACTATACATATTTATTTATAGAATAGCACTGTCAGTGAGAAGAAGACGCAGAAAGAAGTTACTTGGTTAGAGATCATTGTGGCTGACTTGCCACCAATAATTCAATTGTTGAGAGTCATTCAGAGTGGTATGGTGTGAAAACAAAACATTTAATTTGACCGGGAGTGTCCAAACCTTTGGGTAGGACTGTATCTGTCTGCCATGAATGGATGTAGTAAAATAACATTTTAGGCCAAAACTATCATAAAACATTGTGTCATGCACCTGACAGTTTATCCATGGACCATTTCATGTAGTTTTCTGTAGTGTTGCTTTTAGGGACATATAACGATTCAGATGTCTGGCTCATATCACCATCACTGTCAACAATTCTGACTCGGTTTCTTTGGAATAGAGTATTTCAAACCACTCTGTATGACTTTTTTTCACATTTTAACCATTTAATTATGAATATATTTTGAAAAATTGTCCCTTAATACACTAGTCCATTAAGAAAAGAGAGTTATTGAAAAAAGCAAAACTATTAGGCTTAACTTGCTAGTCATACAACTGAGAATTGAGAACTAGAAAAAAAAAGCCTTGCAGTTTGACTGTGGGCTGATGAAACTTGAAATAGAGGGGTGTCCACAGGAAGCAACCCACTGTCTCTAAAACAAGCATAATTGCAAAGCCATGCTGTTGATCATGATTGGTGTGCTACAGTGAGATACCACATGTACCTTTTTGCGCTGCTCTTTCTGGCGCTCTCTGAACTGCTCCATGCGCTTGACCTCTTCTTTTAACATCCCTGATAGATGGATATGCAAATTTCCAATGTTCTCGATTTCTGTGATATAAATGACATGGCACTGTCAGTGGCCCATAAGAAGTTAGATCACAGATCAAACTGATGTGGTTGTACAAAAATTGACAAAAAGAACAACAAATTCTGTCCTGACACTTACGTGTTTTAAGTTGATCAAACGATATCTTTAAAGTGCTTCAAGTAAAAAACGAGACAGCAATGTTAGTCATATACAGAGAAATAACTCACTTTCAAGACTAATTTACAGTTGTATTGCGCTACTATTCATTATCAGTTATTCATTATCATTATGAGCTGTATCCTCTTACCCTATTTCACTTTGGCCTCCAGTCTTTCGTGCAATAGTTACTAACTCTTTGCCATACCTCTCTTCAGCCATTGCCCTAAGAAGAGTGGAAGGCCACCTTTCACCACACAACTTCACAACTTAGAATTTTGCTCAAGACAAAAAAAATCATTTGCAGTTATCACCTCATCTTCAAGAGCTCCTCCATGTCTTTGCAAGTCCGCCGGCCATCGCAGAGTCTCTGTGTGAGAGCTTCATAGCCAGCATTGCTGGTGAATTCTGTGCCCTAAGCGGCAACAATGGAGCTGTTATCTCAGTATTTTTTTTCTGGATCATATAATCATAAACAGGGGCATCCTCATAGCAGCAAATTTAAATCCAGAGGAGTACTCAAAGCTGCACTGTATATCTTAATGATGACCATATATTTAGCACATGCTGTAGTTTGGCCTGTTTTAAATCACAAGAACATTTTTCCATACTGGTTACTCATCATAAGGTTACTCATCCTGGATTCTGGAATCAAGGCAAACATTCTGGTTTCTGAGGTAGGAAATAAAACACCATACTATGCCTCAAACTGTTCCTAGATTGTTGTTTTAGTCATGTGCCATGCTTCCATTTCAGCACACAGAATTAGACCCTCTTTCTATGCTTTGCTCCCTGCTTCTTCACCATTTTCAGGGGAGTTCCACTGTTTTATTAACATTTCTGAGTAATTCAATGCGTGAGATGTTATAAAAGTCAAACAGAGTGTTCTGATGTGAAATGGTGCATTGTGGTGAAACTTCTTGCCTAATTTTTATACGGTGGTGATGATAGGAACCAGGGGTGGTGATGTTCAAATGCAAATATAACCGTTTTATTTATTATCCCAAACAACCAATGAAGCTCTATTTGTCTTCTGAGTTTTTATATGTAATACAGATATTGGTAAAGTAGTGGTAAATCCAAAAAATATGTTTTTTTTGGGGGGGAACTATTTTGTCAATACCGATATCACAACAAACACCTTTACCTCCCATTTTTGTAAAGCTGCTTTGTGACAACATCAGTTGTAAAAAGCGTTATATAAATAAATTTGATTTGATTTGATTTGACTTTACCACCACATTTCTTGTTTTTACTTTTTATTACATAATTTAAAAAATGGACAAACAATTTCAAAGTGTACAAATTGGCCAAAAGTAACCATCCAAAATAACTTTTGGGGGGGTTCACACCGATTTCATGTAATAGCTTTCTATTCTATGAATAGTAATAGCATTTTTAGCAGCAGTGAACACTTCATACATATGATTCCTTTAACCACTGGTTAATTCTGACTCTTTCTCTAGAATGGCACATTTGACATTAAAACACTCTGAACAGCTTTGTTTACATCTTAACTGTATAATTATGTAGGCATTTGGATAGGATTCCCCCATAACAAAAACAGATCAGAACTGTGCTCAAACTGTCTGCTTTGGGAACACCTCTTAACATGCCCAAGCTGAAACAGGTTCATGAAGCGAGATCTATGGTGCAAATCAACCCAGAAGCTTTCCATGTTGCTTTGTACACTGCAGCTGTGACAGTTTGGAGCCAGAGCTCAGCAATTCATCACTGGGAGCCCACAATAGCATGGAAGTGGTTCACCATGACAATGCTGACACATGGTGCCTCCTGTCATCAAAATTACACAGAAACACCCCACACTTTCACCCTGGCTCAGGCAAAGCATTATTCTCTGAATAAGTAGCTAGGTGATCTACTTTGAGTGTTTTGTTCGGTATTAAGAACTATCACAATTGTTAGCACATACAGAACTGTAAGTGTAAGTTGTACAGATGACAATCTGTAGCTTCTAGCCATTCGTGTTCTCAAAATGTCCAAGAAGTAGTTAAAACTTCAGTTCAAACAGAAACATTGCAAAAACTCAGTTATGCAACTGATACACTATCAATACTCATATGCCCAACTGCGCTGTGGTGTAACTGAAACATCTCATCTGAAATAACTATAAAATTTCATCTGCAATCATCAAAAGTTACAAACGTACAGTCAGGGCTGTGCCGGGTCACTTACCCAAAAGGCATCTTTGAACTGTAACATTGTCATCTTTACGTCTCCTTTTATGATTCCTTGTGATTCCCTAACAAAATATAACTTGAACAAGTAGCACTTTACCGAAAGAAATGAAGCAAAAATTCGGTTAACAAAAGCACGAGAAAAATACGCACAGGAAACCAGAAACCTCACAGCAGTTCACTTGTGGTGCCTACGTTTGACTAGGATGAGGAAGAGCTTTTGTATTATGTCATTGACCACAGACTGGCTGAAAGATAACAGTTTGCTTGTAGTCAACATTTAAATACTGGATAGGTCGCACCTGCTGAATAGTAGTGCTTTGAAAAAGTTATAAGCATCAGTAACTTGTACTCAGGTGGTACACAACTGTGTAGAAACCTGCTCATCCAACATTTCTTCACAAATCAAGGTTTGTTAGTAGTGATTTTGTTGCACTAACAACCTCTACTTTTTTAATGGGCCCATATGATACATTTTATTTTGTAAATAATATTTGGATGGTTTTACACACTAAAACCAGTCATAATTCATTTTACATGATTTTGAAATCTTGCTTTATACTTTAGAATTAAACAGGCTGTTTTCATTACCATGCTTTGAGAAGTAATAAATGTAAATAAGCTCTTTTCTGGTTGGCTGTCTTGTATTGTGTCTCATAAAAAAAGCAGCCTGGACTAAAACTAACTTTAAAATAAATATGTGGATATGTATAAATGTGTTGGGTTTTTTTTTATGACATCACAAAAATATTGACTAATAAACAAGCTGTTTACAAGCCTTTATGGGTTGGAGAGTGAAGAATCCAATTTAAAACTTTTAACAATGTTTACATATTACAACTCTTATCTCAAAAGTGAAAAAAAAATGTATTCCATGATTCTAGTGATTTGATTGCATCCAGCCACAAGACCATCAATGAATATAAGCAGTTCTCCAGCTCAGCCCAGAGACACTTATTGGTGCTCCAGTGAATGCAGTTTCATGCTTATCATTGGGCATGGCGACCTCAGACTCATCCTGTTCCATTCGCAGTGCTTTTCTAGGGAAATTATACAAGCTGTGCGCTGCTGTATCACTAAAGGGTGTGCCTTATAGTAGCTAATTAGAAGGGGTTTCTGGAAATGTTTGTACATTTAGGGCATTTTTTAGGGCAAAATTTTATATAATTCTACCATATGGCAGAAACCAAAACAGCCATAAACCAGAGTAGAGCTTCATTTGTTCCCTGCACCATATAGGTGGTGACGCAGTGATTTGACTATCTGTTGACTTCAGGCGATGCTGCAGTCATTGAGCTTGATGACAGGGCGGCACGGTGGCGTGGTGGGTAGCGCTGTTGTCTCACAGCGAGGAGGGCCTGGGTTCGATTCCCCGGCCGGGCGGCCAGGGTCCTCTCTGTGTGGAGTTTGCATGTTCTCCCTGTGTCTGCGTGGGTTTCCTCTGGGTTCTCCGGTTTCCTCCCACAGTCCGCGGACATGCTACATTGCCCCTAGGTGTGACTGTCTGTGTCTGTCTGTCTGCCCTCCGATGGACTGGCGACCTGTCCAGGGTGTATCCTGCCTTCTGCCCGAAGACTGCTGGGATAGGCTCCAGCATCCCCCCGTGACAAAGGGATCAAATCAGCAAAGAAATGAACTTGCCATTGTAATTGAAAAAGTTGAAAGACACATTTAAAGTCATACACAGACTCTCTATAACCACCTTCATATGTCTCACATGCCCAAGAAAGCATTAAAGTTTATGAAAAATAGCCAATCGCATGAAACATTGAGCGGCTTATTTTTTTTAAAAAGCCAGAAGAAATGTGTGTAAATATGTAGACAGTGAGGCAGTTTATGATCGAATTCCCTGGAGCAGATCAGAAGTGCAGCAAAAGCTAAAAGTGATCTGCTGCTGTAAAACTGAAAATCCAGGGTTGGACTGAACTAAGCTAAAAGATAGCCGGTTAAGAAAGATATCCTGCTTTATTAGACAGGCCCCAGATCAAAACACTAACACACAACAAAATATGTCACTGAAGAAAATACATCTCTTTTTTTTATATCAGTGTTTACAGACTTCATCAAACATACATCAAGATGAACATGAATTTTAAGCCAAACACTCAGCTAGGCCATGAGCGGCTCACACAACACCAGTTTCCATTTAGTGCACGGTGGCTTTTGAGTCCTAAAAAACTAGAAAAAACGTACAATTTTAAGACCTTTAAAGAACTTATTTTTTTGACAGAACACTTTTTAAGACATATGGCAATCTTGCACTGAGTACATACTGCACTATAGAAGATGTAGTGATAAACAAGAAATATGAAAGAAGGGTATTGGCACCTATTTCAAACCTACTTCCTCAAAACAGTGGTTAGTGAACCAAATCTATGCTGCCTTTTGGCACTGCAAGATATGTTAGTGCAGTTTTATATAAAAATCTATATTTATTTATGTGTAGGTCATTGTGTGTGCTATCAGCAATATGTGCAAAGTTCTTCACACCAATTTGAATTAACCACAAGTGCCTTAGTATTAAAAGAAAATCAGGTATTAAAGACAGTATTCACAAAGTATTACTCTTGAAGTAGCAATATTTACCTAGAAACAGATTTTTCTAGGCTTTTTGGCATTTAAAGTTACACTGGCAGAGCCTTGATGTTCTAAGATTGTGTGTCAATAAAAGTCAGTATGGACTATTTTCAGTTTTAAGCAGCTGGATACCATGATGCTTGCCATAGTTATTAGTAACTAAGTACTACATTAAGAACAAATGTCCCAAACTAATATAAGTAAATTATGCTACACACGCTAATAGGTGCAACTTTACTGACATAATTATAAGAAATTAAGACAACTGCTAAATCCTTTCTTTCATGTGCAGAAAAAGATTCTGAGGAGAATTACTTTAGAGTATATAAAATACAGACACCATCTACAACCTTCTTAAAATTCAAAGTACATCCAGCACTAATTCCATGCTTTAACTGAAAAGCATTCCACACATGACTACTCAGTGCAAGATCCTACTTCTAGTACTCCTAGACAAAAGACCATTTTTTCAGAAGAAAAGCAAAGTAAAAAAATAGCAATATATCTACAGAGATCACAAAAACATTATAACTCATCATGTGGCACATGGAGCTGTCTACCATAATCTGTCACTTCACTATTCATGAAAATATCTTGGTTCTTCAAAATCTCTGCTTCTGAAAGCCTTTCATCTCCATCTTGATCCATTTCCTTGATTAGATGAACAGCCTGTTTAACACAGAAGAAAAGAAAATTCAGCATTATCTGTAATATCCCCAAAAAAGCTGGACAGTAGGTAAAATATAAATATTAAATCACAAAGCAGTGATTAATATATTTACTAGTTGGTAACTTGCACATCTGTTAAGGCACCATCAACACTGAACCAATTTTGGTTCTAGAAAACACTTGCATGTGTTTAAACAGCATGGCTGTGCAAAGTGAGAGAGAGAAACATGTGTGTTGCATTATTAAGCTCGAAAGACAACAATGAAAGCCCCGCATGACTGTGCACCTAAAGACTTGTGTAATAGAAGAATGGCAAAAAATTCAGCTTTCAAAACTCAGTTTGAGTCTTCAGTCATGAAACATTTATGAAGTGCTGGTAAAATGGGCTCCTGTTCTGACTTTTTAGAACAGTTACAGACATCAAATTTGGAATGATTTTGGAAATGTTGTGTTTTTGTACTTTTCCATAGAGGGCTGTCCAAGTTAACGCGATTATAACGCACTAACGCGATCTCAATTTAACGCAATTAAAAAAAATAGTGGCCCTGCGAGTCATCCGTAGTTCATGTTGAGCATTGACCATGCGCGGCCTCTCTCATTAAGAGTAGAGGAGTAAGTGTCTGTGTTTACATGCACAAATTTTTGCCAATCTGACTGAATACAATCGGATTACAGATTCAGACTGAGGTGTTTATATGTTCACTCTGCTCAACAATCTGATGAAAATCTTCGTTTACATGACCACAAGTAATCCGATGCAAAATGACGCGCATGCGTGGAGTAGCGCTTAGAGTAAACGTTACCATGACAGCGAACATTACGTGATGTACAGTGAGCGTGAGCGGAATTTCCAGTTGGCGCTTGTGTTTTTAATTGCTTTAAAATGATGCCAGGCTAAGAAAAACCGCCGTCTTTTTAAAGCTCAGAGCATAAACTTCTTCTCCTCTGCAGACCACTTTCTGCTCCGCCATATTAAACGGTATAAACCTTTCGCTATGACGCGCCGCGCATGCGCAGAACGTATTTAACTACACGTTCCGATTGGAGAGTAATCGGATTACATGGCTATTATTCTTGTAATTAACGGATTATTTATAGGGTTACTCACCTCGTTTAATCGGACAGAAATTGTATTCCGAATGGCCTCAATCGGACTAGATTATTCCGATTGAGGTGTTTACATGGACATATTCTATTTCGATTGAGCCATTAGTCTGATTATTAACGGATTATTAGGCTGCATGTAAACGTGGCTCGTGAGTAGCCACGTTTACATGCTGTTTACAATGCTGTAGCACTGTAGTATGACACTACATGTCTTTAATGAAGTCTAACTTTGTGTAATTTATTTTTGTTTATGCAGTACTGTGAAGTCCTATAGGCTGTAACTGAATACAACTTTGGCACAATTGAAGTTTTATTTTAGTTTTTATTTTCTTTTGTTACATGTATCTGAACTGAGACACAGTAATATGTGAGTACATACCTTCTATTTGAGACTGCAGCTCCCTAATTTATTACAAATACAATTTTATGTTTTGTAGGTTCAGTATTACTGCCTAGTATGTGAGTGAATAAAACTCCCTTACAGTTTTCTCTTGTCCCAGCAGTTATTAACATAAGTACATTTAGCATAAAAAATTGATTGTAACATTTCACTTAAAAATCCTCATTTTCTATAACATTTACACAGATAAAAAATGTGATTAATCACGATTACATTTTTTAATTGTTTGACCGCCCTAATATATATATACAGTGGGGAAAAAAAGTATTTAGTCAGTCACCAATTGTGCAAGTTCTCCCACTTAAAAAGATGAGAGAGGACTGTAATTGACATCATAGGTAGACCTCAACTATGAAAGACAAAATGAGGAAAAATAATTCAGAAAATCACATTGTCTGATTTTTAAAGAATTTATTTGCAAATAATGGTGGAAAATAAGTATTTGGTCAACAACAAAAGTTCATCTCAATACTTTGTTATATATCCTTTGTTGGCAATGATTGAAGGTCAAACGTTTTCTTTAAGTCTTTACAAGGTTGGCACACACCATTGCTGGTATGTTGGCCCATTCCTCCATGCAGATCTCCTCTAGAGCAGTGATGTTTTGGGGCTGTCGGCGGGCAACACAGACTTTCAACTCCCTCCAAAAGGTTTTCTATGGGGTTGAGATCTGGAGACTGGCTAGGCCACTCCAGGACCTTGTAATGCTTCTTACGAAGCCACTCCTTTGTTGCCCTGGCAGTGTGCTTGGGATCATTGTCATGCTGAAAGACCCAGCCACGTTTCATCTTCAATGCCCTTGCTGATGGAAGGAGGTTTGCACTCAAAATCTCACAATACATGGCCCCATTCATTCTTTCATGTACACGGACCAGTCGTCCTGGTCCCTTTGCAGAGAAACAGCCCCAAAGCATGATGTTGCCACCCCCATGCTTCACAGTTGGTATGGTGTTCTTTGGATGCAACTCAGCATTCACTCTCCTCCAAACCCGACGAGTTGCGTTCGTACCAAACACTTCTACTTTGGTTTCATCTGACCATATGACATTCTCCCAATCCTCTTCCGGAACATCCAAATGCTCTCTAGCAAACTTCAGATGTGCCTGGATATATACTGGCTTAAGCAGGGGGATACGTCTGGCACTGCAAGATCTGAGTGCCTGGCGGCGTAGTGTGTTACTGACAGTAGCCTTTGTAACGTTGGTCTCAGCTTTCTGCAGGTCATTCACTAGGCCCCCCCCCCCGTGTGGTTCTGGGATTTCTGCTCACCATTCTTATGATCATTTTGACCCCACGGGCTGAGAACTTGCGTGTAGCCCCTGATCAAGGGAGATTAGCAGTGGTCTTGTAGGTCTTCCATTTTCTGATTATTGCTCCCACAGTAGATTTCTTCACACCAAGCTGCTTGCCTATTGCAGATTCAGTCTTCCGAGCCTGGTGCAGGTCTACAATCTTGTTTCTGGTGCCCTTTGACAGCTGTTTGATCTTCACCATAGTGGAATTTGGAGTGGGACTGTTTGAGGTTGTGGGCAGGTGTCTTTTATACAGATAATGAGGTCAAACAGTTGCCATTAATACAGGTAATGAATGGAGGACAGAGGAGCCTCTTAAAGAAGAAGTTACAGGTCTGTGACAGCCAGAAATCTGTAGGTGTTTGTGACCTATGATGTCAATTACAGGCCTCTCTCATCTGTTTAAGTGGGAGAACTTGCACAATTGGCTAAATACTTTTTTCCCCCCACTGTGTGTGTGTGTGTGTGTGTGTGTGTGTGTATATATATATATATATATATATATATATATATATATATATATATATATATATATATATATATATATATATATATATATATTCATTCTTCTTCTTTCGGCTGCTCCCTTTAGGGGTCGCCACAGCGGATCGTCTGCCTCCATCTTGCCCTATCCACTGCCTCCTCTACTTTTACACCAACCATCTCCATGTCCACCTTCACTACATCCATAAACCTTCTCTGAGGTCTACCTCTTCTCCTTCTACCCAGCAGCTCCATCTCCAACATTCTTTGACCAATATATCCACTATTCCTCCTCAACACATGTCCAAACCATCTCAACCTGGCCTCTCTGGCTTTATCTCCAAACTGCTCCACCTTCACTGTCCCTCTGATCTGCTCATTTCTAATCTTGTCCATCCTTGTCACTCCCAACGAAAATCTCAGCATCTTCATCTCCACTACCTCCAGCTCAGCCTCCTGTCTTTTAGACAGAGCCACAGTCTTCAAACCATACATCATAGCAGGACGCACTATTGTCTTGTAAACCTTCCCTTTCACTCTTGCTGCTATCCTTCTGTCACACATCAACCCTGACACCCGTCTCCACCCACTCCATCCTGCCTGCACCCTCTTCTTCACCTCTTTTCTACACTGTCCATTGCTCTGGATGGTTGACCCAAGATATTTGAAGTCATCCACCTTTACGACCTCTACTCCTTGCATCTTCACCTTTCCACCTGCCTCCCTCTCATTCACACACATGTATTCCCTCTTGTCTCTACTGACCTTCATTCCTCTCCTCTCCAGTGCAAACCTCCACCTCTCCAGATTCTCTTCCACCTGCTCTCTACTCTCACCACAGATTACAATGTCATCTGCAAACATCATGGTCCATAGAGCCTCCTGCCTGACCTCATCTGTCAACCTTTCCATCACCATTGCAAACAGGAAGGGGCTCAAAGCTGATCCCTGATGTAACCCTACCTTCACCTTGAAACCATTTGTCACTCCAACTGCACACCTCACACATGTCCTGCACCACCCTAACATACTTTTCAGTTACACCTGACTTCCTCATACAGTACCACAGTTCCTCTCTTGGCACCCTATCATATGCCTTCTCTAGATCCACAAAGACACAATGTAGCTCTTTCTGACCTTCTCTGTACTTCTCTACCAACACTCTCAACGCAAAAATTGCATCTGTGGTATTCTGTTATTTATGTTTCACACAACGTCCCAATTTCACTGGAATTGGGGTTGTATACACACACACACACACACACACACACTTTTTGACTTTTGTCAGCCAAGAACAGAAAGCTGATACTGCAGTGGACAAAGGCACATTAAATACAGACAGCTGAGGACTGAAAAAACATGCCTTTGTCTGAAGCATGCAGACACAGGTATGTCCAAAACCTGATGCAAACAGCTTAAATCCATTGACATAATCTGCCTTGTATCAATAGTCCAGGCTGGTGGATGTCGTGTAATGGTCTGGGGAATGTTTTCTTGGCACACTTTGGGGCTGTAAATACCAATCAATCATTGCTTAAAGGCCACAGCATATTTGAGTATTGCTGTTGACCATGTGCATCCCTTCACGACCACAATTTACCCATCTTCTACTGGTTACTTCCAGCATAATAAAGCACCATGTCACAAAGGTAGTCTCAAACTGGTTTCATGAACATGACAACAAATGCATTGATCTTCTACCAACCTCTTCTCGTGCTGAACCATAGCTGTTTGGAGCAACCCACCGCAGCTGCTCATCCCTGTTTAGTTTGCCGTCCTTGTCCTGGTCATAAAGGTCTTTAAACCTAACTGTCTCCTCAATTTCCCACTGAGATGGCTCATCATCTTCTTTGGAAAAAAAAAAACAAACAAACATATTTCAGGTACATATAAAATATGGAAAAACTGGCCATTTTATATGGTACATACCTATAGGTGGCACTATGTAGGTTAACAGTTACCGGTTATATCTCATTTGTACAACTTAGTCCCCCTTAACTTCATCCATCTATGGAAAAGAAGCACCTCTGGCCAGATATTATTTTGGTGGTGAGCCATTCTTAGTACAGTATTGATACCAACACGATAGTGGCATGTTAGTAGGTGTTGTTCTGGTATGGTTGCATCAGGTACAGCAATGTTGTGTTAGTGCTGGCTATGTTACTGCTGAGCTGAAAAACTGACACTGAAGAGCCAGAGGATGACTAACACAAATTGTGCATGAAGAAAAGATGAGCTACAGTTGTACTTTGGGAAAAAATTAACTGTACATCTAAACTGAACAATTCAGGGAAAACACTGAATTATGATTTTTCTGTCCAGTATTGTGACTTTGATTAAAATGTGATCATTTTCTATAAATTAAGGCCTGTTATTTTGGCACCAGAACCACCAGAATATGTGGCATACTGTACCAGACTGATAGTTAGCTATAGGTCTGTTGTCAAATACATTGCACATGGGAAACTGGTTGCTTCTGATTGGTCTAACTCATCTACATGTATTTCACAAGCTCCATGTTACTGGCTTATGTTTGCCCACTTAAAGCACATTCTGGATAAGATGCTATAATTAAAAAGCAGCTCTTGCCATTTGAAAATTGCAAACGTTCAAATTGTGACTTTGTGAATTTGACATATAAACAGTTAATCTTTCAGAACTAACTATTATGCTCGGTATAATCTTTACCATTTGCTCTGAGATCTCCAATGAATTCACTCAGACTGATGAATCCATCTTTGTCCAAGTCATATTCACTCAACACATCTTCAATTGCAAAATCCTACAAGCACAAACAAAACTTTCAGCTGAAAACAAACAACAATCTTTTATAGCACCCCGAGTAATTCAGATAACTAGAACCAACAAGTTTATTACCATGTTGCTATTGCAGTGTCAGTGACTTACCGCCATGTGATCCACTTCAGACGGATGTGTAAACGCAAGAAATTCTGTCAAGTTCAAGCCAGGTATGCCATCTACATCAGCAAAGTCAAATCGCCTTTTCTCCTTCAAATGAAGCTGTGAATGGTAGAGTTAGTTTGAATGATACTGTAGTGTAAATACATCAAAATGAAATAATGCAATATCACATTTTGTTGTGTAATGTCTTTTTCAAATACAAATCTGAGAGATTCTTCTTCTGGGTCCTCAAGAACTGCATTTTCATCCACTTCAACAGTGTGCCCATGCATCACCATGTTGTATTCATCCCAAGAAACCAGACCATCGCTGTTTGTATCAAAGCCTGGGAAACGTTCTTGTGCATCATCCATTGCATACCTCCTGTACACCTTCTGTATCCATAATGTGATTTCCTCTGTCAAAGTACAAGAGCACAGAGTCACTTTGAAGTAGACCAACTTCAGACTTCATCAAATGAACATACACATCTGAATCAACCTGATTTCTACTCACCTGGAATCAAATATTTGTCTGAGTCAGTGTCAATTCTCTTTGCTATCTCCACCATTTTCTTCCTCTGTTCAGATGGACTCAGTATCTTAATCTCATCTTTATCCTAAATAATAAGATAGTTACAAATATGGTGACTGATACCAAGTATTTAAGAGTTTGTCAGTGTATGGCTTATAATCCACATATTCCTGGCACAGCTGTGCTCAGATTTCACGGGGAGAGAAAGAATTTCTGCAAAATTTAATCACTGAGATGTAAACAAAGTCATTCACAGTGGTTCGATGTGAACTGGTGCACTGTAGATTAACTTACTGAATCTGGTTTTCGATTTGCAGTGATGGGAACCAGAGGTTGTGATGTCTACAGTGCAAACATAGCCATTTAAATGTAGTGCAGATGATGTTAAAGTGTTGATAAAGAGATCTTTTCCTTGGGTGACTGCCATAAAAGGATTGTTAAAAAATTATTTCAGGCCAAAACCTCATCAAAAGTATTACAAAACAATGTCTTAGGCATCAGGTAACATATTTGTAACAATTGAATTCAATAGTGCTCTGTAGCTTTTAGAGGCTGTGTATGTCACAAACTCATCACTGTTGTGAACAGATTCTCTAGGTTCTCTGGTTTACACATTTTCACTTGTTTACACATGAATGAGTTAAATATGCAGAAATTGCAGAAAAAAATTGTGAAATTCTGACCATCACTGACTGGCAGAGTGAGTTGTGCGAGTTGTCATTCTGATTTTGACCAAAGGGTATAAGTTAGCTGGATGTTTAAAAATGTACAATTATAAACATATGTATTTATTCAACCATTTATAAATATGGCCAAAGCATAAACCTTTGTAAGCCCTTTGTTAGGGACTAAGGTTTATTAGTTGTCTCTCCCTCATTTATAGTCAGTGACCTCCAAATGTAACTGTCTAACTTTATAGAATAGTATAGGGTGTGTGTAGCGTAAGCGTGCACACCCCTGGTCAAATTACTTATTCTGTTGATCCTCTATAGTTCACCTATTCTCACTTGAAATGAGAAACACATCAAAACATGTAATCTAGGGGCTTTCAAATGTTTGCAAATGACTGGATCTGTGTCTAAGTGTTCAAACTATGGACAACTCATGGGGAGAACAAAGGTGTAGACATAGGTGAGCAATATTATATATGTATATGAGACATTTTTGATAGTATTGTGGCTCTGCAACCAGACTACTGGTTTGGGCCAACTGGGAGAGCACAGAGGATCATGTAGAGGACTCCCAGAAATCTATGCACCTAGTTTAGTAGAAATAGTTGAATTTTTAGTTGAAATTTAGTTGAAGTGTTTAGATGTTGTTATTGCTTTAATAGTTGTGCTTTTTGTGTCCTTTAGTGTTAAACTAGGGTGTTGGAAGTGTCCACCCTTGTTTTATGCTTTGTTCAGCCATTCTCCCCCTGTGGGTTGGCCTGCCGTTTCAATAAAGAGCATTTTTCTGTCAGAAAATGGCAGACTCTGGCTTGTCTTCTTTGCTGACGCTACAGTATTTTAAAACCAAATATTGCACTACATATCGGGTATTGTAAAAAAATTTTTTTTAAGTATTGTAATGTAATATTTTTGCCATATCACTGACCTATAGGTTTAGATATATCTGGACTTTCCCGCTCCTTAAGCTAACTTCTGTAAATTATAGTGACTAACACCATCCATGTGTTGCCATACTGGAAAGTGACCAATGGAACACACAGTTTTCCTCACACACAGATTACAGTTTCTTTAAAAATATACACCTCTGTTGTAGTTAATGCTGTTTTCAAAACATCTTTACAATACAGATTGGTCTTCACTGTTCATACCTACCTCAGCATCAAGAAAAGCATTTGCATTATGTTCGTGATTGTGATGGTGTGAAATATGGCGCTCCACTTGCAGCACATTGTCACAGGAAGCGCAGCACAGTGCGACAAATAGAAGCACGACAGGGGCTTTCATATTCAGCTTCTATGAAGGAGAAAGACAGGTGTTGCGTCTTAAACCACATTACTGTACAAGCCATATTATACTTATGATTGCACTTGTAATAGTGCTGTATAATTTCTGACATACTATTTAGCTAGTATGGTAACTAGTGTATGTGGTTTTGGATGCAGCCAAAGATACCTAATCATCCCCTGGTGATTGCTTACAAGTCACTGTGAGTGTGTAATAAAGGTCCTCTGTTATTTGTGTTATACATGATACCATTAGGCTTAGTTATAAATAGACATGGAATTAGTTTCCACTGCTATGCTGATGATACACAGCTGTACATATCAGCCAAACCAGAGGATAAATCCAGATTAAATAAAATAGAAGATTGTGAAAAAGATATAAGACACTGGATGCTGCAGAATGTCCTTCTTTTAAAACCAGATAAAACAAAAGTTCTCCTTCTTGGTCCAAAGGTTGCTTGGAATAAATGTTCAGATTTAATGTTAAATCTTGCTTACTTCTCTGTAGTACCTGGTTCAGTAGCTGAAAATCTTGGTGTGATAATTGATTCAGACCTGACGTTTAATCAACACATAGGTAACATTACAAGGACAGCGTTTCTTCACTTCTGAAACATTTCAGAGTTAAGAAATGCGTTATCCTTACATGACGCTGAAAAACTGGTACATGCCTTTATAACTAGGCTAGACTACTGTAATGCATTGTTGTCAGGATGCTCCAACAGAAACCTAAATAAACTTCAATTAGTTCAGAATGCTGCAGCTAGAGTACTCACTAAAACCAGAAAATTTGATCACATCAACCCAGTTTTATCAGCATTACACTGGCTTCCTGTCAAATTCCATATCGATTATAAAATTCTTTTATTGATGTATAAAGCCCTGCACGGTCTTGCACCGGAGTACCTGCAAGATCTTATTTCCCATTATGAACCACCTCGTTTACTCAGATCACAGGATGCTGGTTGGGGATTAATAAGAAGGTAAATAAGAGAATTCATATTTCCTACAGTCATACTTCTGAGCAGAACTATTTTTGTCTCTTTACTTTTCCTGAGATAATGACTGCCCTCCTCTCCTGCTGAACGCTGTTGGAAGACTGACCATCAGGGCCTCCTCCTCATCTATCACCAACCCACTCTCCTGTTCATTGTGCCAACTGCAAAACCCTCAATTACATCACTGTGTCATCCAGATGTATCAGCATTGAGACAGGATGTGACTGTTTCAGCTCACTCCCACTTTTCATAAAGACTCAGTCAAAGACTGCCTCAGTCAGAGACTGCCTCAACCAGTGCAGTTTCTAAAGCTTTACCATCCAGACTAAAAACAGACATCCTCTTAGCTTTTATTTGGTATTCAGCTTATTAAACTGTAAATACTGTTTGACCAGAGGAGGATGGGTCTTGTGAGTCTTGGTTCCTCCCAAGGTTTCTTCCTCCAGTCTGAGGGAGTTTTTCCTTGCCACCATCGCCTCTGGCTTGCTCACTGGGGGCTCAATTGCTTGTTAACACAAATAACTAATCAGCCAATCACATGGCCGCAACTCAATGCATGTAGACATGCAGAGGTGGTGAAGACAACTTGCTGAAGTGCAGACCGTGCATCAGAATGGGGAAGTAAGGTGATTTAAGTGATTTTGAATGTGGCATGGTTGTTGGTGCCAAACGGGCTGGTCTGAGTATTTCAGAAACTGCTGATCTACTGGAATTTTCACGCACAACCATCTCTAGGGTTTTACAGAGAATGGTCTGAAAAAGAGGAAATATCCACTGAGTGGGACGAAAATGCCTTGTTGATGTGAGAGGTCAGAGGAGTATGTGCAGACTGGTTCGAGATGATAGAACGGGAACAGTAACTTAAATAACCACTTGATACAACCAAGGAATGCAGAATACCATCTCTGACATCTCTCGACATGCACAACATGTCGAACCTTGAAGAAGATGGGCTACAGCAGCAGAAGACCACACCGGGTGCCACTCCTGTCAGCTAAGAACAGGAAACTGAGACTACAATTCGCACAGGCTCACCGAAATTTAAAAATCGCAGATTGGAAAAATGTTGCCTGGTCTGACGAGTCTTGATTTCAGCTGCAACATTCAGATTTTAGGGTCAGAATTTGACGTAAACAACATGAAAGCATGGATCCATCATTAGATCCACGGTTCAGGCTGGTGGTGGTGGTGTAATGGTGTGAGAGATATTTTCTTGGCAGACTTTGGGCCCCTTATTACCAATTGAGCATCGTTTAAATGCCACAGCCTACTATTGTTGCTGGCCATGTCCATCCCTTTATGACCACAGTGTACCCATCTTCTGATGGCTACTTCCAGCAGGATAATGCACCATGTCACAAAGCTCATATCATCTCAAACTGGTTTCTTGAACTTGACAATGAATTCACTGTACTCCAATGGCCTCCACAGTCACCAGATCTCAATCCAACAGAGCATGTGGTGGGATGTGGTGGAATGGGAGATGCACATCATAGATTTAATTGCTTTTTTAAAGAAATTCTCAACACATTTCCTGAACTGAGTGGATCTTCAATTACGTCAAAGCGCCTGTCCCTAATTAAATAGTCTGTGCTGAACCGCAACTTCTCAACAGCATCTATACTGTAGGGCCACCTGAAACCCAAGCAATTAAGTACTGTTCTAAATACTAGTGATTGATTTTAACTAATGCATTAAACATAAAAAAAAAAATCAGTAGCTTCTTTACTGAAAGGCTAATTCATTAAGGGGGGGGGGTATTATTGCAACTTCCTACAAGTAGAATTTGGGTTGCATTAAAGTTTAATACATTTTTCACACACAATAATCAATAGTTTGTTTACTCTAGTCTAGGTCTTCAGTTATGAACCCATAACTGCATTAAAGATTATCCTTTTACTGATACTATAGCAAGCAGAATTTGAAGAAAGCCTTGTGTTGCTACCATATTAATGCAGCTTACAAAAATCTGGATAAAAATCTTTGGACCTGTGGTTACAATTTTGAAACCAAATGTATTGCAGAGCTTATAGCTATTACAGCACGGACAATTTTAATAAAATCTAAATAAATTATGATACATTACTCATGAACAAAACAATTCAATACTGTACGGCCCAAATCTGTAAGAACATAGATAGTAAAAAAGTATCCTATTATTGGAACTTCAGCAAGCAAAGTATACATTTTAAGAGTTTTACTGTAGGAGCTAAAATAATGCATTAAAGAGTGCCATATTAGCACAACTAACTACAGGAAGCAGAATTTGAAGAAAGCCTTGTGTTTAATATTAATGAATGTTTAAAACTCAATAGCTTCTTTACTGTTGGGCCCAAACGTGTTAAACCAAATACAGTAAAGACTGTTCTATCATTACAACTTATTACAGCAAGCAAAACTGACCAAATTCTAGTATTTAATTTTAATATTTTCAACCTCAAAAACGAAGTAACTTCTTTACTGTACGGCCTAACAATTTAAATCTAAATCTAAATCCCATACCTTTTTTACTTTTGAACCTACAATTATGAAACCAAGTGCATCAAAGAGTGCCCTACTACTGCAACTTACTACAGGAAGCAAAAGTTAAAGAAAGCATTGTGTTGAATATTAATCTTTTAAACATCAAAAACTCAACAGCTTCCATACTGTAGGGCCTATAGTTATGAATCCAAAAGCATCATAGACAATCCTGTTATTGCTACATATTACAGCAAGCAAAATATTAAATCAATGAGAACATTTGGGAGGTTTTTGAAACTTTAAATAACTTGTACCACAGAAAATTTATACGTTGTATAGTTCAGGTTTTTTCAGATGCAAAACTAAATACTGTATGTGTGTTGTCAATGTCTATATATCTGTATGTCCTCCTTGTGTCAGACTGGCGACCCATCCAGGGTGTTTCCTGCCTTTCGCCCAATGAGCACTGGGATAGGCTCCAGCATCCCTCAGACCCAGGAGAATAAGCAGCTTAAATGATGAGTTAGAGACTAAACAAAATGCGTTATTCAAACTCTGCTTGTTGTGGAGCAATAATTTGATAGGCATTTATTTTTACAATTTTCCACCACAGTAAATAAGCTATTGAGTTTTTGATGTTTAAAACAATGAGTACAGTTCAACAGAAGACTTTTCAAATTTTGATTGTTGTAATGAGTAGCCACTACAGGGCACTCTTTCATCTGATTTTACAATTTTGGCTCCTATAGTAAAGAAACTGCTGAAATTTTTTGTCAACACAATTATTAGAATTATAATTAACATGATTATACAGTTAAACAATTATACAATTATATTATAATTTAACAAGACTTTAACTATTACTTGCTGTAGTGAGTTACAATAACTATAAGCTGTGTAATCAATTTGTTTTCATAACTGTAGGTTGAGTATTAAACAAGCTATTACCTTTTTTGTCTTTAATATTAATTTCAAGTTCTATACAACATGTAATTTAAATTCTGCTTGCTGAATGTAGTTAATAATAGGGTTCTCTGCAATTAATTTGGCTTGAAAAATGTGGACCCTTCAGTAAGAAGCTACTGGATTTTTGAATTTTTGAAGCGGCTGAATTTTGCTCATGCAAAATGTATTATAGTTTACATAGACCCTATTCATATTTTATTTACTGTAGTTACTATAAACTATTGGATGTAAATGAATTTAAAATATTAGGTCTTTAGTAAAGAGTAACAGTATAGAGTTAAAAAGTAAAGAGAGATGTTTGATGTTTGAACATTACAGTTAAACATGAGTTTATTCAAATTTGGCTTGCTGTAGTTATGTAGTAATATGACACTCTTTAATGCAATATTAATTACAATTCAACCCAAATTTACTTTATATTTGCTGTAGTAGGCTGTGAAAACAGGGTACTGTTTAATGCATTTGGATTTACAGTTTTGAGCCCTTCAGTAAAGAAGCTGTTGAGCTTTTGATGTTTAAAGGCATTTCTTTAAATTCACAAGGCTTTCTTTAAATTCTTCTTCTTGGTGTTTAAAGCAATTGGTTTCATAATTGTAGACCCTAGACTGAATGCACTATTGTGTGTGTGTGAAAAATGTATTAAACTTTAACACATTTCAAATTCTGCTCATAGTAAGTTGCAAAAATAGGGCACACTTTAATGCATTTGGTTGTAAAATTTTAGGCCTTGTTTAAAACTTTCATAAAGTTTAAAACATCCATTAAGATTAATCACTTTGTATCACTTTATTAATCACTTTCAATAAAATAGTTTTTTGAAATCTGACTTGCTGTAGTTAGAATGACAGAACAGTCTTTAATGCCTTGTTTGCAATAAAGAGTGATTTTTTAAAAAATCTTATTATTTTATGTGTATAGAATATTGATCATAAATCAATACATCACTTTATTTAAATTTGCTGCTGTAATAAGTGACAAATAAAGCAAGTTTATAATTACTTGGGTTTCAGCTTGCTCTACAGCATAGACGCCACTGACAGTTTGAAGTTCAGCCCAGAACTTTAAATTAAGGATGTGCACTTTGACGACGGTCCCTTCCACGGGTACGTGAAGATCCGTAATGCACCATTCAATTCAGGGAAATGTGTTGAGAATTACAATTAAAGCAGAAATATACCGTGTAGTCCTGAGCTTGTGTTCTGTGGAGAACGAATATGTAAGTGGAAATCTGCTCATAAGCTCTCAACGCCTTTAACATCGGGACTGCGAACGCAGTTCATTTGGCCTCCATTTCTGTTACACGGGCTTTGCGCCTTTGATGGCAAAATCGATGTCTAGTTGGCTAAAACGTTCACTAGTTTGCAGCGGTGCTGCTAAAACAACACGTGAGCGCTAGCTAGCGATGGTCAGGGCTGCTGTCTAAAATAATGACGCAAGTGGAACGACTTGTCTGTAGCGAAAGACGGAAACTTACCTAAAAGTGATTATAGGAAGTTTTGACAAACATTAGCCGGACGGGTCGCGTTGCCATGGAGTTTCCTCTGCTCTGTGAAAGCATCCACTTTCACTTGGGGTTCAACTTGCGGGGGTGAACCAAAATAACTCTTTTAAAAATTATTTTTAAATGGGCAATTTCTTAATTATACGTGATGTTTTCTAATTAACATTAAAAACTATATCATATATTCAACTGGAACGCGTTAAAAGAATTATTAAAAGACCATTAAGTAGTAAACCATTTCAACACAGAAAGGTGGGAATCCCTACGTTTTGGTTTGGGCCCAGTGACAGTCTTTCCGCGCCACTGCTGAATCTGTCCGCCCGCGTGAAGGAGCTTTAGTGTCACCTGCTGGACTGGAGAGAAAACAGGATTTCCACCACACTGGTTCTGCCTGTGCCCTGCGATGGACTGGCGACCTGTCCAGGGTGTGTCCTGCCTACCGCCGGATGACCGCTGGGACAGGCTCCAGCACCCCCCTCGACCCAGGAGGAGAAGCGGTTTAGCAAATGTGTGTGTGTGTGTGTGTGTGTGTGTGTGTGTGTGTGGTTCTGCCTGTTTACAACCTGCACTGCACGATTCAGTGCATTTCCTGCTCAAAAAACATGTCATATATATATATATATATATATATATATATATATATATCCATCCATCCATCCATCCATTTTCTAAGCCGCTTCTCCGTCAGGGTCGCGGGGGGGAGCTGGAGCCAACCCAGCAGTCTTCGGGCGGAAGGCAGGATACACCCTGGACAGGTCGCCAGTCCATCACAGGGCATATATATATATATATATATATATATATATATATATTCCTGTAAGTAACCATTCACACAAGAATAGAATAGCAGTAGGATGTGTAAAAAGGGGGAAAAAGATGAAACCAAAAGCTTTAACATAGCAATACATTTACAGAATGTCTTGCTTTGCTGCAGGTTTAAATTCACTGACATAGATATGTAATTACATAGGTCTGTGCATACAAAGGTCATATGTGAAAGTAGTTTTCTGGCAAATTTCATCTTATGTGTGTAAACGTTTCCTATTATTACTATTACATTTATTATAAAGCGCTTATTGTGGTTGAAAAGGGTCAACAAAAAGTAACAAAACATAGAGATTTTCTTTACCAGTCTTTCTTTTCAAGTCTAAATGAGCTAAATCCCAGAAGTGTAAGAAAATACACAATAGAAAAATAAGTGTTCAATGGATTCTGCAGCCCCTTTACAAAAAACACAAGCATCACTCACACTGAAAAAATGACCATTAACAGTGTAGCACCTACGTAATATTTTATAAAGTAGCTCTTTCATTTTGTTGTTAAGAACATACTTACAGGTGAGAGTCCAAATTGAACGGCTGTTTTGTCTTTGTTGAGCTGACCACTGCAAGGTTTATAACGGAATATATTAATGAGATAATAGCCGCCCTTATAAAATTATTTTTACATTTTCTATCTGTGATTATCAGCCCCATTAACAAAAGTTACACAGTTGTGTAAAGAAATATCTTCTGTAGCCTTGTGATAACCTGTAAGCAGACAGAGAAGACCATCAGGGATAGAGCCACATGCCCTCTTAAATTCTGTATTTGAACAGATATCTCATAATTATGAGTCGTGTGAGATATTTTTTTAAGTATTTAAACAGTCAGGTGGAAGATTTTCCTAAGATTTATAAATCTTGCTGTAAAAGTAGTAACTTCACTATTTTTGGTTGACTTGATTCCGAGTTAATCATACTATGCTGTGTGTGCAGGCCACTGTGTTTATGTACAGGCCTCTCTGCTTAGGCTTTGTCCTCAGGGCTTGCAACTGGTATCACTGTGTTTAGACCAGGCCTAGGAAACACTGCTCAGTCTCATCTTTAACATAAATTATAACTATCATTGGGACATTTAGTCATTATCTAAGAACGTTGGCCTGCACACACACAGACACTTGGTTTCGACCATAACTTTATTTTATATATATATCAAAAAACTGAAAATGTAGGATATGTTAATTGAAATTAATGTAATCAAGATCACAGCCACATCTTCTTAAAGTGTTTTTAATTAATAGATAATTGTATAATCAAATGTAATGAGCAGTAATTTTATGTAATGGTATATGAATGAATGGAACTGAAATAACTGATGAAGGACTTTGCATTTTTAGAAGAAAAACAAAGTGTTTGTCACATTTACCAACACATTACCAATTGATTTACCAATATAAATGTCTTTTTGGGACATGACACTGACATTATCAGAGGAAAGTTATTCTATGTGATACCTTAAAGAGGCACACTTCCAAAAATTAAAAATGTAACCATTTCTATGTTGTAAACATTCTTAGTTGTGTCCTACAGCAGATCTGCAGTAGTCTCTAGGGTGAGATTTTCAGGAATAAAGAACAAGGAACACCCCTTTTGCTGATGAATCCTGAAGGTTTAAGGACTTTTGAAAAGGATTTTATTCAACTGAATTTGAACTTTAATCAGAATATGTTTTAATTAGCGTTAAGATGCAAAATAGTAAACCCCTGTTTTGTCACTTGTCTAAAATCTTTGTCCACCTCCTGCAATAAAGAAGCTGTAAAAATCTGGACCTTGTCCCTGCTTTTGGAATTTTTGTGCAAATAATCTATTTTTATAAAATGATACATAAATTCTCTTATTTCCTTTGTTTTCTTGATATTTCTCTGTCTTTATTTTGTTTCTGTTAACTGTTTTCCTCTATGTAATGTATTTATAATATACTTACAGTGTACATATTTTTGCTTTTATTTATTTTTAATCATTTATGTTGTTCATTTTTGTGAAGGAGTTTATATTTTTTATCTTATTTTTACTTTTAGTATTATATATATTGCCTCCTTCATCCAGCTCATTCCCAGGGACCCCAAGATGCTCTCAGGACAACTTGGAGATATAATCCCTCCAGCAGGTCCTAGGATGACCCCAGGGTCTTGTCCTGGTAGGCCGTGCCTGGTACACCCCCACCAGGAGGCGTCCAGTGGGCATCCAGATCAGATGCCCGAACCACCTCAACTACTCCTCTCAATTCGATGGAGTAGCAGCTCTACTCTGAGCTCCTCCTGGATGACCAAGCTCCTCACTCTATCAAGTAGAGTATAGCTGGCCACCCTATGAAGAAAGCTAATTTCTGCCACTTGTAAACACCGGTAAATGACCGGTAAACAGAAAGCTTCGCCTTATGGCTCAGCTCCCTCTTCACCACTACAGACCAGTACAGAGAACACATCGCTGCTGCTGCCTGTCTCAGCCTGTGGCTGATCTCTTCCCATTACTCGAGAACAAGACCCATGGACTCGGAGACCTGGAGGTGCTTATCTGCATACCAAATGCTTCACACACAGCTGCAAACCGTTCCAGTGAGTGCTGGAGGCATGCATGTGATCCAGCCAAAAGAACAACATGGTCTGGAAATAGTAGAGACGCCACCCTCCGGCCTTCACACATAATGCTCTCCTGACCCCAGCTATGCCTTGACACCCTGTCCATGAACATCACGAACAGGACTGGAGACAGGGCACAACCCTGGCGGAGTCCAACGCTAACAATGAAGGTCTAACTGAATGCCGAGTATACGAACACAGCTCTCACTCTGGGAGTACAGAGATTGAATGGCCCGGCATAGTAGCCCTGGCACCCCATACTCCTGGAGAGTCTCACACAAGATATCTTGGGGAATGCGGTCATAAACCTTCTCCAGGTCCATAAAACACATGTAGACAGGGTTGGCAAACTCCCTCAACAACCTGTGAGAGGGTGAAAAGCTGATCCATTGTCCCTCGGCTGGAATGTAAATCTGCATTGTTCCTCCTCAATCTGAGGTTCAACTATCGGTCAACGTCTCCTTTTCCAGCACATTGTCATAAACTTTCCCAGGGAGACTAAGCAGTGGGATATCCCGATAGTTGGCACACACCCTCCAGGCCCCCTTTTTAAAAATAGGGACCACCACCTGGTCTGCCAGTCCAAGGGTACTGTTCCTGAGGTCCACAATATCCAGAGCCTTAAGCATCTCTGGATGAATTTCATCCACCCCCGGTGCCTTATCACTGAAGAGCTTGCCAACTACCTCAGTGGCCTCCACCAGGGAAATGGGGCTTGATACGCCAGAAGCCTCCGGCCCTGCTTCTTCCACCAACCAACAATATCCTCATTTGAAGTCTCCACCCCTGCTGAATACTGATTGGGTGAAGCCACCCTGACCACTATGCCTGGCAGCTTCCACAGTTGAGGCTTTGAACAGGGTCTATTCAGACTCCATGTCCCCTACCTTCTCCAGAACATGAGAAAGGCTCTCGCAGAGGTGGGAGTTAAAATCTTTACGAACAGGGGCCTCTGATAGTCATTCCTAGCGCACCTTTACTATTCGCTTGGGCCTACCGGGTCAGACCTTCAGTCTTCCCTGCCATCTGATCCAATTCACCACCAGATGGTGATTAGTTGACAGCTCAGCAACTCTCTTCAGCCATGTGTCCAGAACATATAGTCCCAAGTCAGATGAAACAACAACAAAATTGATCATTGACCTTTGACCCAAGGAGCTCTGGTACCATGTACACTTATGAACATCCTTGTGTTGGAACTTCGTGTTCGTTATGGACAATCCATGCCTGGCACAGAAGTCCAATAACAATTCACCATTCGGGTTTAGATCGGGCAGGCCGTTCTTCACAATCACACCTCTCTAGGTCTCCCAGTCATTGCCAACATGAGCACTGAACACTCCCAGTAAGACTATGGAGTCTGTAGGTGGGGCCCTTCCCAGAACCCCGTTCACTTGCTCCAAGAAGGCCAAATACTCCAACTTGTTGTTTGGTGCATAAGCATACACAACAGTCAGAGTTTTCCTCTCTGTGATTTTAATTTGCATTTTGAAGGCGACCCTCTTGTTAACCTGGATAAACTCCAACTGCACGGCAGCCACCTGTGGACTTGTGAGTATCCCCACATCCGCCCGGCGCCTCTCACCCTGTGCAACCCCTGAGTAGGAGAGAGACCAACCCCTATCCAGGAGTTTGGTTCCAGAGCCGACACTGTGGGTGGAGGTGAGCCCAACTATATCTAGTTGGTACCTCTCAACCTCCTGCACAAGTTCCGGCTCCTTCCCCCCCAGTGAGGTTACATTCCATGTACCAAGAGCTAGTTTCTGCTGCAGGGGCCTAGGCCAACTAGGGCCTCCCCGCAATCTCCCACTGCCAATATGGCACTGCACCGCTCCCCCATGCTGGACCTTGCGGGTGGTGGGCCCACATGGCCTCTCCATGTTGCCTTTCGGGCTGAGCCCGGCCGGATTACGTGGTCTGCCCGGCCACCAGGCGCTCACCGTGGAACACTAACACTACCGTGGAAATTCTTTATATATATATATATATATATATATATATATATATATATATATATATATATATATAAAGAATTTTTTTTTAATTTCCAGAATATGGAGATCATAGCATTGTCATTTTCAATTTTCTGAACAGCAGATAAAAGCCTATTTCAGTTTAATGTAACACAATGAATAGAAATTATTTTAACATATTTATGTATGTATGAATATTAACCCACTCTTGGTGTTTTGTTGTGCTCGCTAGTAATCAAGTTTTACAGTCACCAAGCAGGAACTGATAAGTTCACATTAAATCACATATGGCAATAACTTTCTGCTTCACTGCTATTTTTAGGTTGAAAGTTTCAAGCATGTTGCTGCTCTAAAGGACTTGAAGCTCATCATTCTTGCTTTTACTGCTTTTTTCCTGGGCTGTTGACCCCTATTTTCTTTGCCTTTTCTCATTTTACTATTGTCAGATTCATTGGCATATACACTGCTCAAAAAAATAAAGGGAACACTCAAATAGCACATCCTAGATCAGAATGAATGAAATATTCTCATTGAATATTTTGTTCTGTACAAAGTTGAATGTGCTGACAACAAAATCACACAAAAATCATCAATGGAAATCAAATTTATTAACCAATGGAGGCCTGGATTTCACACACAAAATTAAAGTGGAAAAACACACTACAGGCTGATCCAACTTTGATGTAATGTCCTTAAAACAAGTCAAAATGAGGCTCAGTATTGTGTGTGGCCTCCACGTGACTGTATGACCTCCCTACAATGCCTGGGCATGCTCCTGATGAGGTGGCGGATGGTCTCCTGAGGGATCTCCTCCCAGACCTGGACTAAAGCATCCACCAACTCCTGGACAGTCTGTGGTGCAACGTGGCATTGGTGGATGGAGCGAGACATGATGTCCCAGATGTGCTCGATCGGATTCAGGTGAGCACATGGAGGGCTGTGCGGCCCTCCAAAGAAATGCCACCCCACACCTTTACTGACCCACTTCCAACAGGTTATGCTGAAGGATGTTGCAGGCAGCAGATCGCTCTCCACGGTGTCTCCAGACTCTGTCACGTCTGTCACATGTGCTCAGTGTGAACCTGCTTTCATCTGTGAAGGGCACAGGGCGCCAGTGGCGATTTTGCCAATCCTGGTGTTCTCTGGCAAATGCCAAGCATCCTGCACGGTGTTGGGCTGTGAGCACAACCCCCATCTGTGGACGTTGTTTTCCATTTGTGCGCAAAGTAAGAAGTAAAAATGTTCAAATGTCTTGATCATCTCCTACAGCTGTCAAAATCGTTGCTTAGCAACAGCTTCTCAGCAGAGTGATACAGTGTTTGTGAAAAATGCTGATGTTATGGCGAATTAACAGCATGGTTAGAATGCTTCTCAATCAATCAGGTTGCGTGGCCGGAACTAACTGTTGTATAATTTCTTATGATGTTCACGTTGTCTGAACAAGGCTGTTACAACGTTGACACAACCTCATTATTCAGTAACGTTGTCATATTGTTAGCATTATAATGACCATCTATTTGCAACATAGCAAAATTCCAAGAGTTCAGTGCGCAACACAATGGAACATACCAGGGTTCTAGGAGGCTGTGACAGCATTCTGTACTGACAATGTCACCGCTACAGTGTTGTTAGATAACGTTCTAATTAGGTTTCAACACTGTGACAACATCATGGGTACCAAAACAATAGGTTGTCGCAACGTAACTGTGACGAACTTTATGCAAATGAGTTGAGTGACCAATCAGATTGTTGATGTGAGTGGTAACCGGTTGTGTCACGCCAACAGTCACACGGTGAAATTTAACGCTGAAACGCAGTGTGGGAGACATAATTGCTGGTATGAATGTAATTATTGCGATATATGGTGCTTTTTAAGTTTGAAAGCAATATTAGTCTACTTTGGGACTTTTTTTGAGCGACACTGCCACCAAGCGGCCAGCAGTTACTGAAAATATGGCATTCATTTAAACGGAACAGGACAACTGCAGATTTTGAAAGTATACACATACAAGCTCCACTTCAGAGCAAGCAGACACGGGTCTCTATTGCACGCAAATATTATAAAGTTCAGAAGGTTTTATAATTATCATTATTTTGACAGGTGCGGAATTCAGTTCAGAATTCAAGCCGCTTATATAGCTATATGTCTGAAACGTAATCTGAGGCAGAAAGTCACCCGGTCATGTCCCAATCTACTGTTTGTAGACTCTGTGAACAACGCTGCCTCCTAAGGCGCTGACCTGTGACACAGCGCAGGCAGTAAGGCTTCGCCTTCAGTTTCGGACACAGCCACAGCAGCGCGCAGGTCGCAGGGAACGAACTCTTCCGACTGTCGCACGAGGTCGCTGTTGGGCCGCATTCTCGGCAGTCGCTCCAGCAGGAACTGACGTTGCGTCTACGACTGCATGAGCAAAATTTCCAGCCGTAGGAAAAATGTCTAACCTGAAAGATCGGAGAGTTTGAAGGTGGGAAATGCTTATTAATTCACTCTTGCCGTTGTCATGGGAAGGTAAAGAAGCCCTAGTGTTTCTGCTCGCGTGCCCGTCATAAGTTTTTCGGCTTTTTTCGAGTTTATGTTCGCTTTTCTTGTCGTGTTTGTACTTGGTCGGCGAGTTGAGGTGCCGCGTTCCCAAACATTGCACACATATCGGGTAAACTTTGTGCAGAACTTAGTTTATAGGAACGCGTAGTTTAACTCCGATCGTTGTCGCCTTAAACTACGTGCATCCGTAGTCACGAACGTGAAATATTAGTAGCTGGTTGTGTTGTTATGAAATGGTTTAGTCTAAATTGCTGTGTCTGGCTTTGATAAGCAATTTTACTTCTTCGGGAGCTATTCGGGTTTCGTTAGCTAGCAAGTTAGCTTTAGTGAACTGGTCCTATAAACAAACTTTTGTTGTAATCACCAGCTAAATGTTTTGTACCTGATATGTTTTAACTACGCAGTCTTTAAGCTCACGTCCGTAGCCATGGTAGCCACGATTTACAGTTCCGCTCTTTCTTTCTGTGCTGGATTGTATTCGGGCTGTGAAATGTTTGGTGAGAGGTGGTAGAGTTTGCTATTCGTTGGCTGGCCGTTTGGTGCAGGTGCCCGTCCAATGGCGAATTCGGCACTAGTGATGGATGTGACAGAAAAAGCGAGTGTTAACGTTACAGACAGTGAAATACTTACTAATGCTAACGTTAGTTACAGCACACCAGGGAAAGTTTTCAGCATTACCACCAAGATTCCCAAATATTTGTGGGTCAGAACAGAATCAAGCCTGTCTTCCCACAGCTTTACTGTTGAATCTCAATTCCAAACTCAAAGGACAGAGATTTATGCCCTTTTCTAAACAAAAACAAGTCTTATTCTTAAATCCAGTGTGATCCTGTTTCCAGTAGGCTGTGGTAGTTTTGTGGGATATGGGAATTCGAGGGTCTTTCAGTTGAGCTTTCAGTGGGCGCTTGATTTTTCTTGCACGCTTGAAAAACCTTCACTCTTTCATCCTGGTGAAAAAGTGCTGATTTAAGTATTTGAACACTGGAGGAGCAGGTCTCTGACACACTTCTGCCTGAGGGTTTTGGAACAGATCCTGGTCTACGTCTCTGCTCAGTGGAATCCTAGTGGAATCTCTAGTAGGGATGCACTAATTTGGGAATTGTGGGCTGATGCCTACAGCTGATATTTTTCATGTACATACCCACCAATGCAGACATGTAAACATTTACAGAATGGAGAAACTAAGACTACATCTACCTGAATTAGCACCACAGAGAAATAACATTTTCTTTCTTTATTGTTTTCAAGTGCAGTAGAATGAATAAAATGAAGGCACTTTCAGCATAGTATACCAGTGTCTCCAGAACATCAACAATAAATCCTTCATTACATGTCTATTTGAAATATCAGCCAAATATAATCATCTGTCAGATGCCTGTAATTTTTTTAAGCAGTTATCTGTTGCGACTACTTTGTCTGAAATTGTGTTTTGTGTTTACCTTGTGCTGTAGAGCCTCGTCGGATCAGTGTGATGACCGGTTATAGCAGAGCTGAGAAAATGACAGGGCTGAGCTAATTTAAAGAAGAGTTACCAGACAAAAGGGCTATCAACATTTATGCTCTCTAATCTGAATAAATGGTGTTTGAGGTCGGAGTCTGGTGTTGTGGTACAGGCCGGATGAAAGCTGTTTACCATTTGTGCTCTTGATAACAGTGATGCATTATAGGGTTGTGGCCTAATAGCGCAAGTGTTGACATCCATTAGCAGTGGATTTACCTGTGAACTTATGAACTTCCAAAATGTTTGTGTTTTTCTATTTTAGCATTTTGTTTTATGTTGCTGACTTTGTAGTCTGGTGTATGTGGTGGGGATTTTCTGCCCAAATGACTGTTTGTGTCAGGAGTTGAAGCAGCGTGCTGGGCTTCTTGAATAGCTCTTCTTGTTTTTTTGGCTCTGCTTTGCTTTTGTTCGTCTGCCGCATTTCATGGATGGGCTGAACAGTAGGGAGCTCAGCTTCTTAGACTGAGCTGAACCAATTACAGTTACTGCAAAGACTTTCTGAAGCCATGAGCATGACCTGGTTATTCATTCTCATTTTAATGTTTAGAGGTGTACTTTGAACTCTGTAATAGCCTATTATATTGTATTCCATGTTAGAGGAGACAGTTTGTTTTCTCTTCTGACTACTAGCTAAATATACATAGACACAGTAACATGGATTTGATTGTCAGATGATATGCATAGTTTCTGTTGACTACACAATCTGTCTCATACAAAAAGCAATATTACTAAATTGTATTTTATTTCTTTCTTTGTCTCCATCTTTTTACTTAAGGTCAGTGTTTGAGGTCAGTGTTTTTCAGGCTGTGAATACCATTTATAGGGCTGTAATTAACAACAAATGTTTAAAGCTTCAGGCTTCGGGTGATGGGGTGGGCTGATGCTTGGGGGTGAAGGGGAGGGAATATGTCGGGGTGGAGGGCTGAATAAGTTGTGCAAAAAAATCAGCGTCCAACGCCCGTGTTGAAAGTGTAACTGTGGCTTCATCCACTGTGAAATCCAAATCTCCAGCCTAGCTGCTTTCTGCATAGAGCACTGTGACTCACACAGTGCTCCATCTACCAGGCCTGGTAGCCTCTCTTAGCGGTGGCCTAGAGGATAATAGTACAGTGCATACATGGGCTTTGGTAGAAGGGTCAAACTTTGCGGCCCAAGCAAGGCTACAGTGTGGCTGGACACTGCTTGCAGCCACTGTGGGAATACATGCTTTCTAGCAACATGTTACCGTGATGATATGCTGTAAATGAGTGAGATGCCTGAACTGAGATGGCATATAATGTCACATTTTAACAGTGCAATTAAAATGTATAACTATAGTACAAGAATCTGCTGACAAAATGTAATGTGCCGTCACCATGCCGAGTTCTAGCTCAGTTTTTTAACAGAAGAAATGTTTATGTTGGTCTGTTTTAGGTTAGGGTGTGCAAATATATAATATGTGCAAAGACTTTTATGTTGGAGAGCCTGAATATGGGTATGGAGCAGTGTCTTTTCCAGAGAAGAGTAGAGGGCTGGGTTTTAATTTTTAATTTTCAGCAAAATAAAAATGAAACTGTAATAACCTTGGGTCATGTAAGTTTTTCCTAACAGTCTTGAACATTACAGTATTTTGTAGGTCATTTGTACAAAAAGTTTAGCCCAAAAAATAAAGGAGTCCCAAATCCCAAGGAATCCCAAAATTAAAAACCGAATGCCTACCCAATGATCGAATAGTTGAATATTCAGGTCTAACCCAATTGCACATTTTATAGCATTCACTCTAGATTTTTGATCTCTTTTGTCTTGCTCTGTCTTTTACATTCAAATCTGTTGACCCCCCCAAACAGTTGGTTTTTAATTTTACACTACATGCAACTTAGTGTTAATTTATTTATTTATTTTTTTAATTTACTTTCTTTTACCAGGAATTCTTCGTTCCCTTCCTCCCTCTTTCCCTCCCTCTCTTTCTCCTTCTCTCCCTCCTTCCATCTCCCTCCCTCACTCTCCTTTCCTTCTTTCTTACTTGCACTCCCCCTCTCTCACTTCCTCCCTCTGTCTCACGCTCCCTCTCATGCTCATCATTTTTAGTACATTTGAATTCTGTGACTCATTGCTGAGAAATGTATTTTTAGAGGAAGAAGTTATGACGTTTGTCAATTTGATGATGAGAGATACCGTAAATTAGAGTACAGTGTAACTGATACAGCTGATGTATATTTCTTTTCTATTTTCTGTCTTGCTTTCTGCACAAACTTTACATAATTATTTTCTTGCCTTGCAAGTAGTGTATTTCTTTTAGGAAATGCAAATGTAGTTGTTAATGTTCACACATTTTTTTAAAATTTATTTTTTAGTACCTGCCTGAGATTTGGGTTTTTGTTGGTGTCAAATTAGGTTTTGTGAGTCAAGTAATTTCTGTGCTTTGCAATTTGATTCATTTACAGTTCTTTATGAAATGATTCAAATGTAAAGAAAATACTTCGTACATCTTTGTTCATTTTGTGAAATCCATACTGGGAGCTTAATAGGCCTTGCCCATGTGTAATCAGGGCAGAAGGCAAAAAAAACAAAAAAAACAATATGGAGCTTGTATCTTAGCCTGTTTTGGCTATAAATGGCCACAGCTATTTTCGGTTAAATCCAAGCATTTGTGGACTAACGGCAGAATGTGGATGAAATGTGAGATGAGGAATAGTAAAACACTTCAACAAAGGACTGTTATTTATCTTTGATTTTATTTATGTCAGTATTTGTAAAGCATTTAGTTGAATTGGCAGCTAAAATGCTTACTTTCAAGAACATAGTATACAAGCTGCCCAACATGGTGTTTCTTGTTACAGTTGTCCAGCAAGTTGTTGGGAAACCTCGTTAATAAACTCGTTAATTTAGCAAATTTCAAAGACAGAAAGGCAAAGGATTGTGCAGATGTAATTGCATTTATCTTTGCACAGAATGCTGTTTAAACGCAAATGCAGGCAAAACTGTCAAATCACACTATACAGCTCTGACACCCCACCCCTCCACCACCTTTAAACTGATCTGTGGAGCTCTGTTGGTTGTGTGTGTTGATGCCCACAGTATCTCAATAACTAATATCTAGCTTTATTTCTCTTTTTCAATGAAGCAATGAAACAGCTGCTGAATATCGTCAAAAATTTGATGGAGCTCTACTTATTTTACTTGTTGACGTCTTTTTTTTTTTCTCTCTCTTTTTTTATTTTAGGTATCAACTCCAGTTAGAACCCATTTGTACCACTGTACATGGCAAGACAAAGCTGACATCATGGCCCAGATTTCCAGTGGCAATGGGTATAAGCTGGACAGGCCATCCTCTCCTTTGGGGGCTCGGCCCAAGGGAGTAGTGGGGAAAGAGGAGGCTTTGCGCATGGAGGCAGAGGCTTTGGCTAAACTGCAACGTGAAAAGAGACACACCCTCCCTGTCCCTGCTTCGTCCACTAAAGCACTTCCTAATACAGCAGCATCCACAGCCTCCACCAGCCGGCCAGAGAAAGATCTCATTGTCTTTCCAGAATCAGAGGCCAAGAAGAAGGAAGAGAAGGATGCTTTTGCAGACATTGATGTGGAGAAGTTAACCAATGCGGAACTAGAGAAGCTGCTTCTAGATGACAACTTTGGAGCGAGCAAAATGACCAGGCCCTCATCTCTGCTGGGCTGCAATCTTAGTGCATCATACCCAGGGGGTCAAGCATTCAGCCCATCTCCATTTCACTGGACGCCCACGCTCTCTACTCCATCAAACTCTGCTTTGTCCACACCGACGCACCCACAGGCTAGTGTCTTTCCCTCAGCACCTTTCCCCAAACCTCCTTGCTCATTCCAGAATGGATTTACCCCAGCCATGCCACCTTTCGTCCACCTTCCTGCCCAGCAGGCCCCCTTCCTTTCTTTTCCGCATATCCAGCCTCCTCGTCCTCTGGTCTTCCAGCAGCCTACAGTCACACCAGAAATGGCTAAGCTTTTTGACAAGATTGCCAGCACATCAGAATACTTGAGGAACGGCAAGTCTTCCAGTTTGGATGCAGACTCTACAAGTATGAAGTCCTTGGAGCCTGTGCCCCAGCCCCCTGAGCCCACTAGTATCAGCCGCTTTGATTGGCTGGATCTGGACCCTCTCAGCAAACGGCGAGTAGAGGTTGAAGAGGCACCCAGTGCACAGGGTGAGGCTGTAATGGAGGAGTCTGCACCTGCAGGGGATCCCTGGGATGCAGTGTTGAGAGATGAGACTGAAGTCACTGGCAGCAACAGTCCTTCAGCACAAGTGAAAGACCAACATATTGTGACATCTCAGCAAAGGAGAGCGTCTACAGGCACAGCTGTCACCAGGAGCCACTCACTCAACATTCCTGCTACCTCCTCTCACCACAACCAGAGTAAACAGGTAGGAGAACCACTTCTGCAGTGCCAAATCTAGGCACTTCCTCCTATTCATGTGCAATTTAGAGTAGGGAGGGTCACCATTTTCTCTGCTACAAGGAAACCAACTTACCATAAGTTGCTAGCTTTAACAGATGAACATGAGACATCGCTTTGTGAGAGCCATCCGAATCCTAATTTTTATTTGAACAGAATCCTTGTGGAATAATTTTCAAGTGAAACTAATGCTGTATTCAGGCCTGAGAGTGTGACATGCAGTGTAAACTTGTGCTCTGTTCACTGGTTTTTGTTATCTATTTTAAGGGACGTATGATTCTTATTAGTTATATATTTGATGTAGTTTGACTTTCACAGACAGGATTGTAATGAGTTATTAGTTTTTAGCAGTTGTGGTTAGTGCTTAGCTGTTGGAATGCAAGGTTGCACTGTTAAAAACTAAACGAATGATGTTACTGTGCTGGATGCGTTAGTGAACACTTTTTGTTCACTTCATAGTTTTACAGACCCTCTCTTTTACAAACACTCATTCTACTGCCTGGCAGGCTGCTGGCTCTGGAAAAGTTATATTCCTCTGCTTCTCTGTGCTCTGAACACCTCCCCAGATTTTTTTTTTTTTTTTTCTCAGATAATTTTTCATAAACATAATACAAAAATGGCAAATCCCTTAAAAGGGATTTTAAGATGTGATTTTAAAACTGTGACCAAAAATGTCTATTGTATATATTGTCATTGTATCCTATCAAATAGTGAATTTAGGGAGTACAGGCAAAACTGTCAATCTGTGAATGAGATTTTTCTCATTTCTCATTTTGTTTAAGAGAAAAGACTTCAGTAAGTCCACTTAAATCTGAATAAATGAATTTCACAACTTCAAGGGCAGCAAGCCAAATAAGTAAAACAGTCATTGTTCCCAAATTATTTGATCTACAATTTTAATCTTTTGCTTCTTTAAACACTGACCTTTTAATTATTTGAATAGAGAATGCATATTTTGCTGACAAGCATACTATTTACAAACCGATGATGTCTTTGTTCAATATTTAAAAAAAAAAAATCTGACAATTTGTAGTTAAAGCCCTGTTGATTGACTTGGAGTGGTGTCCTATTATTTATGACTCTTACCTTTAAGCCTTGTGTAAGAATTGCATTGAGTAACCTACTCATCAGAATTCAGTCGATAAAATGAAGTTGAGATATGGGGGGAAAAAAGAAACCATTTGATGGATCTCTGGCAAAGCTTGGCATCAGTAGTTATTGTTTGTGGTTCACTTTATTTACTGTATACACCATAGATTAAAATGATATACAAAATGCTGGAGAGGTCCTCTGTGTCAAATGTGTAGTTTCTTTTCATATTTGTATCGTTTGCTAGTGTGCTTTATTAGTCTTTATGTAGCATGACATTAAAGATGAATGGTAGAACCTTCAAAGCTACTAGCTAGAATTATTTTAAAGGTACAGTTAAAACTGTACACTATACTTGTCATTTTTGCATTCTCCCCACATATATTTCCAGTAAGTGCAATTGTGATTCACTGGAGTCCATTTATGGTCAGGCCTAAATGCTGGTTGAACTCTCAAGCCTTTAAGAACGCCCACATAAATCTGCATTTGATTATGAGGGCTTGAGGAATGTCGTAGGAAGTTGATTACTTATGTCTGGTCATTAGAAGACTAAAGCTAAGTTAGATGCTCCTACGGCACAAGCCAGCTCTCCTCTATCCTGTGCCCGAATGCTAGGAAGCTCTCTCTGTTTAATTGTACATTACTTTTTTGGGTTAACTAAGCTAAAAACACTTACTGCTACACCTCGTGATTTTACATAGTGCTGTGATTGTGACCTGGTTTTTATCTCAGAACATGAAGCCAACACTGATAGCTCCTCTTTAGTGAGACTTGGTGTCTAAACTATGCTGCTGTTGTCAGTTAGCCAGAAATTGGCAACCTACAGTTAGTCAGTTATTAGCTTAGACATAACTTCAAGTTTTGTGGTGCAACCAGATTTAGTAAAAATATAGTTTGACATAGTAAAGACGTTATGTATAATATGTTTTGCACAAGCTTGTGCTTAAGTGCAGCCAATTCCTGCACTCTAAAAGTTCTTTCTTTCATGGTTTAATGCTTATATGCTCATGTACTTAAGTGAAAGCCATTTGGCTTTACACCCATGTGCCTGTCACGCTGCCACTCAACTATGACCCCATCTACTGTTTATACAGACACTATGCAGTATTGCATGACCTAAAGAATTTTTCATTTTGCATCACCTCTTTTGACCTCATTACCTTGGGTTCATTTGCATTTCATGTGTATGCTTTTTTTATAACAACTTTTTGTTTCCCCCCCCCTTTTTTAAACCATATTTTAGGCTACAGAAGAACCTAAAAACTGTAGGAATATTTTAGCATTATGTGTCACCCTACAGTGATTTGAGGATGATTTTGTATTTTAAAAGTAAAAACTTTATTTGAACAGAAGTTTCTATATTGTGTGATCATGTTTTGTCCAGTGAATTTACTGTAATGCCGTTAGGTCGGCGTTATATTACACCCTTCAGAAGAACAAATAGCTATTCCAAGTCTTTTATTCCTTCTGTTATCAAGCTATTGAATGTGGATAATAGTCTTTTTAAATTATTGTTAGTGTGTGTGTGTGTGTGTGTGTGTGTGTGTGTGTGTGTGTGTGTGTAGTCATGGGCATGGACGAGAAGGCTGCAAATGAATTGCCCTTTTTGGGACTAATAAAGTACTGTGAACTGTGAACTATATTGCCTCTCTTTCACTATTCGCCTTGCCCTATGCTGATTGCCATCTGCATTTTTTTTCATTCTCAGCAGAGTTGCGTAAAAAAGAAGGATTTCCTGAGAGGACACTCAGAATGAGTGAGAGTTCAGTTCTATTCCAGGAGGGTGTGTGCTTTTATGTGTGGGTCTATGCAGGCGTTATTTCCCCGAAATCCCGCTTCCTGTTTCATTGTGTTTCTCTGTCTGGTTTTTGGAGTTGGACAATTGGCTGTTGTCACACTTCTCTCTGAGAATTTTCGGCATTTGCGCCGTCTGAGCAGCCTCCTGGAAAGGAAATACTATGACGTTCATGAATAAATTAGTGAAAAGGTGCAGGTCTGTTTTAGACGGTAGACAGTGTTTTGACACGGTTTTCTATTCTATCTGTGTAATTGAATGAGCATTAACTGTTCTGTCACCGCTTTAGTCATTGGCACTGGCTTCTCATTCTGTTCCTTAAACAGTAGCCCTTAGTATGCATATGTGTGCAGGAACATGTTTCATAAGCAGAAAAGAGCTCAGGTTTACTATTTTTCTCCTATCAGCTATATTCCGACTTGCCTGCAGCATAGCTCTGCTGCTCCTTGTTGCCATAGCACTCTTTTCTTATGTGGGGTGTGTGGGAAGAGTAACTAATCTGGCCTCATCTGTAGTCATGACTGCGGTTTACAGTTACCTCACCACTTTGCACACCTGATACCCTTATCAGTCCTGGGGCTGTGCTTCACGTTATCAGCTCAAAAGCCTGTTTGTTATTGTCGGGATTAACAGGCTGAGTGCAAGTGAGCTTGCTGTTGCCATTGCTGCATTGCTGACATGAAATGGATCAGGTTGTAGGAAAGACAGAAGATTTCATTATTTTCTAGATTAGAATAAAGTGTTATTAATCTGGTTTAATAACAGCTCAAAGTCTGCAGTCATGGAGAGGAATTCAGTAGAGCATATAAATTTCTGAAGATATTATTGGCAGCTGCTGGTGAATGTGCAGTGTTAATAATCACCAAGCGAAAAATGGCAGCAAGCATACCTTAGAAATGAATGGTAGACCGATACTGAGTCATTCTTCAGAAGTCTGTTTAAAGCCATTGTAAGTGAGGTATTGTTGGTCTGTTCAAATTACTGAGTATTCAGACTGCACATGCACAGCTGTTAATCATACATTTTTAGTCAGGGAGTCTTTTATTTCAACCATTTATATCTGACTGCAGTCAGTTCACTTCCTCTGTGAGAAAATGCACTTCATTTGACATAACTGTTGGTAATTATGTCTATAAATAAACCACTGGGTTGTATTTGCTGCTGAGACTGATGCTTCTACTCTACTATTTCGGTAATTTCGGTCTTCACACTATCAGTCATAGTTGTTTGCTGATACTGATATTGTATTTAAATGCTGGTATCAGCTTCAATACTATGATACAGTGCAGTAACGGTGCAACCCTGTATTTTACAATTATATTTACACTCCTTACTAGTCCAAGTTCAAATTAACATAAATCCCATGACTGGGGCTAGCTTGAACTTGTATTTCAGTAGTTCTGGAAAGACATTCATCACATCCTTCTCTGTAGTTTTGCAGAAACCCTTTACTCAAACCTTTCTACTCACATTGAAGTGACCATAAACGTATAATGGCTGATGCCATATGCTGACGTGATTTGTCACGCCAGAATTTGTTCATTAATGTGTCATGTTAACGTTACTGTTAAAGATCTTAACAAATGTCATTATGGATATATTCACAGTACAAGCCTCATTGTCTAAATCAGATTTTTTTTGCTCAAATCTCTGACATGATGGTTCACACCTGTTTAGGTAATTGATTCAAATATTTTTATGTGAACAAACCGGCGTCCTGAAATGTCTCGCATGCACACATTCTACATCACATGAATGAATCACGTGCATCATCAGCAAACTAATGGTCAGAACGAGCCTTCACTGTGAAGATAATTTACTCTGATCAGCTCTCAGCTGTTAATTATTAGAGTGAGACAAAGGTGAAAAAGGTGAGAGTTGCTGCTTTTCCACCGTTTGCTTTAACTGCTGTTCTATGCTGCTGCCATGGTAATGCTGAATGATGGCGCACACGCAGTGGAAAAGAGCGCATGAATTCAAATCTGAATGTTCACATTAAGGTCGGATGTTGATCAATCGGATACGTATCCAATCTAGGACCACGTATGAAAGTGGCTTAGGTCGGATTTGGAAGGGTCAGATTAGCGTGTACACACAGCCCTGAAAACATCAGATCTGAGTCACATTACGGCAAAACATCTAATTTGTACCACTTCAGCCTGGTAATGTGAACGTTGCCTATGCTGTCACGATGAGCTAACTAGAGTATGATTAGCAATAATTAATGTGACACAAGTGGTCGTGACCTCAGACATCAAATTCATAACAGCGTTTGACATCTGCAGTGACATGTTCGTAGCATGGCTATGTGGTGTTTAGCAAGGTGTAAGTCTTACCAGTTTTGCACTGTAGTTTTACTCTTATGGTTTTCTGACATCGTGCATCACACTTTCTCTCAGAACACATGGACAAAATTGTTGTAATCTCTTTTGAGGATTTTAATGAAAATGACTGTTTCAATAAAATAAAGTTTATCACACCTTTAAAAATAAATAAATAAATAAATAATGGTTGAACAGTTGTTTGTCGGTTTACTTTCGCCACATAATAATTAAACTGTTAATCTTTTTTTTTTTCAGTTTCCTTGAGGCATGAATCACAGTGTGTACATGTACTTGATAATGAAATAACTGAAGTAACCACTTGCAAAAAGGATGTGAATGCACCAGTCCCGAACTAATCCTACATAGGGTGAAAGTTAAGAGCCTTGTTATATACATAATTTAATGATACACATGTTGCGCATACACACTGTCAGTTTTTTCAGAATGGTTTCTAAAAAGGTGGTCTATTCTTAAATTTGAGCCCAGTAGTGATTTTTCTATTCATGCTTGGTCTTGAGTTGGGCTCAAATGACCGTCCTGTTTCCTGTTACAGCTTCTCCATTTGTGAATTTATTTCTATGGTTTGTTTACTTAATATAAGTTCCTGTTTTAGGGTCTGTGGGTTAGCCTAGCAGCATCCTAATGAACTCTTAAGCTCAGTAAGCAAAGTCAGTGGAAATGGACTGATTCTATGTAGGTCATCTGGATGCATGGCTCACAGCAAAAAAGATGAATAATTTGTGAGTTTTTCAAGTCATACGTTGGTTGTTCTTTCCCAGACATGAAATACGGAGTGTAAAAAAGAACACTCGTATCTGCTAATACAACCCAATTCCCAAAGATTTGGGAAAGTATGTGAAATGACAAAACAGAAAGCAACGATGAGCTGATGAGTAAATTCTGTTTGACATGTATTCAATTGAAAATGGGACTAAAAACAAGATTTTTATAGTTTGATTATGAAATTTGTCGCTCTTTTGTAAATATATGCTTGTTCCAAATATGATGTCTGCAGCACAGGGCAGGGGCATATTTACCACTGTGTTACCTCAAGTGTCCTTTTAACATCACTTTTTGAACATTTGAAGACTGCAGACACACATTGATCCTGTTCTAAATGCAAAATGTTTTGTCGTTCCCCAGTTATACATGTCTTCAGCTGTGCAACTTATGTATTGTATTTTATTTTATTGCATTGTTCTGTGTTCCTTTTTTTCTGTCAGTGATTTTTGCTTCCGTCAGTATCTGAGCTCAGGACTGGCTTTCTCTCTAATCTATTGGTAACTAGCAAAGATACTTTCTCTAGATAGACAAAGCACTTCTTTTAAGTCGCTCTGGATAAGAGCGTCTGCTAAATGCTGTAAATTTAAATGTAAATGTGCAAAGATGTGGGGCCTTCGTTGTCTGATTGAGCAGCCGTGCTGTTGTAACATTTGCAGAATTCTTCACATCACAGTCTGGACAGTAGAACACAACCTCCATTACTGCCATTAACAATCTAAATAAAGGTTGACTCGTCAGAGCAGAATGCATGTTTCCACTGTGCATTAGTACATTTCGATAAGCCTGAGCCCAGAGAAGTTGGCAGTATTTCTGGACGTTGCTGACATATGACTTCCGCTGTGCATAATACAGTTTTAACTTACATTTGTGGACATAACAATAAATATTGTTTATTGACAACAGTTTGTCAAAGTATTCCTGAGCCCATGCACTGATATATCATAGAAGCATGTTGGTTTTTAATGCAGAGCTGTGTGAGGGATGACAGACATTCAGTTGTGGTCTTTTGCCTTGCTTTTTAAGCTCAGAGATTTTTGTGGATTCCCTTAAGCTTTTTATAATATTGTACACTGTAAAGGGTGAAATACCTAAAATCCTTGCAGTTCCTTGTTGAGAAGTGTTCTCAAACAGTTGGCCTTTTTGCTGATCCTGATTTTTGGCAAAGTGATAAGCCTAGACCTGGCCTTGCTCATACGAGACTAGTCCCAACTCTTTGGAAGGTTTTTGGATAAACATTACACATCTTACACATCTTGTCTTTGTACTGCTTTTGTTTAACTACAGGTCAAAGTTGATTTATATGTTTCTGCTTTCTTTTTCATTTGCATTTCACATACTGTCCCAACTGTTTTGGAATTTGGTTTGTATTTTTAATCCTAAAGCTCGAGTGAATAATAACCTTTCCTGCGCAGACTGGGCCAAAATATTTGAATATTTAATTTTTAACATTCAGATGAATAATAGACATTCTCCTTGGATGGATTGTGTCCAGATTCGTTCTCAAAATGATACTCAATGGGGATTTTTTTCAGTGATAAACAAAACATTCTAGAAAGAATGTGATGCAATCAAAAATAGAAAAGCAACAAATACCACATATTTTGTGCCTCTGACAAATAGTTTAATGTGGTACATTGGAATGGTACATTTTAGTTCATGTTGACAGTGCCAATTGCAAACAGCTGTGCTTTAGTGCTGACCTGCCGAGGCCTAGTTAAATAGGAGTATAAATATACTACAGTGTACCAGTGCTAAATGGACAACAGTACTGGAAGATTTGGATATTTTACACACAATGCATACATTACTGAGTGATTCAGTATTATCTCAGGGCTCTGTGTTTCTACAAAAAGTAGAATAGAAGGTCTCCAATTTTACACCCTGACAAAAGGGAAGTAAATAACACCATTAGAAAAAAAATGCTGTTAACTCAAGTCCAATTTTTAATTTGTAACTTATAAAACCTAGTTGTCCTGTAGTTCTTTAGCTTCCTGTGTCACTCCCCCACTAAAAAAAATAAATGCAAAAGAAACAAGAGTATGCATAGCAAAAGTTCTGGAAATGTCTGTTTAGAAATCATTGTCTGTTTACCACTGAATCATGTCATGCAGCTCCAGAAATCTGTGAGCTACAATGTGAAATTCGCATGACACAATCCAAAAAGTGTTTTGTATTATCACATTAAAGCTGCATTATGTAAGGTTTTTTTATTTTATTCTTCATGTGCTGCTGCAAGTCACTCTGTAAAGCCTGTAAAGATATAGTAATGGTAGTGGGTGCTGTAAAATGTGCTGGTTGCAAATCTGTGGGTGAGTTTGCCATTTATTTTTAAGGAACTTGTTTGGAATTGAAATGAAAGTACAAACAGTTAAAGCCATGGAAATTTAAAATGTGGGGGCAAAATGTCTCCATAATGAATCGTTGCTTTTTAAAAAAATTGTAACATTTATTGCACACCTTGTTACATACTAGTTTGAAATATGATTTTAGTTTCGCTGGGGGCACCTGTGTAGATGTCGGTAGATGGTAGATTCTGTGCAATATAGTTAAAACTCTAAAAATTTTAAATACATTTTTTATATTAAAAAAGCAATGACTCACTACCTTCTTAGAGGAAGACTATTTGGCATTGCAGACATTCTTCACATTGTCTGTATCCACTGTCTAACCCAAGATATTCCCATTACAAACTCAGGACTACAATTTTAATGGAATCACACCACATCATGTCATAATTAAGTAAAATTGCTTAACGTACACTTGTTGAGGTCTGTCAGTCCAGATGTACAGTCAGATGGAGTTCTTCTCAACGATCTTGGCTCTTTTTTGATTTCGTATTTTGTTCTTGTTTTGATATTTTGTTCTGTATTCTGTATGATCACTGTGACACTGTACAGTCGTATTCAAAAGTTTGGCCACCCCTTGTCAAATCACGTTTTTAATTTTATTTTTCTAAGTAAAAAAAGTAACCCATCCTATACAGAGAACACATTTCTACGTATTTTAATGTACAATTACTGTTTATTTGCTGAATTAAACATATTGGGTGAAGAGGTGGGCATATGTGGCTTGTGCAGGAGTTGATATTTGTGTACTAAACTGGCATATTTAATGGCTTATTTTTAAATTTGACCCAGGGCGTTCAAACGTTTGACAATGACTGTGCGCTTAGCTGTTAGTAAGTTTCCTTAACATGTCTTCATCTGTTTGTTTCGCAGGTCAGTAAGGGAAGTGGGAATATAGTCACAAAGTACGCCACTTTACAAGGAAAGGAGGCCCAGAACCTAGAGGTTGTAGCTTTCTGTGAAGACATTGCAAAGTAAGTCATGCGATGTGAAGGAGAAAGTGTTTGTGAACAGTGAGGGCGCCGATTCTGTGTTTGTCATTATGTCTGTGTGAACTCTGCTGAGGCCATTCCTCAGGGTGGAGATGTGAATTATGCTCTTCTTGCTTATGTGCCATTATGTTTTTGCAATTCTTTGTAGGACCGTCTTAGCATGCTGTCCCTCCAGAGTGAGGGATAAAATAAAGCTGTTTTTCAAGTGTACAAGGTATAAAATGCATAAATATGTATATTTTATTGTTTCCTTTACAGATTGAGGTCAAAGTTCACTCATGATGACTTCTCTACCAATCCGGGATATGTTATCAGCCCAGTGATCTCCCAAAGGGATATAGGAGGAGACAGAAACAGCAGTGTAAAAGTCTCCATTGAGATATCAGACTCCCAGCAACCTGTGACTTTCACCTGTGATGGTAAAAGTGCTCTTTAGAGATTTGCGTACTCGACAGCACAAGTAACCAACCTTCTTTTTTTCTTCTTCTTTTGTCAGATTTTTCATCTCAAATGCCTTTGTTCTGACTATTTAGCAATGTAAGTTTAGGTTGGCATCAAATCACTAACATAGGTGTGTATCAAAGTGGAACAGCGCTATAATAGTGTAGTAACTTCTGACACTTACTAGACATGTGCTGATATTCAGTAATACAGTATACTGTGATATTCAATACACAGTATTGTCACCATGGACACTGTAAAATACCATCACTCAAACAAGTCAAACAAGTGGCAGTGTAGCTGTTTTTTTCCCAAAAGACAAAAATCCCCCAAATGTATAACCACCAACTAGGGCTGGGCGCTTATAGCAATATAGCAATAGTTATAGCAATATAACTTTCCACAAGAGAAATATAAAGTGTGTTCAATATAATAGACCATTCTCACACTGCCGCATTCTAGCGGCAGCTCTGGTGGCATTTTTTTACTGTAAGAAAAATGACACTATTTGGTTGTCGCCACGAGAGGGCGCACTGCTTGAACGTGATTCAAGATATATACACACACACACGCACGCACACCGATCAGGCATAACATTATGACATTATATATTCTTGTTTTTCCACTCATTGCCCATTTATCAGCTTTGTAGTTCTACAATTTCAGACTGTAGTCCATCGGTTTCTCTGCATACTGTGTTAGCCCCCTTTTGCCCTGTTCTGTAGTGGTCAGGACCTCCATGGACCCTCACAGAGCAAGTTTGTGAACTTACATGGGTTGCCAGCATCAACAACCCAAAAACTACAGTATAACATCTGAGACATGAGGTTATAGCTACCTTCCCTTTTTGAGTGGACTGATCAGTGATCTATTCTATTCTCCTGTGACCAAGTATGAGTATTAAAATAAGTGGCGTAATTGTACTGGCCTAGAGTGAACTCTCTTCTTTCCTGCAATCTAACAAGCTTTAGCAGCATTAAATCTGCTCCACAGAACTGTAGCCGAAGTAGTCTGTCTGTTACAGCCCAGTCATATTTTAGTATAAGTGCATTCCCAAGCAACAGAAGTGAAAGAGAGAAGAGGGTTGATGCCAGTTACAACCCTGATTTAAACGAAAGTAAACTGAGGATGCTGTATGTGTGGCATGGGAGAGTCGGAGAACACTAGCTAGCTTCCCATGATGTTATTGTTGTGAACTGCAGTGATCAAACAAGACAAAAAGCACTGATTTCAGTTTAAACACGCCTTACAGGAGGATGTTGTTTGCACCTACATCAGTCTTACACCGCAAGTGTCAAATACATTGCGATGCCTTCTCCCCTTAAACTGCTACAACAGTCTAGAGAAAATCCAGGTATCTGCTAGATTGTGTTTGAGTACTGTGATATGCTCTGACATGGATGGTGGATGGCAGGAGGGATAAGTAAGACAGTGTGATCCATCACTGATGCAGTGAGCCAGCTAATGTTTGCAGTTCTTACTAAGCTGACCTTGTTGAGAAACTAAACAGTTAATCACCTATAACAAAATAGCCTAGCACTATTCATCAGGCAGCTAAAACTAAGATCTGCTTTGTTTTTAAATAATAAATATTACAAAAATCATGGCCGTGCTGTGTGTGTGAGAATGCTGCATTAACCAGCTGGTTGAAACAGCTAACCTGCAAAACTTTCTTCCGCTATGTCAGATTTTTGAAATGTTCAGCTTTTTAGCAGTTGTTTGTCATGTTCTGACCATAAAGAATAGTTTAAATCCACAATTCACTGTCTGGTTTCTTCAGGATTCACTCAGGAGCAAAAAAGACGTGAAAGAAATAATGATTTGATCTTTTTTTTTTAATCGACAGATATCAAAATTTTTTTTCCATACTGCCAAACCCTACCACCAACGCATTATTGCTACTAAAAATAGCATTCAGAACACTAAATAAAAGTACATGTATTATGTTACACATCATATTAAAAATGAATGCTATTACACTAACTTCTAAATGGTGCTCCTTTGATTATTTTTGCAATCGCTTCCAACAGAATACACATAATTCCATATGTTTTGTTATTAAATGCAGGTATCAAAAAAATAATTGTTCAGAAACTGGTATTGAAGTCAAGATATCAGTAATTGAAAAAAATTAAATGATACCAGCCCTTTATGTTAGCACTATTGTGCTCCTGTGAATGTGACTTCTGAATAAGATCTCAAATGTGAAAGTTGTCTTTGAGCCAGGGAACCTTTTTTTCCCCCCATCTCTTGGAAGATAGGCCACATTCTCTCCTCACATAGCTGCATAGCTGACACAAAGTGTCTGCTCCACAGATTGATGCTCCAGCCAGGGTTCCTGTGGTCTTGCATTTGTCTGCTCAAATGTTTTTAGCTAAGGTCTCTTATTGGGTGACCTGCCTGTGGGAGCTTCGTGAAAAAAGCTTCTCCTCTAGCTGCAGTGGCCCTGGCTTACATCCTTGTGAGGTGGCGTGTTCTGGAGACCACAGGGCCCCTCTCTTTTGTGAGGCGTCCTTGGCCATCTCAGTCCTGGCAGAAAGTCAAGACCGATCTTTTGTGTTGGAGAGTTTGTCTGCGCTGTTGCTGCTCAGGCCTGCATAGCTGTTTTTGTCCCAGATAAGTCCTGAAACCCACGATGAAGGCGAAACTTGTTTTGCAAAGAGAAGTATTTTGTGACCTAGGCTTGCTTTATACATCTGTTGTTTAAAGAGGTCTCATGCTTAGGAATAGTTGCACCAGTCCTCCTATGACTTGTTCTAATGTTAGCATTCCATAGTATTCTTTCTTGTATTTGCTGTCAAAGTGCTGACCCAGTTTGTTTGGTTTAGATCCTGAGATTCGCCACAGTGGAAAGCCAGGTCTGTAACAATGGGCCTCAGTTCTTTGAGCAGGAAGAAAGTAGTCCACAAGATTTTTTCTGTCTTTTAGTAATCTGTTCTACTAGGTCAGTGTTCTTTATCCACTGTCATTTTACTTCCTTTCTCCAGACATTTTTTTGCACAGATTTAAATGTGTGAATCCCCCCCCCACCCCCAAAAAAACACACACATTTACTGTTTCTCAGTATATCATTCACAATTACAGGCAGCTGATTTGATTGCCCTTTGTCTGTTCACACAAGCGTTTGCTTTCTGAATCAACAGAGTGATTACCTTGGTCTGTTAATATTTGTTTTTAGGTGCCTGGCTGTGTGTAAGGTGAGAAAGTTAGGTTAGCAATACCACACATACCTTGGCTTGAAAGGGAGTTGAACCAAAGTGGAGGCTTTGGTTGTGATTAAGTAGAACAAGCTTGAGTGGCAAAGATACACTGGATTAACTTTCTCCAGTTTTTGATGCTAGACAGTGAGACCTTATTTCATCCCCTGTACCACCATCAAACTTAAAAACAAATCAAAACCAATATTTAGCTTTTAGTTGCTACATTACAATTGGGGGTATTTGTCCATGTAGTTGTTAAATCAGTGCTTCTGTACTCAAATAGGCTTGACCGTGAGTCCTGACAAGATTGCTCCTGGCAGCTGGTTCGGACGTCAGGCTTCATTCATATTGTTCCACACAGATTGTGCTAATGTGGTTTTCAAGCCTCCTGCTGCTCCCCTCTTAAGCGACTCCCTCATGACCTACCCCTTCCCACCCTATCACCGCTATGTGTGTCACTGCTGTGACAAGGAAAGAGGGCTGCTTGGAGCAGTTTTTCTCGTGGAGAGAAATTCCATCTGTGGTGTTTACTGGCATCCCACAATTCTTCAAAGCCACATGATAGCCAAAAGTAATGGGCCATGACCTCCAGAACTTTTTTTGAGGCAGGAAGAAGACCAGAATGAAAAGAGTGAAACAGTGCCTCAGCTACTCAGCCTTAATCCAGCCTAAAGCTCAGGTTTTTGAGCATGGCTCATACCACACATGGGTGTGAAGTCTGTTATTGCTCTGGTCTGTGGTGCTCTGTGGGATGGCATGAAAGACCCCCAGGAACTATTTTGTGAAGGTCAGCATTATTGGTGCAAGGTTTTGTTGTTGTTAAGTTTTGGGCACTTGCATTTTATGCCAGCTCTGTTTTTAGAGAATTTCTTAATACACAAAGTGTGTTAAGAAATACTGCCACACTTGCTTTCATATAGTGTAATTGACCCCTTTAATCCAAGCTTACTTGCATACAGTGTAACCTGCACAGTACCCATATTTTTGTATTGCAGTTATTGTATTAGAAAGTTACTATTACTAATATTATTGTTACTATCACTCTTGCTTTTTCTTTCTCCACCAACATCTGCCAAAATCCACCCTGATTTATCTTGTCTTTTTGCCTTTGTTCTTACTTCTGCTTCTCTTTTTCTTTCCTTGGTGGCTTCCCCTTATAGTGAGTTCACCAGTGGAGCTGCTGATAATGCAGGCTCTCTGCTGGGTCCATGATGACCTGAGCCAAGTGGACATCGGCAGCTACATCCTTAAGGTCTGTGGGCAGGAAGAGGTCCTGCAGAAGTAAGTTCTCCCCATCTCGTTCCTCATCGCTCATTTTTACAGAGTTTGCAAACATTAGCAAAGGAGATGAACAGCATCAAAAATGTAAAAAAAAAAAAAAGATTGGATGTGCCATAATATACACTGTCAATACCTTACACTGTCAGAAAAAAGATGTATAGTGCACATACATTTTTGCCCATCAAGGTACAAACAATGTAAATATAACCCTTAAAGGTACGACAGTGGTCTTAAGGTCCAACTGTGTATGTAAAATTAGACTTTCCCAGAAAAGAGTTATATATTTATAGTTTTTCCATGACCTAATGTCTTAAAACAGGAAAGCCTGAAGTAAAGACAGGGTGTGTGAAGTCAAAGCTACTAACTGCAATGGATTATGGTTAAATTATGTACAGTAACTAAAGGAACTGAAGACATATCCTTGAGGGTAGCATTTTAGTAACTTTTTGAGTGTACAAGATTGAGCAATCTGGAGAAAGTACTTGGGGAACCTATGAAATGTATTTATTTATTTAATTTTTGGACCTATGTTGTGGTTTGAAATTTAAATTGCGATGTAAACATAGAGCAGTGTACAAAACCCCGCTCATAGAAACAGCTAAACAGCTAAAACTCTCTCTCCCTCATTCTCTTTATCTCTCTTTCTCTCTCTCCCACACTCACACAAGCACTTTGCGTTTGATTTTCAGTCAGTCAGCCCATCAGGGCTAGTCCACAATGTGCCAGGAGGCTTTATCTGATGTTGGCCAAAGAGTTTTAGTAGTTCGTACACTAGCAATTGTAAGCAGGCAGCTCCAAATGCTACAGAACAGGTTTGATTCTGGCTACCTAGTAATATGTCAATTGAACTCAGTTCTTTAAAAATAAGACTTCAACCTTTAAGCATTTATCATTTTATTCCAGGAGATTTTTTCTAACTTGTGGTGTAATTTAATCATTGAAATGTGAACAAAGGCATTAATTGTGTTTTGCATTGTAGAAAAAAAACGTACCTACTCTGATTTCTATACTGTGGAACCAGGGGTCTTGATGTTTAAAATACAAATATAACCATATTTTTGCCATCCAGCCTGACCAGTGATTCTGCATATGTCTTCTGAGTTTTCTTTGTAGTGTTGATAATGGTAATTTAACTCAAATACAAAAGCATCAGGAAAGTCATGTATTAGCTTCCTGTGAGAGAGCTTTTAGAATCATTAAACACTTTGGATGTCTGGTTCTTCTAATACTGCTAATACTAGTACATCTAATACTGCTGTACAGTGCCCGCTTTCAAGTATATTAAATTTAGTAAAACTGAAATAAATGCTAGGCTCCCAGTTCCTTTAAAATACCATATTTATTATCTCTTCCCTTTTTTCCTTTTCTTGTCTTCTACTGCAACTGTGTTTTGTTTTCTTGCCTTTCCTAACTACAGAAAATTGTTACATTTATTAGACTATTGTCTGTGGTAATTGGGTATATGCTACATATGCAGCAGGTAGAGATTTGGTGGAAATCCCTAGTGTGTTCTTTATAAAGAAGTGTTTCTTAATCCTCCTCTGGGGAACTGACTGCAGTGCACAGTTACAGCTATTCCCTGCATCAACACACCTGCTCTAGCTCATTAACTGATTATCAAGCCTTTAATGAGCTGGATCAGGTGTGTTGAGGTAGGGAAAAGTTGAAACTGTGCAGGGCAGTGCCTTCTTAGAAGAAAGATAAAGAATCACTGCTTTAGAGTATAGGACTATATCCCACTCTCTCAAATAGATTGTTTAAAGGCTGTCACAGCAAATATGGTATACCTGCCCTGCACACACATGACATCTGGCAGTCTTATCCAGAGCAACTTGCAATTTGATAATTTTTTTGTAGAAGTAGACCAGGACAGTGTTGGTAGTCTTGCCCAAGGACTCTTGTTGCTATAACATAGGGTGCTTGCACAACTGGGGGATCGAACACTAGTCTGCAACGTGGAGGTGTTGCCAACTATGTTATACCAACCACTATACCAGTTACACTATACCAACACACACATGCACAGACACACCACAGGAGGGTCTTTTTGTTCTCAGACTGTATAAGTTCCCTCTTGGTAGGCATGTAAAATAATCGTTTTATATGGTCATTCTTTAAGATCTGTTGTCCCAGAAATATAGCTATCAGAACAGCTCATGTTCCACAAGCTGTATTGTTCTTACCCCCCGCCCACTCCCCTTTTTAAAATGCATTCAGATCCAAACTTAATATTAACTTTAAGAGGTGCCAATATCTTGCTAAACCAGGTTTTTGTTATTGTTAAAAACAATGGTTATGCCTGTCTTTGTGGAGCTTTAAATAAAGAATGCAACTTTGAGGCTTTTTTGCAATTAAATAGGGTAGCATTTCACTTTTATAAACTGGTGATTATGGCTTTATTCACTTATGCTCCACAGAATGTCTGTGTGCAGGCCTGTTCACCTGCTTGAGTCTTGCATCATGTTGTATCTTAGCAACACACGCTCACTGTAAGATGACACCTGCCTTCTCATCCTTTTAATGCACAGGATCTCACACTCATTCACTAGCTTGTGCAACATAAATACATGTCCATAGAGTATGAGGACATCCAAGTCCAGAGGGGCACACTGAGATTTTACACTGTTCTTTCATTAAAGCTGTTATCCTTTCTAGTGTGTACATACGTGAATGCATTTCTTAGTTTTTGAGCACAGAAAGTGGACCTTGGGAATTATCCAGTGGCTTCCTTTAATGAAAGGCGTCCCTTGCATGTTTGTGTGTGTGTGTGGTGTTCCTGTGTCCAACTCTGCATTTTTGAAGCCTTGAGTCAGCTTCCCTTTTGACATTCTGGTTCTGTCGTGGCTCTTTGTTAATGTGGGCTTTTTTACCTCATTAGTTCTTAGTAAACGTTTAGTACAGACTGAACTTGGGGACAGCCTGTTCTACCCTTACAGTCTCCTAGCGTATTTCTTTTCAATTCTTTTGAATACTTTTGGCTGTCAGATTATTTGTGTTCCATGGCAGTGTCGTCTATAGAACTCTGGAGTAAAGGATTTATATGGTACTGTGTAGACCACCCTTCATTTAATTTCTGTTCAGAATGACTGTTGAGTACAAATCATTGCCTTTTTTTAAGGAAATATTTCTGAGGACATTGTGTGTAAGATGAGCCACTTGTGTAAGTGAGAAAATCGATGGGAAATGACAGGTGATTCCAAAACTTGAGTTCAGAAAATTTAAATATAAAATTTATATTTTAGAAAATGCAACTCCTAAGAACTGTGCAAGACATGATAGACCACCAAAACTGTCGCCATCAGATAAATATTAAAGCTTTCTTCTTTGAGAGAGAGGAGAAAATCAAGCTCCACTCTTGCTTCAGATTTGAAAATCCACAGCTCCTGTTAATTTTTCTACTGTGAGAAGACAGCTCAACACTATAAGTCTGAAAGGATGTGTAGCTGTTACTGAGAAAAGTTAATATCTTTTAATTAAGGGTTGTTTCGAGGGGTCTTTTTAACAGCGCTGCACAATAAATTTTTAGCCTGTTAAAAAGAAAACAAATGTTTTCCTGTGCTGTTTTTGGTTGCTTTCCAGCATTAGATGATGTGTCAGTCATTTATATGTAGTGAATCAGAGGGTACCATCAAAAAATAAGCATGTAAATATGTCAAGTGGGAGAACAGTACATGTTAATGAGACTGTTGGCAGTACTTCACAGCTTTGAAAAATGCAAGGAAGTAAATGTTTTGGAGTCAGAGGGGATACCAGTTAAACTCTTTCAATGTGTCCTACTGCCGCAGCCTACATTTTCCTCTTTTCATTATTTCTTTAATCTGTGTTTTTCTTCCAAGAGAGACATGTAACTGAACTAAATCTCATGCTTTCTCCATGATTTGAGCCGTTTGTTGACACTGGTGCTATTTATTTTTGCATTTGGTACTTGACCCTAACTTGAAGCTTCTCTCAATTTTTCAGTAAGCATAGTCTGGGCAGCCACGAGTACGTGCAGAACTGCAGGAAGTGGGAGACGGAGATTAAGCTGCAGCTCCTTGCCCAGAGCACCATGAGGAGAGACCTGGCCCGAACGGTATGCCAGAGTACTCATTGATAAAATCTGAAGGCACGATAAGCCTGTGGGCGCATAGCACATTTAGAACAAGACGCATTCTGTAAGGCACTGTAGGTGTATGATGGCCTGTTAGCAGTTTTACCTGATTTAGAACTGGTATTTCACAAACCTCAAGCTTTCTTTAGACCTCCTTTCTTTAAAAAGGCTCTTTCTCCATATGTGCCAGCAGGTAGATGATGACACCTCCCCCATTGACTTGGAGAAATACTTAGACCACATCGAGAGGCCATTTAAGGAGACCGTTACAAGGTAGGAATGTAATCTCGTCTTATCTTCTGCCCGCCTAAAATACCAGGACAACCACACCTCTTTGAAGTCACTGATCCTGCATATTGACTTTACGCCTCCTCAAATGAATCTTTTTTTTTTGTCCTCCAGAAAGAACCTTGCTGAATATTTAGGGGGCTACGATAATCAAGTCAGCGTCTGCCTTCAGAATGAGGTACCAAGTTATGCATAAAAGAACTCAAAGCCAACTCCTCAGTTCACTACAGACTTCTATGATGTCCCTAAATAGATATAAATAAAGCAATATTTCTGTTTTCTCGTTAGAGTACCCAGTACAAAACGGTAGATCAAGTACTCCAGGCTGTTAAAAAACTGTGTTCTGCTCTGGGTGAGGTGGAAACGCCAGCCATTACTGATGCTGTGAAGAGACTGAAGCATTCAGTCAACCTCCCTAAATCCCGCACTCCAGAGGTTAGAATACATAACATAGCTGTGTATATGCACAGTTTTCCTTACACAGTACATTTTTAATTTGCATTCACACCACTTTCTTATTTGACAGGCCATTGCCAAATCTGCTGTTTCCATGAACGGTACGTGCCAATAAACAAAAAGAATTGCGTTGTTGTTCATAGTTGTAGTGGGTAAGACTGGAAGCGCTGTACGTGCAGTATCCCAATAAATGGTGTAGTTTACTTAGTGTTCCAAAACCTCAAGTGTAATAAATAATCCAAAAAAATAGAGTTAATATTAGTGATATAATTTAATATTTGATATTATTTGATTCAGATGGTAAAATGTCTCATTCTACAACTCCAGGCAGCATCTTGTCACTGTTTACAGTATTGTTTTCTGTTTATAGATTGTTCCAGTCCAGTGGAGGAACGCATGGAGGCACTAACAAATGCAGTGTATGACTTAGCTATGCTCTACCTGCGCTCTTTCTGCCTGGCTTCCCCTGATCACGTGAAACAGGACCCTACAGAAGACGAGAGAGAAAGCAAGGAGGCCTCCGGCACCACAGAGCATGTGCAGTTCACTGTGTATGCCATACATGGAATTTCTACAGCATGGGTCAGCAGGTAAGAATATGATGCAGTTCAGTTTAATTTCTTGTGTTATGCATTATGTGATTCATCAAAGATGCATACTGCTATTTGGTGAAAAGCCTTGAAACTTAAGCATCTTATTTTTCAAAAATGTTGCATTTCAAAATCTGCACTTTGGGTGCAGTATAGTGCTATTTGGACAGGATTTGTTGTACATAAGGAGATGAGTAGGGCTGTCAGATCGTGTCAGAAATTCAAACTCAAATTTTCCACTTGGTTGATTGTCAAGTATTCTGATATATTAATATTTTAAATACATTTCTAAATAAATATTATTGTGCAGAGAAAATAAATAGGTTGCATTCTCCTAAATCTACAAATGAAAGGTAAATTGTGTAAATTATTGCAAGTCCCAAAACCTCTTGCCCCTGAAACCAGTGATTCTCAACTTGTTTGAGAATCCCCTTGGCAGTGAAACCCTGCCATCATTATAAGCAAAAGAAAGCACAAAAAGTACAAGCTCACTGATTGTAGTGAAAATTAAAGTCCATAACTGGTGAGTGGCATGGCTGCAGTAGCCCTTCAGCAGCTTAGCTATGCAGCTTTCTTTGCTGCTTTTATTAATATTGATATTTTGTATTTCTGCCTATTAGTATTATTCAGCTCATAATATAAATATCACTTCATCCAGGACAGAATTGCTGAAGCTGTCACATGTTTGCAAATATTCACATAAAGTAAACAAAAGAAAAAAAAAACGAAAGGCAAATATTCTTTCTTGAATATTTCTTGTTCTTTGGTTATGGTCAACAATGGTATGTTCTTCCCTATTTTGGGTGGCCCTCACATACAATAATGTTAAGTACTAGGCCTGGAACATACTGTGAGCTGCAGCAGAGGCTTTGAAAATTTTAATTTTTTTATTTGAGAGAAAAAAAATTCTACATTCACACCCAAAAAGTTCTATGTATTTAATTCCCAAAACATTTTTTATAAAAAGACAGAAAAAAATTAAAAAGAATATCAATAAAAGGGCAATATGTTTATTAAAATAGATGAAAATGTAAACTATAAGGCTGCATTTTGATATTACAAACCCATTTCCAAAAAGGTTGGGACACTGAAAAAACTTTAATAAAAACAAAATGCTAAGATGTGCAAATCATTTAAACCCTATGTTGAATTGAAAATGCTACAAAGACAACATATCAAAAGTTGAAACTGAAACATTTTGTGTTTTGAAAAATATGTGCCAGCGACATTTTCAAAAAAGTTGGGACAGGGGCAATAAAAGGCTGGTAAAGTTGTATAATGCTTAAAAGAAACCTGGTGGTTCATTGACAACAGGTCAATAACATGATTTGGTATAAAATGGGCATTTTATCTTTAGTCTTTAAGAAGTAAAGATTGGGAGGGCTACACCAAAGACTGCTTGATCAAATAGTGCAACAATTCAAGAAAAACATTTTTCAACATAAAATATACCTTTTGCTTTTCATCGTCTATGGTATATAATAACATTTAAAAGATTCAGAGAATCTGGAGAAATCTCTGTATGCAAGGGACAAGGTAGGTATATTCTGTTATATGATCTTTGGGCCCTCAAAAAACTATGCCTTGGGATTGTATAATTTGCATAGACTATTCAATCTGATTTTCATCAACCAACAACACAATTTAGATGTCATAAATTACCTCACTATATTCTCTGAACTGTCAGAGCTGTTTACACTTCTTTTTCAACCACTGCTGAAACCCATAGATGATGATCTGCAACATTTGAATGCATTTACCTGTTTCGTTACTCGGCTATAGCAACTATAAAAATGTCAGTCCTCCCAAAATTAAATTACCTATTTACAATGACCCCTGTTCAGCCTCCCAGTAGCTGGTTCAAGGCACTAGATTCTGCGATAACTAAATTTTGTTGGAAAAAATAAAAACCCAAGAATAAAACTTTTGTAAATTAAACAAAGCAAACCAGGAGGACTTGAAGCAACTATGCTTCAACTGCAGCACCATGTAAATGCACTCCAATTTGGCATAATCATAGTTTCCTGCTTAATAGCTCGCCGTTAAACTTCACTGCATGGAAACAAAATCTGCATCTGCATCATGTTTTAACGATAACACCTTTATCTTGTTTGATGATTCAGATATTTAGTATTGGGAAAGATCAGTACTTACAATATCTTCTCGCATCTGTGTTGAAGTCTAAAATAAATATTACCAAAAAAAAATCTTTCCCACCCAAACTCATTTAAGACATTAATAAAACAAAAACTAATAGAATTTTGAAAGCAATTTCTTATAAACTTCTCGCTATTGTTGATTATACTGTTTTACTTTCAACTTTAAAATGGGGGAAAAGATCTCTCCTGGCATTACTTCTAGACCTAAATCTGTAAAACCACTTTTACAATGACGGCTAACCGTAATCTTCATCTGATTTAATATGAAGTAATTCACAGATCACCTATCACACAACATAAATGTATAAAATAGGACAAATTGGCGGAGACACTTGCTCCTACTACACTTTAGACACTCCTATTACTTATTTTCATGCTCTATGGACATGTCCACCTATACAACAATTCTGGCACTCTGTCTTCGATTTTAGATCCCCCACTCTGGTGTATAGCATTATGCCTCTGCTTTGTTTGCTGGGTGACTACACTATTTTGAACCCCCACAACCATCACACCACCCCGTACTCTTTGCTCTTGCTATAGCCAAAAATGTTATTCTTAAGTGCTGGAAGACCAGGAACTCCATAAACACCACACAATGGAAGAAGCTACTTCTAACACAAATATCACTGGAGAGATTAAATGCGATAAAAATGAATCAAGTGGCAAAATTTAACAGTTCATGGGAACCATTTATTAAAAATATCGACCGGTTAACATTGACTTACTCTTGTCTAAGCCTGTTGATCAGTCCCCTCATTTCAGTAAACACAAATACTTGTAGTTAATTCAAATATACATCAATAAAAGAAGAGGTAATAAAACACAATGGTAAACATGCCTCTGTCCCAACATTTTTTGGAACGTGTTGTTGGCATCAAATTCAAAATGGGCATATATTTTTCAAAAACACTATAAAATTTTCTCAGTTTCAACATTTGATTTATTGTCTTTGTACCAGGGTTTTAATCATTTGCACATCATTGAACAGTTTTTATTCACATTTTGCACATCATCCCAATTTTTGGGGAAAATGGGGTTGTAAATGAATTGAGCATAACGGTTTATTTAAACTCTCATCTTGTCGTTTAGTGTTATATTGTGTTTCTGTATAAAGTGTTATATTTTAAAAGACATGTGAGGAGATTTTCTAATGTGGCTCCATTACGCAGCAAATTATAGAATCCACAACTGAATAGAGGTGCAAATCAGTAGCTGTTGACATCTCTATGAAGTGAGTTATTTGTTTGGCCCTTCAGAATCCTGTGAGAAGCAGCTGCTGGCACTTGTGTTCTCTCCATGAGGTTGAAGTTGGTTTCGTATTTGCCAGTTTTTTTCTGTTTGTTTGTTTTTTTTATTTTTTTTTTTTATTGAGGTTTTATTATTAAGGCCTTAAATGGAGCAGTAGCAACACAAATGCTGCTAAGGTGGAACAGAGAATTGAAATTTTAAGCTAGATGACTTTGTGTGTTTTCTCATCACTCTTGAAACTGACACGTGAGTGATGTCTTCACAGTTATTTGAGGTATTAGCACAGGTCACCATTGATGCACTGTCACCATTCGATCTACTACTGTTTGCCCGTCATTTCTGTGCTCAACTGAGTATCCTCACCACTTCAGAAAGCTTGGCTAATCAGTCATGCAGACTAATTAATTCCCATAATAACTTGAGGATTATGACATCTCTAGTCCTAGGGGTGTGATGATGAATTCTGATACAATACAGTGGTATCTCAATATGCTTCTTTTTTTTGACACGGCTAATATAAGGAGAGCCTCAATATATGCCTTGTGTTCTTGTGTTTATGTTAATTTGTTGATGTCTGTGGCGTATTTTCAGATATATAGGGTCTGCCTTGAGGTAGAAAATTTGAGAACCCCTGCATTAGACTATATGTGATTAGTCCTTCAATCCTCATTCACATGCTTTCTCATTAATCTGATGCCGTGCCATAAAGGAGAGCACCAAGAAACTTTCAGGCATTACTTTGAAAGCAGGGTCCCACCCAATCCCCAGCTGACTTATTTATCTGCAGTCAACAGTGACACTTATCTGCTGTGGCTAAAATAGACTCACTCTACTGATTTCAAGTCAGAGCTGGAGAGCTGGACAGAGTTACAGGGGTGTGGCAAGTCTAGCCCTTATGCAGGGTCATAGTGTCACTCTACTGAGATCTTTTTTTTAATGCTGGACTCTCCAGAACTCCAAATTAAAGGGCTGCTTGTTACTAACAGACTTTTTCCCATAAGGCTTTCTCCACCATGCCTCATGCAGAGGGTTATTTCTAGCCCTGAGGAACATTTCCATATGTCATACCAAGAGATCCAAAAATGCATGTCCCTGATCACAATGCTATGCATGCTACCAAAAACATTTGTTCCAGAGATGTTGTCGCAGTCAGACTTTGTGAGTATGTGTGTGATCTGTGCCTTCTTTGGTCATTTTGTTAGTTTGTGACTGTTCCTACATAACATACTGCCATGAGTTTCAAGCATCAATCATGATCGATTTTACCCCATATTTTTCTCAGCTTGGTGCTTGTTTATTATGAACCACAAGAATCCATTTATGTGCAGATGTGTAATTTGTCCCTTTCCTGTTCCTCTAGTTATGAAAAATACTACCTGATGTGTGCCCTGACACACAATGGTCGGAATCTTTTCAAGCCTGTCCAGTCCAAGAAAGTTGGAACGTACAAGAGCTTTTTCTATCACATCAAATGGGATGAACTGTAAGTGATCCGCCTCTTGAACCAACCTGCATGACAAAAGCATTTCCTGAGCTTTATGGAATTAGGAGAAGCCATGTACATGTAGCCACAGGATTGCAGCCTTATTCTCATGGTGGATCTTCATTCCTTTTTGTGCAGGATAAACTTCCCTATCTCTGTGGCTTTGTTACCACTGGAGACCATGTTGAGTCTCACTCTCTATGGTGTTCTTAACCAGAATGCCAGTAATTCACCCGATTCCAACAAGCAGCGTAAGGGGCCAGAGCTTTTGGGCAAAGTCACCATGCCCCTCTTTGACTTCAGGAGGTAAGGCTTAAAGGTACTTCTGTTTAGGGTTGGCCTGAATAGCATTTTACAAGCTTCAAATACTCATTGTTGTTTCCAAAGGAGCACTCAAATACTCGTTCTCAAAACCAGCCTTAACAGTAATATGTATTTCTCATAACTAACTTTAAGTTTGTTGCTTCATTCGTTTTATATAGTTTTTAAAATTTAAATATTCCAGCACTGAATTTGTAACAATGTAGATTTGCACATTGCATCCTTTTTTCATGATGGATGGTACCAAAGATACCAAGAGACACTTTGTGCTGTAATGTTATGTTGGTTAAAGAGACAAATTAATCTTCCTTGAGTTTTGCAAACATACACCGATCAAGCATAACATTATGACCTTGTTTCTATCCCCATTGTCCATTTTATCAGCTCCGCTTATTATATAGGTATGCTTTGTATTTCTACAATTACAGACCATAGTCCATCTGTTTCTCTGCATACTTTGTTTGCCCCTTTTACCCTGTTCTTCAGTGATCAGGACCCCGATGGACACTCAAAGAGCAGGTACTATTTGGGTGGTGGATCATTTTAAGCAAAGCGGTAACACTGATGTGGGGGTGGTGTCTTAGTGTGTCTTGCGCTGGTCTGGTAGATCAGACACAGCACTGCTGCTGGAGTTTTTAAACACTGTCTGCTCATTAGACACTCCTATGTTGTCCGTGCACCTTGTAGATGTAAAGACAGAGATGATAGCTCACCTGCTGCTGCACAGTTTGTGTTGGTCATCCTCTAGTCCTTCATCAGTGGTCACAGGATGCTGCCCACAGGACGCTGTTGGCTGGATATTTTTGGTTGGTGGGCTGTTCTTAGTCCAGCAGTGACACTGAGATGTTTAAAAACTCCAGCACTGCTGTGTCTGGTCCACTCAGACCAGTACAACACATAGTAACACACCACCACATCAGTGATACTGATATTCTGTGAGGGTCCAAGGAGGTCCTGACCACTTAAGAACAGGGTAAAAGGGGGCTAACAAAGTATGCAGAGAAACAGAAGGGCTACAGTCTGTAATTGTAGAACTAGAAAGTGCACCTATATAATAAGGAGAGCCGATAAAATAGACAATGAGTATAGAAATGAGGACGTGTTATGTATGTAGATGTTCTTAAATCTTTTTTTAGTCGGTTTACTGCTAAATAATGATTGAAGCTCAGATTGACTCACAGAGAGTGCTTCCTCACATCAGAAAGTCAGTATGATGCCCTCAACGCCAGGTGTATGACATTCCTATGAGTTTTCCTTTAGATCAGTCAACATACAGACATCGTAATTGGTTAAATCTATAAAATTGACAAAGTTCAGTGTTTTTGAAGAGGTAAATACATCACGGACATTAAAGTTCTGACTCATATCACTAATATTAGCTGAATAGCTTATTGCTAACCATACTCACTTTTATAGAGGCATGCATTAATCTAATAACTGTTTATTTTATTTGTTGTGTATGTGCTTTTTTTTTCTTGGATTTTTTTGACAGTGAATGTGTTTTAACATTTAAATGTTTTTGTTTGTAATGTTTCACCTCTATGGGGCAGCTGTCTGTGTTGGTTAGTTTCTCAGTGTGATCATTTTAAAGCATGTTAGAATGCTGATGAACTACTGAAACAGACTTTGGCATGTTTCAGGGTGCTGTCTCGAGGAACCAAGCTGCTGAATTTGTGGATGACTCCTCAGTCTTCCCCCTCTGGAGCTGCAGGAAAGAGGATGAACCTAGCAGAGAGAATCATACTGCAGGTAGTCTGTCACACTGTAATTTCACCACATATCTGCACTCTCATGCACACACGTCTACTGGCATCAACTGAACTTGAACTGTACATCACACAGGTAGATTTCCCAAGTCCTGCAGTGGATGTGCTCTATGTGGGCCCTCAGGAGACCAAGTGCCCTGACCCTCAGGCACTAGAGACACCTGATCCAGACATCAAGAGGAAGATTGAAAAGCTCTGTGGTCGGGCATCTGCTTTTGGGTATGGGCACGCTAATCCATCTGACTGTGGTAGGACCTTAAAGGGGTATTCAAAGCTACAGCTGTAGTTTAATATATTACATTTTGTGCACATTATGCTGTACCATGTAATGCAACGTTATATCCCTCAGCCTCATCACAGAATTCACAATTTATCATTTGCATGTTTTCATTCAGCACGATTCTCTCACTACAATACCCAGCATTTTGCAAATACATTACAAAAAATGTGGTGCTTTTCCAATCCTGACTGGTAGCCTAGCCACTAATTTATAGGATAAATACAGCCAAGCTAGTATTTATGGAACTTTCACCTCACTTGTCTAAGAAAATCACATTCTTCATTCAGCACAAAATAGATGGCAAAGATGAAAAAATGCAAAACACCGAGCAGCTAGAGAATTGAAATAAAATCTAATCAAGGTGTCTAGATAGCCAGGTAGCAATATTGCTACCTGTAGTTTCTCTCCTCGTCTGATGAGTCATTTTTGTATATTGAGTACTCCATTCCTTATTGTGAAGATGGTTTGAAGACTAAGTAGTAACTATATGACTGCAATTAGATCTGAGCCTTTCAAGCAATAATGTTAACTGACTTTTTTGCATTTACCAGCTATGACTAGCTCAACACCTCATCCCTAATAATCACCCCACAGCAGTTGTAGTATTTCAGACACTCCTTCCACCTTCAAGGTGCGTCATCCGAAGGGGGCTTTTCTAATCTTTAAAGTAGAAAATCTCACTCTAAACACTTCTCTGGCATTGCTGTAGGATGCAGGTAAACATGTTTACAACAGAAGTAGTGATGGAAATATTAGCTGCATGCACTAGAAAATGTACTAGAAATAACTTGTCTTAAAGAGCTGAAAGCATCTGTGACTGATGCAGCCAAAGTTCTTCATGCAATTATGTTGCCCTCTTTTTTGCATGTTTAACTCATTAAATGTATGAGAAGAATGAATTGGAGCATAACTAAGTGTGTATTCTGTGTGTTCTTGCTGTTTGACCACACATGACCAAAAATGTCATTTATCCAAGCTGAAGATGACAAGAACATTAAACCCTTTTTAAGCGAGTTACCGTTTAGGCCAGCTCACCGAACACGAGTGAGAAACCTGCAATATACAGATACAGTCAGCTATCAAAGCACACTTGCTCTACTTAAATACAAGAAATGGTATTTGCCATGGAAGGGAGACAGTTGTTGGGCCTTGAATGGTGCACTGGGTTTAGAAAGCATTGGTCGGAGGTAGAACAAACAGCGCAGTCAGCTTGATGGAGTCTGTCAAACAACGCTGGGCTTTAGAGTGTGGGCAGCTCTCCATGCGGAGTTCCTGTGTGTGTAAGCGCTAGTGTGTTTTTGTGTGATCACCCAGCTGAATGAACAGTTGCCAGACACCCAGCTTGACTACACATTTGCAAACTGGTTTAGAAGGTGTGACTTTCCTGGGTTCCTAAGCTCTTGGAACAGGTCCAGCTTTTTGGCTGCATGGCTCCGGGTTTAACAGGGGAGATCACACACTTCTGTCCTCCCACAGACTGACACGGGCAGACAAGCAGCTGCTTTGGGACCACCGGCACCATTGCAGGGGCTATGAACACAGCCTGCCCAAGATCTTATCCAGCGCACCCAGCTGGGACTGGGGCAGCATGGCTGAGATCCACGCACTTCTGCACCATTGGTCGCCACTGTCACCTGTCTCTGCCCTGGAGCTGCTCGACTCAAAGTATGTACCGCAATCTCAAAGCAAGAGTGGGTCTGAACCAGGAATGTTTGATGATGTATTTTTTCTCATTCTCTGCCTCATTTCCTCTTTTTATCTCTCTTATTCTCTCACTTGATGTTTACACATACTCACTCATGTTGTAAAAGGCACCCTGTAATCTTACCCCGTACTATAAATGTGTAACTTAGCTTAATGGGGTTCCGCAAAGAATGCTCTTACAAACACCATTAAGATCGGGGCGGCACGACATACCACTCTCAATTGAGCTCACCACGCAAACAGCTCTTTACCACAGCAGTTGCAGCATTTAATTATCTGTTTACAAGTGCAATACCTTCCCCAGACACCCAAAAATATTTGTGCAAAGACGTGTATATACACGTACATAAACACACAGATACTATACATACAATGCGCTCGCCACCAAAAAATCAATATAGGGATTCAGCTATCCCGTATTTCAGGATGTGCAGTTCAACAAGAGCGAAGGTTGTATGGAGAGAGAGAGTAGGAGACACGCAGAGACATGGCAGTCTCAAGTTCCACACAAGGTTGCTCACCACTCGTCGGTTTTACTAGTGGTGTGAGTCCGTGGATGTGGTGGACTAGTGGTGTGAGTTCTTCGTTCAACTCTGTCCTTCTGTGGAAAAAAATAAAGCCACCAACAGCAAAAGTCGTGCGCACAACTGCTAACAGTGAACCTTAAAAACCAGAGAAAATAAATCCAAGGGCGAAACTGCCCACGCTCAATCACCATGCCCGAATTCTCTCTCCCGCCATCTTCTCCCTTCCTTGTTTTGGATGCTCCTCTCCGCTCTGATTGGCTGGCTGTCCCCTGACATAGTGAGTCCAACAGAGTATGCACGTTCGTAGAAGGAAAATCAGAATCGCCCTCTTTTCCACCGGCAATTCATTATTAAAGTTCTATGTGTAGCAAATCAAATGTGCATTCAGTGTGCTCGTCACAATGTGACATCCTATCTTCACCATGTGGTATCAAAAATGACTAAATTACTGTCAACATCTTACATCTCAAAGTAGAAAGCAACAAGTAATACATCACACTGTTAGGTCTGATTTAGGGCTGTCCAAATCTTGATTTAATGGAAATCAGTTTAACTTGGCTTAGTCTTGAGATCATAGACGATTCAACATACCAATTTTCTCAAGAACAATATTTGTTCATACTAAATTCTTATTTAGTAACACTTGCAGTTCAGAGAACAATCTAAAAGCTAATAAATTGCTTCATGAAGTATAAGTAAATTAAATTGCAAAAGTCCTGATTCTAAAACAGACACCAACTGTTAGACCTGAGCTCCAAATCACCTGTAGCATATATCATATCAAATCAAATCAAATCAAATCAAATCAAATTTATTTGTATAGCGCTTTTTACAACGGATGTTGTCACAAAGCAGCTTTACAGAATTTCAGAAAAGAAAAAGTTTCAAGAGAACTGTAAGAATGTACAGAAACCCCCCAGTGGGCAAGCCAGGGGCAACAGTGGCAAGGAAAAACTCCCTCAGAACTGAGGAAGAAACCTTGGGAGGAACCAGGCTCACCAGGGGGGACCCATCCTCCTCTGGTCAAACTACCTACAAGTGATTATATTACTAATATTAACAGCAGTAATATTGGTATTAGGAATAACTAGGAGTCTATGAGAACATCAGCGTAGGGTGGGCAGCTCATCCGAGGTAGGTGGTTGGGGCGTGGGCAGCGGGTCTGAAGTGGGTAGCAGGAGGGCTCGGCAGTCGGTCGTCCTTCAGTGTCCGGCCGGACTTGTGGGTGATTGTATACTCGGAAAGAAAGCAGGTAAATGGAATTAGTTTTGTTCTATCCGTTTGAACATAAACAGGGAATGTAAACATTTACAGAGTGTGGCTAACGACTCCGGCAGATCTGACTATGACAGCTTAACTAAAAGGAGAGAACCAGAAGGACACACAGACACGGCAGCACTCTGAAACAGTTCGGCATCCTTCCGCTCCACCGTCCACAAACTTGAGTGACCGCGTGCGAGCAGTGGGACGACAGCACCAGCGTCTCAGTTTACTATAATTCCCTGTGTCCATGGACCCCTGGATCTGCTGCCTTTATCTAAGGGGGAACATTAGCTGCCAAAAGCTAAACTGAACAAGTGAGTTTTCAGCCTAGTCTTAAAGATTGAGACTGTGTCTGAGTCCCGAACAGTTTCTGGAAGGTCATTCCAGAGTTTGGGGGCTTTATAAGAAAAAGCTCTTCCCCCAGCTAAAACCTTCTGAATTCTGGGGACTATTAATAAGCCAGCGCTCTGGGATCTGAGTGGTCGTGATGGCTCATAATGAGAAATAATGTCTTGCAGGTATTCAGGAGCAAGACCATGTAGGGCTTTATACGTCAATAAAAGGATTTTATAATCAATACGGAATTTAATAGGTAGCCAATGAAGTGATGATAGCACTGGCCTAATATGATCAAATTTTCTAGTTTTAGTGAGGACCCTGGCTGCGGCGTTTTTGGACTAGTTGGAGTTTGTTTAAATTCCTACTCGTGCATCCTGACAGTAGCGCATTACAGTAGTCTAGCCTAGAAGTAATAAAGGCATGTACTAGTGTTTCCGCATCACGCAGGGACAGGGCATTTCTGATCTTGGCAATATAGGGAGGCTTACATAAGAATGCACACATGCATGTATGCAAAACCTTGAAAATTTGTTTTACTTTGTTGTTTAATCCTTTTTTTTTTTTTTTTTTTAAAAAGGAACCTTTCAGAATCAGGAGCAAAAACCATTCTTCCATGCACTAATGCAAATTGCCCTGTAAAGCCTGAAATAATCAATTAAAAGTACTTCAGGTCTCATGCAATGTGTGCGATAATGACAAAGGTATGATGACAATACTGTACAGTTCACTTACATCCTCATAAGAAACTGTCCTTTACAAAGGTTTGATGGAGTTTTCTTTGATTTCAACTTGCTTGCAATTATCAGATTCTTCTGCTTGCGTAAACAGACACAACCAGCACTGCACAATGTTCTTCCACACATTGTTTGCAATTGCATATTTCCCTTAGAGAGGTCTTTAAATCTCCATAAATGACATAGAATTGCTTTAATACTCCATTAATAAAAATGAAGACTAGGCATGTATCACACCATTAGGCTAACTAAGTTAGTTTTTAGTTATTCCACTGCATGCTCTAAATCACAAAAAAAAATAATCAGTAACACTAAGAGGCTAACACAAGCCTCAAAGAGGCCATGGGCTGTTTTGTGAATACATCTAGTGGTGCGCAGCTCTTGGTAATCTTGAAGCTTTGAGTGCACTGACTACACATCTCTTCCACCATCATTCAAGTGGCACTTTATGCCATTGGTGCCCAGTGCGATGCAGAAGCCTTCTGGTCACACTGAATCACATTAAATAATGATTTCAAATTGTTTTGTATGCTGTCCAATTCTGACCATGTAACTATTACTTTTGCAGGTTTGCAGATACAGAGGTTCGGAGCATGGCCGTGAGCTGGATTGAGAGTTGTAGTGATGATGAGCTAACTGACTACCTGCCTCAGCTTGTGCAGGTACACACTTGGACTCAAACAATAGGCCCTTTTCACATTTCTGCTTTTTTTCTGCTGGAAGTACTCATTGACAGGTTTCATTGATTTTGAAAAATAATAATGAAGGCCAAGTAGAGCTTGTACAGCTTACCCAAGTGTTCAATCTTGAAGCAAAAACAATTTTACCTCAATGTCGAGTGCTTATCAGCTAACGATAAATAGAGGAAAAAGGGGTTTGTGCACTTAGGATGGACAAAGAGTAGTAAACTTTGTCATATGGAGGGGAACCTTTGTGTTAGCATTTCAAATACTGCTGACAAACGTTGCACTGAAGGCAGTTTGCATTATAAAGTTGCTGCTGTTCCCAACACTTTAGTGGGACAGTTTTCGTGTTCCCCTTCAAAAACTGTCCACCTTTGAGAGATGGTAGATGGATGTGGAAAATGTCTACAGTGGTGCTACGGGCCCTCATGACACAGCATGCCCCCTTGCTCGAATGTGCGTTTACCTTTTTGCCAAATAGTTTCTTGTTAGCAAGCTGTTTCAACATCTCCAGATAACATGGATAATCTAGTATTTTGGTTATTTATTTTTTAGCTATGGTGTCCATTGTGTAAATGCTTCACTTTGCAAATATTAGCTGATGTTATCATGGAATTTTTCCACAAAACATTTAAATACTTTATTCAGCTTGGAGTCCCGTATCGTCAGTGTATTTGGTGTTTTCCAACAATTCTGAAAAAATTCTCGAATTTCAGTCTTGGTAACTGACAAAGGTGACTTAACATACTTTTCCATGGTGATCTTAAGTGATACGAATGTCAGTACTTCTCAGAGTATTAAGAGTCTGTAAGGCAATAGCGGAATTCATTATATCAATCATCTACGCACTTCAGGTTTCTTGTGAAAAAGGCTTTTGCCATGATCTGTCATCAAGACGTTCTTATGCAGTTTTTCATATTGTCTCATCTCTACTTGGATGTCTGTAAGTTTGATGGTTGTCACTGAGCGTATTTTTTTATCCTGCAGGCCCTAAAGTTTGAATCCCACCTAAAGAATTCTTTGGTGATTTTCCTGTTGTCACGTGCAGAAGGGAATATCAACATTGCACATTACCTTTACTGGTTAGTACATAGTGCTTTGGTTTTGATGGTGTCACCATTCAGAATACTTTAAAACACTGTAGTGTTTTCGAGTGTTGGGTAAGTTTGGACAAGTTCTGACTGCTTCTGTTTGGTCAAGGCTGCTGAAGGACGCAGTGCAAGACCCGGCATTTGGCCAACGCTACAGCCATGTGCTGGGGGCGCTGCTGTGCCTGTGCAGTGCTAGGCTGAGGGCTGAGCTAGAGAAGCAGACACAACTTGTGCACCTGCTGGGGGCCCTGGCTGAAAAAGTGCGGCAAGCTAGTAGCTCCAACCGGCAGGTAAGAAGCAACTTGCTGGATCTACATACAGTGATCACGTTAGGCTTATGGGATATCGATTTTCCCTGCTCACGATTTACCATTTATAAAAATCTCAATTAACAATGTAACAGTCTTAACAGATAAATGCATAAAACTCATGCACAATTAAAATTAAAGCCTAAAACCATGGAGTGGTGCTGTTGAGCTTCTAAAAAGTTCTAAAATATCTAAAAGGTGGCCAGACTGGAGCATTGCATTTTTTTCTTTTGAACAAGTTCCGCCATTATTTTTCCTCAGTTTTGATCATAGCAGATGGATTCATAAGGTCACAGCACCTGTTTAAAAAGGTATTTTAACAAGCTGCATAATAAATACGTAAAACTAACAAGAAAATGCTGAACTTAAAGGTAAATCTCATACATTTTACCATTTAAAGAGAGTTCATTTAAGAGTTAAATGGCGTACCTGTGCAATTAGTGGCATAATCAAGAGTCAATGTCACTGGATATTGTGGCCATGGAACATTGTGTAGGGATGAAAGTCTAATATCGCACAAGCCTAGTTCAGATGAAACTGCTAAAGTAGAGTTTTGTACAATAGTAAAAACTTTCCTACAGGCCTCATTAGAAAGTTTATAATCCTATAGGATCCTTAGGCTGACTGTAAAATCCTATGGTAATTAATATCCCTTGTGTATATCTCTGTTCCTTGCTGAAGGTGGTGCTCCAGGAGGGTCTAGAGAGAGTGCAGTCCTATTTCCAGAGGAATAACTGCAGACTTCCTCTTAGTCCCAGTTTGGTTGCAAAGGAACTCAATGTAAAGGTGAGTGTTAGTTGTTTCTTCTCATAATACCCAAAATTAACTGCAGCCATTTCATTCCAGCTTATTGTGGAATAAGTGGTAGATGTACTTTGTATTGAACATGGCATTCTCTGTAAACAAGCCTGCAATGCAAAATTTACAAAGAGAGAGAAAGAGAAACCACATAATTATTCTCTTATTACACTTTGGCAGTGTACACACACAGAGACTGTGTGTATGGAAGTAGTTTTAGCCTAGGCTTCAAACTCTGTCATAAGGTTAGCCAGCAGCCAAGAAAGGAAACCATGTACAGGCTCTTCTTTTTGTATTGCATAATGCAAAACGGCGCAGTCTACAAGGCTATATTGTCACATCATCAGAAAGAAGATGCCATGCGAAATCTGATGGAGAAAATAATCTGAATGTGAATGATAATAAATAAATTAATTTGTTTTTAAATAAATGCTGTCTGTCAAAAACTGTTCAGCTTACTAAAAACAGGTGCATTTCATACCATATGCATTCAGTCTCTTAAATAGATACTCAACTAAGAAAACTAAAGAAATGGAACGTTGGTTTGAATGTTAGTTCGAATACAGCTATGAAATGCACCCATCAGTCCCGTGAAATGCACTCATCAGTCTGCAGTTTAGAAAAGCATCCCGCCTCCATTGCAGCCTAGCTTGTGTGTGTGAGTGAACAAGTGCATTTAACAAGTGTGTCATTTACGTCCCTGTGTTTCTTGTTTGCAATAAATCTCTTCCTGTTTGAGAGCGGGAAACATGCACACCCAGTAGAGTCTAAACTATGTCTCCTGCAGCTGCCTCTAACACCTGACCTCGTTCCTCCTCCAGTCAGGCAGTAGTGCCACCGACTAAAAGCATCCCCCTTTGTCATCTTGGCTGGGCTGCAGAAGCTAGCCCAACACCTCTTTTTGCTAATGCAGCATTTTTGTCATGCAGAAAAGCTTTTTTATTTCCCTCCTCTAAAACTAGGCCTGCTCCTTCTTCAACTCCAATGCTGTGCCACTGAAGCTTGCCCTGGTCAACGCAGACCAACTGGGAGAAGAGATCAATGTAATGTTTAAGGTGAGTGTAGTGTTGTATACAAGCTACATTATCAAGAAATGTTTTTACATCAGGTCCCTAAGTCCCCATTATGACCTTAAGTTGTAAGAAAGCAAGTTTTACAAGTACAGAGTATTTGTTAAATATTTAACTTAATTGTTTCTTTGTATAGAGTCTGTCATGGATTATAATTAGCTCAGAATTTTTTTGGAATAAAGAGAGAGGTCTGTACACAAAAATGAAAAACTTCACTTTTGTAGCTATTTTTATGCATGTTGCAGGAGTTTAGTCTTGATACTTGGGTCTGTGTTCTTGTTTTTAAACCTAGGTGATTCACATTAAGACCAAATAAAATTTGTTAATCGCAGTCATATTTCAGTCAGATGCCCTCTGGTGGCAGGAAGAGGAGACAATAGTCTTGCTTCTACAGTCATAGCTGAAAAAGTCTTGAGTTTTGTCAAGTTTTACTTTGCCAGTGTTCCAGCATTATTCTTTTTTTTACGTTAAAACATTATATAATAATAAAAACATTACAGGCAGGAGAGGACTTGAGACAAGACATGCTGGCTCTACAGATGATTCGGATCATGGATCGAATCTGGCTTCAGGAAGGACTGGACCTGCGTATTGTCAACTTCAAATGCATTTCAACTGGAAAAGATAAAGGTATATAAAAAGGTTGGGGTGCTGTTTAGGACCATTGGCTTTTTAGCTGCTGTCCAGAAGCTTTTTATGTGATTGTACTTTTGATTTCTGCTTTGGAGGAGAAAATCTGTTTGGCATAAAACCTTTCATGTGATTGTTTAGATTTTTTTGTTTAGGGATGCACATTTATGTCAAAATTGTATCTATAGAGGCTGATAATTACTTAAAAAATTGTTATTGTCATCAATCCAGTATTTGATGATACATTTATTATACTGACAGATCTTTGTGTCTTTGCTTACTCAGGCATGGTGGAACTAGTCTCCTCCTCGGAAACATTAAGGAAGATTCAGGTGGAATACGGAGTCACAGGGTCTTTTAAGGACAAGCCTCTGGCTGAGTGGCTGCGGAAGTACAACCCTGCTGAGGATGAGTATGAGAAGGTAATGGAAAATTGCTTGTAAAGTAAACAAAAGTCTTTAGTGTTCTCTGCCATAGTGTGAGAATCAATTTTCATAGTTTGCTGAGGGGTTTTTTGTTGTTGTTGTTGTTGTTGTTGTTGTTGTTGTTGTTGTTTGGCTGAAGCAGTTTGAACTTTTTTGTATTGTTCTGCAGGCATCTGAGAACTTCATCTACTCATGTGCAGGCTGTTGTGTCGCCACCTACCTCCTCGGCATCTGTGACCGGCACAATGACAACATTATGCTGCGTACGACGGGCCACATGTTCCACATTGACTTTGGCAAGTTTCTTGGCCACGCACAAATGATTGGGAGTTTCAAAAGGTGAATGAGGAGCAAGTGCATTATCCACAAAAGCCCTCTGATATTTTTGAGTTTTGATAATTGATATTTTGCCATTTCAATTTAAGACTAGCCTTTGTGGAGCAGTGGTTTGGTATGACCTTTTTATGTCCAGGGACCGGGCCCCATTTGTCCTAACTTCTGACATGGCCTATGTCATCAACGGTGGGGAGAGGCCCACCAGCCGTTTCCAGCTCTTTATCGATCTGTGCTCCCAGGCCTACAATCTCATCCGTAAACACTCCAGCCTTTTCCTCAACCTGCTCTCCCTGGTAATATGTTCAAAACCGTTTAAGAGAAAAAAAGATATTTCAAGCAGAGCTGAAAGATTGTTCTATTAAGTTAGATAAATTTGATAATTAAATGGGCACAGCCATGTTTGGCTGTTTTTTACTTTCAGAAGGTGATTCATCATACCACAGGTTTAAAAAAATGTTTTTGCTGTAAACACCACATCAGAGAGAAAAAAGTGAGGAAAAAACACAGTGGCATTTTTGGGTATGTGGGCAGCGGCATGACTCCCTCATATAGTCACTCTCTTTCACTAGTTCAACTGAAAAGACAGTCTTACCAACCGAGAATATAGACCTTGCCACAGCTGGACAGTAATATGGCAGTGTCTTGCAACATGCTTACATTTTCAGAGTTCACTATGAAGAAACCATAGTTTCCATAGAAGAAACCATAAGAGGAAAAACCAAAGTCTGTGAGTTCAGTTAAATGAAAAACTGATTAACCTGAGAATATTTGCTGAGCTGAGACATTTTACAATCATGCTGTATTTCCAGTAGCCAAACCAGTGTTATAAAGTAGAGTTTCAGTCTGGATTTGATTCTGCTTTAGAAGTGGCAAGAATGTTTCTCAGTACAAATGCAGTTCAAGTTATTTACGACAGCAGCTAATTTTTTACTGTTGTGTGATAGACTTTCATGCAAGCCATTTAACAGCATGTTGGCATATTGACTGACTCAGGGTACAAATGTTCAAACGTGCAAGGCTTAATGACCCCTAATAGGCCCATTGGAGCAGAGGACATGTCCCTTCTCTGCCGTGCCAGTATAGCCTTACCACCACCTGCTCTAACTTTGAGAGATGTAAGAGTCAGGGTTTATAGATTATAGAATAAAAACCTTCAGTGGCTTTAGAAGTATGCTGCAAAATGGTGTGATGTGTTTTTTTTTTTTTTTTTTTTTTTTTTTTTTTAAATGTATATTTATAGAGCTAAAAATTTGATCAAGGCTATTTAGCTGCATGACTGGTCACCTGTTAAAGTTTAAGAAAACAGGATAGACATTTAAATAACTCATACTGTGACCCCTTTTTATTACCGCTCTCTTCTGTGCAGTGTTTTTCATCAGTCTAATGGGAGTCAAACTCGTGTTTCTTAAGCTAAACACTAGCAAACACTAGGGATGTGACAGTATGATTTTTTTCTTACTGCAGTGAAAAAGAAATGTATCCCCACGATTTTGGTAGTTGATCACAAATGTCACCACCATCCCCACCCCCAAAAAATAAAAAATACTTCAGTCTATTAAGTGACATAAAAAAACAATGGCGTTCATTGGCCATTTTTATTCTGTGCTTAAAAATCGGAAAAAAATAATAAAAAGCTTAGTTTGCTTGCATGACCACTAAATAAGTGAACACAGTGCATGAGTTAACACCAGTGCACCATTCAATAAATGTCAAACCATCCATTCAACAATTGATAAATGCTAAACGCCAAGCAAACACCCAACTTAATGTTAGCTTAGTAAACAAGCTACAGACCCAAACAGTCCATACAGGCTTGATTCTGACTAAGCAGTTCTCTGCTGACACAATTTTACATGATAAACACTGACAGCAGAAAAGTCAAGTTACTAACAGAAGGCTGTTCTGTGGTGTTTGGGACTGTAGCATTTTAGTTAGCAGGTCAAAGGTGCCACACAGCACAGACTTGGTTCTCACAAACTGATGCTAAAATAACACCCATTTAGAGGATATCAGAGAGAGTAAATTTGAGTGACTGAGCAAAGGCTGAAATCGAATGTATGATGTGTGTAGCTGTTGCTGAAACATTCAGGCATTCAAAATCATTGTTTCTAATGTAGGTACCCATGCTGGCACTCAACAACTCTAAACACTCAGCATTTATCATTACTGTGTTGAGTTAAAGCCACATGAAGACCTCAGAAAGCCATGGTAGATAACAGGTTGCTTGAAATTTACTCAGAGGAAGGCAGTCAGTCTTTTAGATATTGGCTGATGTTACAGCCTGGCCTTTTTCTGTTGGCTAACACAGAACTGTTAGTAATAGTAAAGGGATGCCAAGTATGATTAATGATGGTAAATCAACTTTCAGCAAAAAAGAAAAAGAAATACCAGAGACATCATATGGCTCATTTAAACAGCATTTTATGGTACATGCTACGATATGTTTGTTAGTGAAGTTTTTTCCATTACATTGTTCTGTTTCAAATATGTTTCAGCACAAAGTATAAATAAAACAAGAAAACAAATAAGTAGATTCTGTCAATCACACACAGAAGCAACCTAACAATATAACTAATAGTTATAAAGTTTTTCTTTGTCATTGAAGTAAAAAAAATGCTGTGAGTTTCTTATTGTTTCAAAATATTTGAGATATTTAATAGAAAATTCAAAGATAAAAAATAATCAACGTAATATTTGATATTCTATAATTGTTATAGCTCTACTTTCAAGTATTGTAAGTGTAATTTTGTTATAGTCTTGTATGCATTCCATATAATTGCTATTGCAAATATAGTGATTCATGTATTAGGTCAATAATGCTTTGACACACTCAATGCTACAACAGTCAGTTCGTAAAACAGTTTGTCTTTTGTGACCATGACAGATGACGCAATCAGGGTTACCTGAGCTGACTGGAGCCCAGGACCTGAAGTATGTGTATGATGCTCTGCAGCCTCAGACTACAGATGCAGAAGCCACAGTTTTCTTCACAAGGTATGGAATTATTATTGTAAATTTCATTGAATTGTTTTCTGTTACTGTCTGTTTTAGACATCAGTCATAACACATTTTTGCTTTCTCTCTTTTAGGTTGATTGAGTCCAGTCTTGGCAGTGTAGCCACAAAGTTTAACTTCTTTATCCACAATCTGGCCCAACTGCGTTTCTCTGGCTTGCCATCTAATGACGAGCCCATCCTGTCCTTCTCTCCGCGCACATACACGCTAAAGCAGGACGGCCGAATCAGAGACGCCTTTGTCTACTCCTTCCAGAAAAGATACAACCCTGACAAGCACTATGTGAGTCTGGCTTTTGACTGGATGTTGTGGAGCTCTGGTCTCTACTGACAATGTTTTTCCTCAGAGACTAACAGTATGTCTGTATCAACATTAATGTACATTTTTAAAAATTGAAATTTGTGCTTAGAATTAAGTGAGCTACGGTTAAAATGAAAGGCTGTCACAATGGTCTGGTTAGTATAACTTTCATTTCATATTGAGGATTTTGAACAATTGAACAGTCATTGAATAACAGAAAGAGTGGTAATTCATTTCCCAAGGGCATGAAAAGGGTTGTTAATTTCCTGGACTTTCCCCCCGTTAGGTCCCTCGTCATCTCATCACGTTTGAAAAAGTCTAGATTGCAAAAAACATTTCAGGACCCTGGACTAATGTAGTCTGGGATTACAGGATTACAGAGGAGTGTGAACAAATTTACAAAATATTAATGTAGTGAGCAAAATAACAGCTCTGTTCTCTAACGTCAGTGTAAACCTCATGCAGATATCCATATATGGGTCAAGTTAAAATTCATTCTCATTCAATCAGTTTAGACTATTTTACCTTACTAGTTAATATTATTTAAACATCAAATTAATAATAAATTAATATGTGAACCGGGAAGGTCTTTTTTCCTCTCAAAATTTCTGTCTGGTATAGTAGTGCTGAGTGGTACTGATAACTCTATTTATCAGAGAAATCACATTATCATGCTATTAGATGTTATTAAAGATTAACATTACTAAGGATAATAAACACAGCGGCGTTTCTGGGTGGTGTTGATATATGGCTTTCGCTTTGCATGGCAGAGTTTTAACTTGTACTTGTAGATGGGGCAACGAACTGTGTTCACTGACAATAGTGTTCCTGAGCCCATGTGGTAATATCCATTACAGAATGATGTGGGTTATTAATGCAGTGCCGCCCGAGGGATCGAAGGTCACGGGCATTCAATGTTGGTTTTCTGCCTTGCTGCTTGCAGAGATTTCTCCAGATTCTCTGAATATTTTGATGATATTATGGACTGTAGATGATGAAATCCCTAAATTCCTTGCAATTGCACGTTGAGAAACGTTGTTCTTAAACTTTTGGACTATTCGCTCACACAGTTGTTCACAAAGTGGTGAACCTCGCCCCATCCTTGCTTGTGAACGACTGAGCCTTTCAGGGATGCTCCCTTTATACCCAATCATGACACTCACCTGTTTCCAGTTAACCTGTTCACCTGTGGAATGTTCCAAACAGGTGGTTTTTTTTTTTTTGAGCATTCCTCAACTTTCCCAGTCTTTTGTTGCCCCTGTCCCAACTTCTTTGGAACGTGTTGCAGGCATCAAATTCAAAACGAGTGAATGCTTGTAAAAAACAATAAAGTTTATCTGTTTGAACATTAAATATCTTGTCTTTGTAGTGTATTCAATTGAATATACACTACCGTTCAAAAGTTTGGGGTCACCCAAACAATTTTGTGTTTTCCATGAAAAGTCACACTTATTCACCACCATACGTTGTGAAATGAATAGAAAATAGAGTCAAGACATTGACAAGGTTAGAAATAATGATTTGTATTTGAAATAACATTGTTTTTACATCAAACTTTGCTTTCGTCAAAGAATCCTCCATTTGCAGCAATTACAGCATTGCACACCTTTGGCATTCTAGCTGTTAATTTGTTGAGGTAAGCTGGAGAAATTGCACCCCACGCTTCTAGAAGCAGCTCCCACAAGTTGGATTGGTTGGATGGGCACTTCTGGCGTACCATACGGTCAAGCTGCTCCCACAACAGCTCAATGGGGTTCAGATCTGGTGACTGCGCTGGCCACTCCATTACCGATAGAATACCAGCTGCCTGCTTCTGCTGTAAATAGTTCTTGCACAATTTGGAGGTGTGTTTAGGGTCATTGTCCTGTTGTAGGATGAAATTGGCTCCAATCAAGCGCTGTCCACTGGGTATGGCATGGCGTTGCAAAATGGAGTGATAGCCTTCCTTATTCAGAATCCATTTTACCCTGTACAAATCTCCCACCTTACCAGCACCAAAGCAACCCCAGACCATCACATTACCTCCACCATGCTTAACAGATGGCGTCAGGCATTCTTCCAGCATCTTTTCATTTGTTCTGCGTCTCACAAACGTTCTTCTTTGTGATCCAAACACCTCAAACTTGGATTCATCCATCCACAACACTTTTTTTCCAGTCTTCCTCTGTCCAATGTCTGTGTTCTTTTGCCCATCTTAATCTTTTTCTTTTATTGGCCAGTCTCAGATATGGCTTTTTCTTTGCCACTCTGCCCTGAAGCCCAAAATCCCGCAGCCGCCTCTTCACTGTAGATGTTGACACTGGTGTTTTACGGGTACTATTTAATGAAGAAGCCAGTTGGGGACCTGTGAGGCGTCTGTTTCTCAAACTAGAGACTCTAATGTGCTTATCTTCTTGCTTAGTTGTGCAACGCGGCCTCCCACTTCTTTTTCTACTCTGGTTAGAGCCTGTTTGTGCTGTCCTCTGAAGGGAGTAGTACACACCGTTGTAGGAAATCTTCAATTTCTTAGCAATTTCTCGCATGGAATAGCCTTAATTTCTAAGAACAAGAATAGACTGTCGAGTTTCAGATGAAAGTTCTCTTTTTCTGGCCATTTTGAGCGTTTAATTGACCCCACAAATTTGATGCTCCAGAAACTCAATCTGCTCAAAGGAAGGTCAGTTTTGTAGCTTCTGTAATGAGCTAGACTGTTTTCAGATGTGTGAACATGATTGCACAAGGGTTTTCTAATCATCAATTAGCCTTCTGAGCCAATGAGCAAACACATTGTACCATTAGAACACTGGAGTGATAGTTGCTGGAAATGGGCCTCTATACACCTATGTAGATATTGCACCAAAAACCAGACATTTGCAGCTAGAATAGTCATTTACCACATTAGCAATGTATAAAGTGTATTTGTTTAAAGTTAGGACTAGTTTAAAGTTATCTTCATTGAAAAGTACAGTGCTTTTCCTTCAAAAATAAGGACATTTCAATGTGACCCCAAACTTTTGAACGGTAGTGTAGGTTGAAAACGATTTGCAAATCATCGTATTCTGTTTTTATTTATATTTTACACAACGTCCCAACTTCATTGGAATTGGGGTTGTATTAGAAAATGTTACTGGGTGAATTACAGAGGAGACCCTCTTTCAAGAATAATAAACAACTTGATCTCTCACATACTGAATTACCACATCTTCTGTTACAGACGTATGTAGTGCGGGTATTGAGGGAGGGTCAGAATGAACCACAATTTGTTTTCCGTACCTTTGACGAGTTCCAGGAGTTACACAACAAGTTAACCATCCTCTTCCCTTTGTGGAAGCTGCCAGGGTACGTCACTCCTCACACTCCATGTTACCTTCAGATCCATTACTAGGCTTTGTCCGTGTGTCACTTTCAAATGCGTTCTCATGTAACTGTTCCTTTCTGTAGCTTCCCCAACAAAATGGTTTTGGGACGCACACACATCAAGGATGTGGCATCCAAGAGGAAGGTGGAGCTGAACAGTTATGTACATAGTTTGATGAGGAGTTCAACGGAGGTCAGCCAGGTAAGCTGGTAGAATATTAAGTTGTTGAAATTTGATGTTTTTTTGGTCGTTTTATTTGTGAAAGTTACATCCTTTTAACCTAACCAAGATGTAATGAGAACCCTTAAGTTTTGCTTTCTGCTGTTTCTGCAGTGTGATCTTGTCTACACATTCTTCCATCCCATTGCAAGAGATGATAAGACAGAGGGATTAGACGGACTGCCCAAAATACCAGGTGTGCCCAGTTGACTTATTCTAAGAAGTTTGATTGCTTTCAGCTGTCTCTGTTTTCAGTTTCTCTTGAGCTCCTAGACAAGAGCTTTCGAGCTCTCCATCATATCTTTTTTCCATTTCACATTGCTGAACAAAGTCATTAAGGGCTGTGATTGAAATGAGTTTTGTGCTGTATTTGGGGAGCTTTTTGGTTTACTAAACATAAATACAAATACAAAAAAATAAAATAAAAATACATGGATCAGTAACTGAGTTTTGACACTTTCTCATCTACATTAGCCAAATAAACCCATGCGAAATTATTAATGCTTGAGGCTGAAGCAGCTGCTTTCTTGTTCATATAAGCATATATTTTGTTTTGAGAAGTGCAGGGAATCAGGATAAGGACTGTGATCAATGACATACAGGCTCACAATTACAACCTTCTTGTAAATAGACCTGTATAGATATCATCACTTTCTCATTATATGGAGCTGCTCTGATTCCACATCTAAAAGACTAGGCAGTGCATTTCATTTTTTGTCCATAATTGCAGTAAAGTACAATAGTTGGCATTCAGCCTTTTATTTGAGCAGCAGGCAGTTATGGTCTTTCTTTTTAATTATATGGTGCTGCCGTTTTTCACAGCAGTGTTGCAAGTTTCATTGTTCAACATGACCAAGAACATCCTCCTTTGACAGGAAAGGGACATTTTAAATGGCATGCAAAAGGGCAACTACAAACAATGGCTCTCCAGTCACTGTTAACATTGGCCAGCATTCCTCTGTTGCTTAGTAACGAGCCCCACAGTTAATTTTGGTATACATTGAACTGATGTGGTGATCTTTGGTCTTCATTAAGTTAAGTTAAGTGATACTTTTTTGATCCCACAACTGGGGAAATTCCACCTCTGCATTTAACCCATCCGTGAAGTGAAACACCACATACACACTAGTGAACACAGTCGAACCGGCAACCTTCCGGTCACAGGGCCAGATCCCTAACCTCCAGTCCACGACTGCCCCAAAGTACCAGCTACACTTGGCTTACGCAGCCCAGAAGTTTTTAATTTTTGGACATAACGTGAAGCTTGCCATTTGTGCAAAATACAAATTATGAGTGCAGTGTTGGTAATTGTATTTCCCTCCAAAGTCAGAGATTACTGAATGGAGAGACAATGCAGATGAAGCCAGGAGCCAGAATGTGAAAAAAAATATTTCTATAACTAATGTAATATAATGGCAACAGATTTGCAGTAGCTTCACGTTATGTCCAAAAATTAAAAACTTCTGGGCCTCATTTCCTCGTATTTAGAAGCATTGACACCAACTGATACTGGGTTGCGTAAGCCAAGTGTAGCTGGTACTTTAAAAAAAACGCAGTGAAGGAGGCTCTGCTCACACAGAGAAGTGTTACTGACTTTGTGAAAGAAAACCGCATATTCCCACCAGACCTACATAGTGTGATTTTAGTTTTAAACACAGTCACAATGTCTTCCCCAATAAGGGTGGACACACTGAGGCACTCATTTACACTAACAGTTACTCAGTTCTACATAGGTCACTCAGTATGCTATAGGACTCTATTGATCAGTACTGAAAACAGTGTACTTGTACTCGGTGTGGAACAAAATCACTATTTTAAGAACATGTCATGAATCTAATGTAGACCTTTTCTTAGGAACATTCTCAAAAATAACTTTAAGAAAAAAATTAAGGAAGATATTGGTGAGTGAGGTCCAATGCTTTTAATGGAGGTACACACATCGGCACACCATGACTCCAAGCACCACAGAAAGCTGCAGTTCATCACACGTTGCTTGAAATTTACACAGACCAAGGCAGCCAGTCTTTTAAGTAAACAAGCGCATGCTAATGATTAATTAAGCTAGTGTTACTAGTCAGCTCATATCTTTCACCTCATGAACAGGGTTTGCTTATATAATGGTGCATGTTTTGCAGAGGTGACTCCGGTCAGTCCCGCTGCAGGCCGTGTGGAGGGTGAGGTGAAGTTATCCGTGTCTTATCGGAACAGCACACTCTTCATTATGGTTATGCACATCAAAGACTTGGTGAGTTTTGATCAGCTCTTGAAATTGCTGTCACTACATCTACACCACGGCCATAGGCTATATGTATTTTTTTCCCCCCCTTTAAACATCCTGCAGGTGTCTGATGATGGAACAGACCCCAACCCATACGTGAAAACATACTTACTTCCAGACCCCCACAAAACTTCAAAGCGCAAAACGAAGATCTCCAGGAAAACACGGAATCCCACTTTTAATGAAATGGTAAACTTGATCTTGAAAATCTACTATTAAAATAATTATTCATACTATTACTATACTATACTATTAAAAACTATTCAGAAATTGTCAGTTCAGTCATTAAGAAGTCCAGAAGTAATAATTTTTTCCTGTTAAGGTGAAATTTGTCGCTATGGTCCTGCCCCTCTGTAGTAATCAAACATGGTGAAAATGAAAATAAAAACCATGTAAAGTGCATTTAAACCTGTAACCCCCAACACAAGAATTACATGTAGTAGCACAAAAACATTTTTCTGTGCTGGGAACTGATGGCAAATGAGAGGTTACAGGTAATTAACAGAAACCAAAACCACAAGGAACTCTGGGTAGCCCCCATGTACAGTGCTACAATATTTGTGTTACTTTGTGTTACTTTGTGTTTCTGCTGTTTGAATTTAAGAAACGTCCATTGACAGCTGGCAGTAATATTATTTCATATGTTACAACTGATAGTCATCAGTCAGTAAAGCACTGTTTAACTTAAACTATTAGGTATAAAATTTAAATGAAATGTACAGTTATATATGCAGACATTGTTGGTTGCCTGAAAATATGTATCAGTCACACAACTTTCATATTAGTCAGGCCTTTTCAACTTTGAACATTTAAAACTAATAAAAAAATTAATCTGGTGTAAGAGTAAGATTCACTAACTCAGTCTAAAGAACTTTGATTGATTAATATTTTCTGCATCTAGGTTCTATACAATAGGCTGCAGTATACATTGAATCTCTCACATGTTTACTAATGAATTGTGTTATCCCACAGCTGGTGTACAGCGGCTACAGTAAGGAGACCTTGAAGCAGAGAGAGTTGCAACTGAGCGTGCTCAGCGCTGAGTCTCTGCGAGAGAATTGCTACCTGGGTGGCATCACCCTTAGCCTCAAAGACTTTGACCTGAGCCAAGAGACGGTTAAGTGGTACAAGCTCACGGCAGTACCTTACTTCTAGGATTAGTTCATCCCAGCCGGGTCTTCTACAGAGGACGATGAGATTTAATCCAAAACCCTCAGAGGGTGACTCAAACCCTTACAATGCCTCACAAATTTCACACCCCATGCCCTAAACCCCTGTCTCAGTGACACTAATCAAGGTCTGCTCCTTGCAAGCAATATACCTATTGTGCTTGAACTCTCAAAAAAAAATAAACTTTTTTTTTTTTTTTGTAAATTTTGTCATTAGAGGACCAAAATGGCTTACATTAAGGAAGAGTTTATATTATTATATAAATATATATATATAGACTGACATGTATTTTTTAAAGGGGCTCATTTTTACACTCTACTTTTCTACAAAGTTAAATAGGAGGCTTTACCAGCTTCTAACGCTTCTGGGTATCTCGGCAGATAAAGTAGAGTCCCAAGCTTTCCTTATGTGCCAAATGAACTGAAACAACTTGACCACTCTTCTGCCTAGGGAACAAAACAGGGTGCCTTGGTGGGATTCACTATATTTCATTTCTTTGTGTATCTCAATACTCTTGATATCCTTGTTCTGTAAAACAATAATAATTTAGAGTTCTTCCACCTTATTTGAGATTCTGGTGCTCATAACGGAGTGCTGAAGTAATCGATTTGCTCTCATTCAAGCCATGAAATCCTTTAATGGTGTAAATTAGCCCCCTTTTTAGCACAAACTTGAGACTGTATAATGAACAGTTGACATTTCTTGTTTTTTTTCTTTATTTGAAAAGGGAATAGCAGGAATGACTAGAAGCTGCTGCCTCTGTTCAGCTGCTTAGTGAGCTATAAAGGAATCATGAGTTTACCTGGAAATATTTTTAAATGTAAAGTATTTAGAAGATCAGCGTCACTCACATCACAAACAGGACTTGATTCATTCTTTTAATGATTTTTTTAATGACAAGATGGGTTTAACAAGGCCAGTTATTTATTGTTAATTGGTTATCTTTAACCTGGACGAATCTGTGTGTACTGTAATCTTTTTCCACATAAACAGAATTAAATGTCTTTCAACTGCAACTTGTAATTTTGGTTTAATAAGCAAAATAAGTCATTTCCTTGAAGTTGAGAAATAGTCTCTAAATAATAACTATTGAAATCTGTTTTTTTTTCTCTCATTCCTTGAACCTCATTCTTGGTTGAAATAAGCCATGATCTTTGCCCAACAGTGTAACACAGCTGAATCTCTGAAATGTGTGGCCTTGTGTTGAATCAGTCATGTCCAGCTGAGGACCTTCCAGGCCAAAGTGCTGCAGAGATTAGCATTTACCCTTGTCTAATGCTCTGAATTTAGTTCATGAAGGCCTTGCTAATTAGCTGATGAACCGAATTAGGTGTGTTTATTGAGGCAGTGTGCTAACATCCACAGTGTTTTGGCCCGTGTACATCGTAGCTTGACATTTGTGTTTTAAGTGTACACTTCACCACTGGCCTTAAAAGCAGATGTTCTCTTATGTGGCCATAGCCTGATAATGTACAAAGTAGAATTGTTTACCCTTGGGCTTTGTGCATGTGTTGCTGTGTTGTATATACAAGCTTCTCTTTCAGAAATCTCCAAATTTTTGTAGTGCAAATGTTACGTAGTGAGATGCATCACCTCCGAAGGTAAGTTGAGAGACTGGAGCGCAGTGGGTCTACAAAACACCCTGGACTCCGTTCACACCTGTGCTAAGAGCCATGCACTCTGATCAGATCACCCAAGACGTGGTACCTTGTTAGTTCTTTCATTATATCTTAAAGTTAAAGACAAAATTCTTGTTTGCAATCTTCTTATTTTCGATCACGTCGCTATGCGGTAGCAAGTGAGAAACAAATATCTAATTCCATCATGTTTCACTTCACCTCACACCACCCTATCACTGAATGAAAATTCTCAGCTACTTTAGAGACCTTCTTTGATCATGTTTGACTCAGTCCACTTAATATTTAATTGTTGATTTGTAACATGTATACGCAGGCCAAGTTAAAAAATAGTATCTCTCATCATATTTCATCTCACAGCACCCTCACCTATCACTGAGATACAGCTAATACTGATAATGTTTGACTCAAAAGAGTATCGTGGTGTGGACATTTTTGCATTTTGTGTTTGGCCAAGGATGAGCAGTGAGCAGTTTCATGTATAGCTTGGGAATTTTGCTGTCTTTTGATGTGGTGGAAGGATATTTTATCACAATGATTTTAATATATATTTTATATATTTTATATATATATATATATATATATATATATATATATATATATATATATATATATATATATATATATATATATAATAGAATTATATAATTTTTTTTTAACCTTGAACCACCACTTAGAGTTTATGTAACAAAAACAGTAATCATGCGTTTTTACATGACCTGTTTCTAACCTCTTGTTACTGGCATATAAATCCCTCTAGGTTCTGACTGGCTGCATGTCCTACTGCAGGGGTGTCCATTCCTGGTTTTGAAGAGAACCCTGGAGAGTTCTGATTCAACACACATGGCTCTAATATTCAAATGCTCCTGAAGGCCTTCATAACCTGCATCAGGTGTGTTTGATGAGGGTTAAAGCTAAACTCTTTCAGTAGATTGATCTCTAAGAACAGAACTGAGCGCTCGTCCACCCCTAAATGCTGCTACAACTGAGTTAGGAGACAGTTAAAGCTAATATCTGGACTGTCTGGTGGTCCTGAAGAATCGAGATGCACTACTCTGCCTCATTCAAAAAGCAGCCAACACTTCTTATGAGGATAGAAAATACAGACCTACTGTGGATCGTGTTCAAAACATTTTGAACTCTCACCACTCTTCATTTCAACATATAGACATTTAAAAAACAATAAAGCTGAAATGCATTTTATAATTATACAAGGACAATGGATTTGAGTGACAATAGTAGCAGAATATTTTGCTGAGCTGTATAACCATGAAGATTAAAATACAGCTGAAGTACAAACATGTTGGTGTCATCTAGGTGATGGATTGTGTCCATTTTGGGGAAACACCTTATAAATACTGCAGTTGTTTTTTTTTCCTGCCGCTTTCATTTGGAACACTATCAGTATCAAATATAACTGAAAATGTAGGTGATGTAGCATAACACTCCTTTAGTTTATTGCTAACCTGTGATTTGAACACAATCAGGAAATTATCCTTTGTACTTCGGAGTGAATGGGTGGCCTAAACTGCTATAGCATGAACAAAGAAGGCTAGCTTGGCTGGTTTATAAAAAAATGGAGCTCGTTCGAGTTGTATAATTAGCTGATGGCTGTATAATGTACGCTTGTAGTGCACTGTATGTCCAGCATGATAGTATAAACACAAACTGATGTAAACAGTACTATATACATAAAAATCACTCTGCTTCTGTGAAAGCCCAACGCAACCAAAACGATCTTTCCCTTAATTCATTTTAAAAGACAGTGTTTGCTGTGAAAGTGCACTTGTGATATGACATAACAAGGTGACACACAACCCACTTAAATATTGGGTGGTGACGTTCACCCCCAGTATGTTAATAGGCTATATTTATTGTCCCCTGTAAAATACCCCGATTTGTCATATTTAATGTTACTGCAAAATAAATATAATCTTTTATTTTATACTGATTTAGAGCTATTTCTATGGGGCAGTAGCCTAAATCAATTTTTCCCCCAATGGAGAATCATAATTAATACAGGCACACGTCATTTCTCACATGTAAGCTATGTTTAGTATATGATTTTCCACTGTTGCCCCAAGGAGGATGAGGTCCCTTTTTTTATGCCTGAGTTCTTTCGAGATTTCTTCCATTAAATGTGATGTGGGAACCTTCTTGCCCCAGTCACTTATGGCTTGCCCAGATTGAAGTTCTGACACCGGCTTTCTCTGCAGTTTTTGCTGGAGCACAATCATGACATTTTAGTTGATAATGAATCGCCACTTTTGTTTATTGTCTGCAATTATTCAGTCGAAGTACAAATAATGCTTCCTAGTTATTGATGCTTAGTAGCTTCCAACAGACAACAGACCCACCTTGAGCTCAAATAAACTTTCACTGCTGCCCTGTAAGGTGTTATAGCACCAAATCAGAAGGTAGCACTTGTTTTTGTAGGATCCATGACATCAACAAACATATTTTCTGCTTTCTTTTATTCATATGTATTTGCTTCAACCCAACAGATGAAAACACAGCCAATTTGTGTTCTGTTTGTAGCGATGTAAACAGGTTTACCTCACTCACCATCACCCTCTAAAGGTGTTACAGCACCACTCAAAAGTTTAAAACCCAAAAAAAAAAAAAACCCATGATGTGTCAGTGTATTATGCTTCCTTTAATTTAGATATGTGTGAATAAAAAAAAAAACAATGTGCGTTCAGTTAAAAAGAAAACATGAGCACGATTAAAAGAAAATAAGAGAACGAATTAAGAAATCGTGATCACGAATCTAACGTACCCTGAAAGTAAAGAAAACGTGCACAATTAGAATAAAAAGAGAGATCCGGATGGGAATGAATTATAAAATTGTTACTACGAATAAAAGAAAACGTGCGTACAAACTGCAAAAGTTCACTCCAATTAATTTTTATACTTGCCTCCTCCATCACCTCCGGGACTCCATAGTCCTTAAATGCACATACGCTGTATTTCCAAAAGTATTCACTCGTCTGCCTTCTCTCTCTCTCTCTCTGTCACACACACACACACACGAATGAACTTTGCAGCTATAACAGCTTCAACTCTTCTGGGAAGGCTTTCCACAAGGTCTAGCAGTGTTTATGGGAATTTTTGACCATTCTTCTGGAAGCCCATTTGTGAGGTCAGGCACTGATGTTGGACGAGAAGGCCTGGCTTACAGTATCTGCTCTAATTCATTCCAAAAGTGTTCTATTGGGGTTGAGGTCAGGACTCTGTGCAGGCCAGTCAAGTTCTTCCACACCAAACTCGCTCATCCATATATTTATGGACCTTGCTTTGTGCACTGATATGCAGTCATGTTGTCCAAAATATCTTGGTCTGCTGAAGCATTAAGAGTTCACTGGAACTAAGGGGCCAAGCCCAACCCCTGAAAAACAACCCCACACCATAATCCCTCCTCCACCAAACTTTACACTAGGCAAATGCAAGTACCGTTCTCCTGGCAACTGCCAAACCTAGACTCGTCTATCGGATTGTCAGACGGAAAAGCGTGATTCATCACTCCAGAGAACACGTCTCCACGTCTCTAGAGTCCAGTGGCGGTGCTTTACACCACTGCATTCAGTGCTTTGCATTGTACTTAGTGATGTAAGGCTTATATGCAGTTGCTCGGCCATGGAAACCCATTCCATGAAGCTCTCTACACTGTTCTTGAGCTACTCTGAAGGCTACATGAAGTTTGGAGGTCTGTAGTGATTGACTCTGAAGAAAGGTGGTGACTCTGCGCAGTCTGTACCTCAACATCCACTGACTGTCATTTTACACAGCTTACCACTTCGTGGCTGAGTTGCTGTCATTTCCAATCACTTCCACTTTGTTATAAAACCACTGACAGTTGACTGTGGAATATTTAGTAGCTAGGAAATTTCACAACTGGACTTGTTGCACAGGTGGCATCCTCTCACAGTACCATGCTGGAATTCACTGAGCTCCCATTGTGTGACCTCTCACTGAGTGACCCATTCTTTCACAAATGTTTGTAGAAGCAGTCTGAATGCCTAGGTGCTTGTTTATACACCTGGGGCCATGGAAGTGAGTGAAACACCTTCAATGATTTGGCAATATAGTGCACGATATAGTGTATAACCAAATTACTAGAATAGCTTTCCTCCATCTGCATTCTACAGGATCCAGAAAAGCTAGTTCATGCCTTTTTTTTAACCCCTAGGTCTGGATTACTGTAATGCCTTGCTGTCTGGATGTTCCAGCAATAGCCTTTACAAGCTTCAGTTGGTCCAGAACGCTGCAGCCAGAGTCTTCACAAGAACTAAAGTCTGATCATATCAATCCAGTCTTATCAAACTTACACTGGTTGCCAGTTAAATTCTGCATTGATTACAAATTTCTTTCTTATTTAAAGCTCTAAACAGACACGCCTAAACAGTACCTAGGTGAACTTCTCTCTTATTATTAACTGTAATGTGTGCTTAGATCACAAGGTGCTGGCTTACTATTACTATCTGTCTTACTTATACATGTATGAGTAAGCACTTGCTTATTATGTAATGGCCCCTAACAGCACTCCAGATGCCTTTAATATATGATCAACACCTTTGTAGGCAATCAAACTATCAGAGGACAAAAGAGAAGACATTCAGACAAACAGGCTTGTATTTAGCAGTATATTTGCTCACGTGCTGCCTGTTAAATATATCTTACTTTTATGCTGCAGTAAGAAAACTATATGGTTACTAACCCATGGTCCTCTGGTCTCTATTAGGTGGACTGGTTCCATCTCCTACGCTATGATGAACTGTTAAACACACAAATGAACTGTTCTTACATTTTTATTACAAATTGTTAAATGAAATATTTATTGCAGTAATGCATTGGGGTGTCTAACCAGATTCACCAGAGATGGCCACTTTCTCCATTTTATTGAAAACATGACTGCAGAATGAGGGAGAGCGTGAGAGTCCTCGCTTTTGGGAGTGAATCGAACAAATCGGCTAAAAACAAATAGTTAAAAATCGTTTCTAATCCCTCATCCAGGACAATTTAACTGTGGGAAGTAGAAGGGCATATTTCTCTCTAAAAACAGCAAAGAATATTTACCTATATATTTCCATAGTTATGGTTTTGGGCGGTAGGGTTACTTGCATTACTGCTACTGAGCGCTAACTGGTTGGCGAGCGGAGCAGCTCATGGGGGCAGTGGAGCGGAGTTATTAACTGGCTCTGGTCATGAACAAACTCGAGGCGCCGTAATAAAGACCTACAGCTTAAACGCGCTTTAAAATATGAATCTTTGTTCAGGAAATGAACGCATTCTTCTATGAAAAAGTGTTTAAGCATTTACGAAATAGGATTTTGCTCAAAATCTCCATTTTAACCTGTTGGATTTAGGACTCGCCTGAGATCTATCGCCCCCTAGCGTTTGACAAACCCGGAAGACATTACTGAGCGGCAGGTCTCTCTCTCTGGAATAACCATGAGATCAACGAGCTGTGTGACGCAGCAGTTCACAGCGCTGCTGCTGATTGGCTGACAGAGAAAAAAGGTGATGTGAGACATTTGATTGGCTACTTCGTTTAGCAGCTGAAGGCGATTGCCTGATTAGCTTTATGAAGCGGACAAAAAAACTGAGAAAGTCATCAAATGTCACAGTTGCCATGGCAATGGCCCCAAAAAGAAGAGTAGCAACTCAAAAACTAAAACAGATAACGAGACTCAGCCCAGCTGTATTCCTCCACACTTCATAACCTAATAGAGGCATGACTGATGATGGACAATTCAGTGAGGGGTACTTTGATATAGTGTAAGTGATATAGCTGCTTAGCGAAGAAGCCTAAAGAAAAACACTACAAAAGAATTGGACACGCCTGCAAAGTAACGGATCGACATAAAGCGAACTGAACATTATGTGCACTTTTTTGTACTTTTTTGTTTTTTTTTTGTTGTTGTTTAGTTGTAAACTGTCTTTATGACCATCTTGAAAATCAAATAAAGATATTGATTAAAAAAACCTAATAGATGCAGACTTCATTTTTCACATCTTGAAACGTATTCTTTGTTTCATACTTTCATTTATTTCGGGTTTATTCAGTGATGACTTTCAAAATAAATCTGTATTTCTGGAAAGCTCATAGCTATGAAATTTTAATTTGAATATTGAAATTCATAGAAAGAAAACCATAACTCTTGTATTATGTCCATAATCCAAAGGTTATGTATTATTGCTGACACCAAGCTGCACCATGCACAGTTAATTGTAAGTAATGTGGTTTAAATGCTATTAAATAATACTATATCCAAATGAATGTGTTATTACATTACATTCAAAATCCAGAGGTTGTTTCTGAATGTGTGTTTTTGAAGGCTATCTGCAACATACACAGTTGTTTTTAACATTGCAACTTAAATGCTATTGAATTTAAAAATGGAATGGAACTAATTGCAGTGCATAATGGTGTGTCATCAGCACAGCTATGAACATTTATATCATGTTTCCTAATGACATCACCTAGAAGTATCATGTACAAAGAAAAAACAAAAAAACAAAGGCCCTAAAACCGAACCTTGTGGGATTCCACAAGAAATGTTCAATTTGTTGATGAAAGATTTAACAGTGAAACCAGGCAACTGACTACTGTTTAAATTTGACTATACTACCTGTAATATACATAGTTACCTGCAGTGATGTATGTAATGATGTCTGCTTGTTGTTTGCAATTTGATTGAAATTCTATTGAAATTCAAATGGACAAATATATGAAGTAATTAATTCATATTTTTTTACATCCAAAGTTAAGGCCTCAGTGCTGACACCTAGCTGTGCCTTATATTCCTGCATACCATATAATGTCATTGATAAGCTTTAAAAATTTTAATGTACAAAAGTATTGTAAAATCGTTACTGCATGACTTTTAAAATCTGAAGGTTGTGCATTATTACTCACATTTAGCTGTGTCATCTGCTATTGCAATTCCAAAAAAAAAAAAAATATATATATATATATATATATATATATATTTTTTTTTTTTTTTTTTTTTGGAATTGCAATAGCAGATGACACAGCTAAATGTGAGTAATAATGCACAACCTTCAGATTTTAAAAGTACCATACAAAAAAGCCACATACAAAATAGATTTTTTGCTTGTGCATCATGCAACTGAAATGCTAATGAAATATATGTGTATATCTATATTCTGCAATTTCCCTCTGGGATCAATAAAGGATACTGATTTTGATATATATTATACACACAACCACCGGCCACTTTATTAGGTACACCATGTTAGTAAAAGGTTGGAGCCCCTTTTGCCTTCAGAACTGCCTTAATTCTTCGTGGCATACTTTCAACAAGGGGAAAGATTTTGGTCCATATTGATATTATAGCATCACGCAGTTGCTGCAGATTTGTCGGCTGCACATCTAAGATGCGAATCTCCCGTTCCACCACATCCCAAAGGTGCGCTGTTGGATTGAGATCTGGTGACTGTGGAGGCCATTGGAGTACAATGAACTCACTGTCATGTTCAAGAAACCAGTTTGAGATGATATGGGCTTTGTGACATGGTACATTATCCTGCTGGAGGTAGCCATCAGAAGATGGGTACACTGTGGTCATAAAAGGATGGACATGGTCAGCAACAATACTCAAGTAGGCTGTGGCTTTTAAACAATGCTCAATTAGTACTAAGGGGCCCAAAGTCTGCCAAGAAAATATCCCCCACACGATTACACCACCACCACCAGCCTGAACCGTTGATCTAATGATGGATCCATGCTTTCATGTTGTTTACGCCAAACTCTGACCCTAACATCTGAATGTTGCAGCTGAAATCAAGACTCGTCAGACCAGGCAACATTTTTCCAATGTTCGATTGTTAAATTTCGGTGAGCCTGTGCGAATTGTAGTCTCAGTTTCCTGTTCTTAGCTGACAGGAGTGGCACCCGGTGTGGTCTTCTGCTGCTGTAGCCCATCTTCTTCAAGGTTCGACATTTTGTGTGTTCAGAGATGGAATTCTGCATTCCTTGGTTGTAACAAGTGATTATTTAAGTTACTGTTGCCTTTCTATCATCTCGAACCAGTCTGCACATTCTCCTCTGACCTCTCACATCAACAAGGCATTTTCGTCCACACAACTGCCGCTCAGTGGATATTTTCTCTTTTTCCTCTTCTCTGTAAACCCTAGAGATGGTTGTGCGTGAAAATTCCAGTAGATGAGCAGTTTCTGAAATACTCAGACCAGCCCGTCCGGCACCAACAACCATGCCACATTCAAAGTCACTTAAATCCCCTTTCTTCCCCATTCTGATGCACGATATGTACTTCAACAACTTGTCTTGACCACCTCTACATACCTCTAAATGCATTGAGCTGCAGCCATGTGATTGGCTGATTAGCTATTTGTGTTAACAAGCAACTGAATATATATACAGTATATATATATATATATATATATATATATATATACAAGAATATTATTGTAATGTAGGTATAGCATTGCATCTAAAATCCAAGTGCTGGCACCAATGTGTAATGTGAGTAAAACACAATTTAAATTCATTACAAATAAAGGTTTTTATCAAATAAGCACATAACATTCTCGGGCCGTTTTGGGGTCGAACCTAAATTTCAGGCCTGATTAAAGCTCTAGTTGAGATGCAAAACCTTTTTCTTCTCTTTGGCCACGTTTACACAGCAGGTAAAAGTGGCCCAAATCTGATTTTCTCACCAAATCTGATTTTTGTGTTTGGCTGTTCACACTATCTTTTAAATGTGATCTGTTTGCAACAGTCTGAACAGATCAGCTCCCAAACCGACCTGCACACGCAAAAGAGCAATACTTCACATGGCTCCTCCAGAGGTAAACAATCATGACGATGAGCGAAAACTAGTCGCTCCCGGTTTCGTCTTCGCCAGCATTACAGGAGTGGTTATGCATTTCCAGTGGTTGACAGCTGGACTCATCACCCACAGTGTGGTCCAGTTTGCCGTAAAAAGGGCGTGTTATTCGGACATGGCCACTTCTTTGGTTCGGGTTTGTGCTCGGCCGCTTCGTTCAAAACCTCTTCAAACTTGAAACGGCTGTGATGAGTGTCTTCTGTTTTTTTTTTTTTGGTACAGAAACATCAGCCTGAATGTTTATGAGTCTCAGCAGCGCGAAATTATGATGAATGTCGAGTTGTACTGACGTAAAAGTCGCATAAATTCCGATCTGGCTGTTCAGACTGAGTCGCGTTGATGCGGATCAGATACTGATCGAATTTCAGTACCGCATATGAAAGCGTCTCAAATCGGAATTGAAAATGTCACATTCGGTGTGTTTTTTTGCTGTTCACACCACACAGATGACACATCTGTGTCACATATGATGAAAAATCGGATTTGATCCACTTTTACCTGCTGTGTAAACGCAGCCTTAGACACATGAATTTTGGGCATCCTGTCACAATAAGGTCACCACATTTTACAACTGAGTGATTTCATGTTGCTGTTTTATAGATACATTGCTGGTCAGCTGCTTTTGTGGAGTGTAAAAAATAATGTGCATGTATTTCCCTGGTTGTGAACTGGATGGAGAGAGGTGGGTTACAATTTGACCTGTATTTGTTTACTGTTGCAGGAAACCTGTAATAGTCCAGTCATACGACTTTTTCCATTCTTGTTTTAACCTGGTAGGATTTGTGCGTCGAGACGAGCTGCGGGTATTACAAACCCCTTGCTACCAGTAGTATGTTTTGACTTAGTCCATAGAAAAGTCACACGCGATCGTGTGTCAAGTGTCTCAAAGACACGTCCACAGGTAAACACACTTGTGATGAGAGTGACACGTGAACGAGTGACATCCTGAAAATGCACATGAAGTGAAAAGGTGGAAATTGATGAAACATGGGGAAACATAAAAATCACAAATGGATTTCATGAAAAGTCTACTTGTAAAAAGTTTTGAAAAAATCAACTTAAAAAGCGATTATTCTCAAGTGAGTTATATGATATTTCTGTAGCTTTAATGAAAAAACAGATGAAACACGTACCACATATGTAGCATAAATGTCAAATTTAAAAGCTTCTAATATTTATGAAAACACTATTTTCAGGTAGATTTTTCTCTCTTTCCTCACAGCGAATCAGCTTCAGCTTTGGTGGTATAAACATACCTTATTATTTCCTCTTGCCGCTGTATCATTAACCCTCTGTAATATCTGTGACGAGTGTCTGAATCAGAAGTAGTGTGTGGGCGGAGCTAACCGCCAGTGGAGGCGGGATCAAAACGTGACGGACACAACTGTGGTCCAATCACAGGTTACTAAGCGGAACTATTTGTTTATATCAGAGCGGTACAGAAGTCAGAGCCATTCCGCACGTTTGTTTTGGAGACCCAGCGCGCACGCGATCACATTTCGGGAACATGACGACCGAGGCCGGTTTCGCTCGCAGTTCGTAACAGATTCTCCTTCAGAGGGAAGATGTGCTTTGTGAACATTCAGGGATATTCATCAGACCGCCGTAAGGAGATCTCTGCGAGGGACGAGTATCAGAATACGTGACAGTCGAGGCTGCGTGCTGAAGATGGAGGCTGTGGCAGGTTCTCCGAGAACGGCTATGCAGCGCTTCGGCCACGGCGGCATGATGATCCTGCCGTGGACCAAGCAGATCCTGGCGGTGGTGTGGGAGCATTTCCGCCTGCTGCTGCAGGTCATCTGCTACAGTCTGATGGCAGGTAAGCGAGAGCTGTACTGTTGAGTCCGAGCCTCCTGGAATGAGTGTTTGAACTTTTCTGAATTCGAGTGCTAATTCTTTTGTTTAAGGGGTTTTCTGCAATTGTGGGCAGTTTTCATCTGTTTTTGTTTTCGTTTTGCATGAAGTATAGAGCACATCATCATTGTCATCAAAGGTCCTCTTTAACATACAGATTAGTAATGAGTTGATGTAGTTTTAAGCATATTGGGGTCAGTACACCAGTTTTATATGTACCGAGTCCCATGATGATTTCAATTGCATAAAAGGGAGTTACTAAAATCCATAATTGTAGAGAATTCTATAAATGTTAAATCACAACATATTTAAACAGATGCTGCTGTTGATCAGTGATGTCATTTATTTACAGAAAAATGTCTGTCCCACATTTGCATGTTCTTGCAGTAGTACTGACCAACAGCTTCATAATAATGTTAAATTCAGATAATTCTGACAAAACCAGTATCATTATTGTCATTTATACTCAAAACCAGGGAAAATGTTTTTATTGTGATGTCCTTCCAGCAATAGCTCAGTGTTGAGATGGTTATTTTTAATTATATGTTGTTAATTATATATTGTTGTATTACAGACTCTGATACTCAAAGTTCTTTTCATTTAATGTCCATTTTCTAAATATTTGGACAGCCAAAAGTACTTGTAGTAGCAGAAACAACCTCATATGGAAGGATGTTATTTTGCTCATTTCCATTTTCTGCTGTCATATTCACATCTTTTCCTTGGTTTCCAGTGTTTCAGATGTTTAGGTTTGAGGTTCATGTGAGAATCACGGATGATGCAGGGGAGCACATTCAGCACATGAGCAGTTCATCCAGAGATGCTCCTGATGGTTTCCTTCTATCATCCTTGTTCGAAAACAACAAAAATGGGGATCCTTTCGACTTAGACTCTCACTCTCGCTCTGTCCTGTCCAGCCTGGTGAACGACGAGCTCTGTTGCTCTTTGGTGGACGACTTTGTGTCCCGTGCAACAGAGTGTCTCTCAGACAGCGAGGAGCTTTACATAGGAGAGCCCTGCAGCTGGAAACACAGCTGGAATGTCCTTACGGGATCAGAAGGCGCGTACAAAGATGACCTCTGCCCCGTTTCTTTTACTGCTTGTGTGTCGAGTCTTTATCAGAAGGACTTTCAAAAGCAGGATGATCTTTTGGCAGGACTAGAGCAAAGTTTATCAAGTTCTTCTGCAGACAGCAGCCATGGGCCTTGTCGGCAAGAGTCGGGAGGCCAGAGTTCAGACAGTGAGGTCAGCTGGGGTGGCTCCGACAGCTCCTCGGTAGAGGTGGACAAAGAGGACAGCGACAGACTTTGGGATCTTCTTGCCAAGTCCACTGATCCATACCATCCTCTGCACTTCACAGCATGTGTGTCCAGTGCAGTTATTGACCAACAGAGAACACAAGAAATTTCCAGCCCAGGACAAGAAAAGCATATATCTTCAGCGTGCCAGTCCAGCACGTCTTTGAGCTCAGACACTAGCGAGCAAGGAAGCACTGGAACTGTCTCATCAGAAGACGAAGAGGATTCCTTGTGGAAGTCTCTGTCTCTGAACGATGACCCATATCACCCTTTGAATTTCAGAGCTCCTCTTCACAGCCGGGCAGCCTGCAGAACACACGAGCGTAATGGAAACCTGGACCATGCTGTAGGTACAACTGACAACTATAAGCAAAGCCTTAAAATATCCAGAGACTCAGCAGATACTACATGCAAAAAGCCAGTTTTGCCACCAAGGCGAGTGGTCAGTCACAAGTGCCCTCAGCTGTCTGTGGAGAAACCTTCTAAAGTGCCCTGGAAAAGGCTTTTAAAGAAGACAGCTGAGAGTAGCATGAAGAAGGAGATTCCTATGGTGAAAAGGGTAATTATCACTTAGCCTTTATCTAAAATCTGCTACATGTCTCTAAACTAAACGACTAAATGCACTTGGGTCACCCATTTCCTATGTTTGTGTAATGCCAGGAACAGGAAATCAACATTTTGTACCAGATCTTGCACATAGATACATTATAAGAGTAGACTGGAATAATAATTTTGTATTATTCATGATATCAGATTAAGAATTTTGTGTTATTTTGACTAATATTTTAACTTCTGCAAATGAGTTCTTAAACATGTCAACTTTAGCTAACTACAAGCACACATGATAGGATATTGAGTGGTATGCTATCTAAATCATTAGTTATACAGGCGTTTACAACTACTTTTGTAATTATTGCCTTTTTTCTTTTTATATTAGCTGTATGTAATAAACTCATGTATGTTGACTCTCTCAATCATGTCCCCCCCAGGTTAAATTCTCTCCAGTTGTGCAAGTTCACAAGATGCGAGCCTGGTCCTTTGCCCTTCAGGCATCTCGTAAGGGGCCATGGGAGGAGCACGCCCGAGATAGGGATCGATTCCAGAGGAGAATTTTGGAAACTGAGCAGGCCATTGGATACTGTTTTAACCTGTCACACAGGGAAAAGCTTGCAGCCTATCAGCAAAACACACTGACCAAATAAGCACTCATAGAATTGCTTATATCCAGACAAACTTTAAACTGATTGAAATGCTGGTCTTTGTGCTTTTATAGGCCAGCCAGTACTCTTCTTCCAACTTAACAGCCATACCTCATTTGTGTGTTCAAAACACATTTTCCAACCTCATATGTCATGAGAATGTTCTTTGGGTTTTGTTTTTTTTGTTTGTTTTTTTTTTTCTGTGCCTTACTGACCATCAATGGAAATGACACTAAGTGGACAGCAGATGATAGATGATATTTATAGTAGACTTTGTTGTTTTTAAGTTATGAGGAATAAGATATGGAGGGTTATCTTTGGGAAATGGGAAGAAGAAATGGTAACATTTGTGTTTGTGGAGAAAAAAATGTAAAATAAAGTAGTTTGTGCAAAACACGCACTCATTTGCAACCCATTTCTACATTCCGTATTTTCTGTGTTTGGTCACTTTCAGAAGCAGTGCTTGTTGTCTTGCACATATTCACGTGTTTCTCAGTTTTGCATCGAGGAATGATTTCTCCTTCAAAATGACTTGGTGTAAGAGAGAGGGTTAAAAACAAGGCATGATGAAACTCTCTCCCTTGAGGAGAAATCAATTAGCATCTCCCCTAGACACATCACTGGTAGCACAAACTGTATGGTGTAAAGAGGAGCAACGATGTACGCAATCTTTACAGCTGATTGTGACACCAGATTTGCAGTTTGACTAAGCCAGTGACCCTTTGTGGAAGAGCTATATACAAGTTCTCAGAAAGTTCTTCAACAAACAGGCTTAAGGCAAGAGAGGTGAACCAGTCTGTCCACTGGCTTTGTTTACACAACTGTAACATAATCTGTTGTTGTTGATTGACAGAGCACCATATGGATAGATCATTGTGTGTGTGTGTGTGTGTGTGTGTCTGTGTGTGTGTGTGGGTGAATGCTATAGTGTCTTTCCATCTCCTAGGGCAGCCAGGGCTCTGGTGCACCTGGTAGCCAGGCAACAGAGCGTCGCGTTTGGTGGCTGTGAAAGGATTGCAAGGGATTGCAGCAGGGCTGGGTGTGTTGTGGGAGGGCAGCCAACATGGCCCCAGCCTCTATTACTCATCCTGAAGAGTTCTGAACCTGGGGGGGGGGGGGGTTGGGGGGGGGGGGGGGGGTTGTGGTAGTGGGGGTATCTCTGGAGTCTCAATTACCCTGCACACACTGCCTGATGCAATAAGACAGTCAGCAGCCTTTGTGAGTGAAACACAAAGGCAGCGCAGGTAAACTCAGACATCCCCTCTGGGCTTATAGTGGGCACAGCTTCTCAGCTTCTCATAATTCAGGGAGATGATCTACATCGTTCATTGAGATGAGTCACCTTGTCAATCTGTGATCGTAAAGCAGTGAATGCTGTGATTTTGGCTATACTTAACTATATCTTGAGTCTAGTTCAGGCTTCTGATTCCTTTGTTTTGATTTTTTTAATAGTCAAACTATTAGACCTATGTATGGTATACCATGCAGAAATCCAAGACCAACCTTTAATGTATGTTATTTACAGTCAAAATGTTATTCATTTCCAGAATCAGCAAAAAAGCAGAAAACATATATTTAACAGACAATTACAGAGAAGCATCAACAATTAAATACAAATTTAATATTGTCAGTATTTAGTGTGTCCATCCTTTGCTTTTACTAGAGATGCTATTCTTTTCTGGATGCTTCCTTTCATTTTTTCAAAGAAACCTGCATGGATATTTTTCCACACCTATAAAATTCAAGTCTTAGAAATTGGTTGTATTTTGTACTTCTATTGAACCATGTAGTTCCAAACACATTCAGTGATGTAAAGGTCTGGGCTCTGAGGTGCCCAGTCCATTGTTCTGAGAACCAGCATCGTTCTTTGATAAGTGCATCTGTATTTTCTCAGAAGTTGGGGTTACAATTAATGTTGTTCCAGTCAAGCATGTTCCAGAGGGTTCCGCATGATGCATTCAAATTTGTTAGTACTTATAAGCATTCTTGATGTCTTCAATCAATAATGAATTCCCAACTACAGATGTTGTTACACATCCCCAAACTTGCCCATACATGACTGATGGTTATAGATGTGGTTTGAAGAGTCTTTCTTTACTATGGTGATGTCCGTACTTCCTTTGGTTGCTTCCAAAGATCTCAACTTTAGACTCATCAGTACATTAGATCTTACTTCACATTGTTTGTATTATAGTGCAAATTTTCATTTTCATTTTTTATCTGTTTCCTTTTCTCAGAAACAGCTTTTTAAACATCATTTCAGACCCATACCCTTCTCACAGGTGTTATTTCTCACAGATGTTCGTCCCATTTGTTTTTGGATTTGGGTAGTTGCATATTATTTGTTAGGAGGAATGTTTGAGCTTGTTTACACCTTGTGTTTGCATGTGTTTCATGGCCAGTTATATCTGGATATACTTTGGTCAGATTCTATTTACACCTTTCATTCAAAGTGTACAGAGCAGACTAGGTTGTACTTTTCCCACATAAAAACATCAACACATAGGTTATTTCCATTTTACTTTTATTTACTCTTTTCCCCATTACAACACAAGCAAGCTTGGCCTGGACACTTTCATTGGCCTGGATGCATGAAAGCTCTTGCTTTAGGAGTAGCTTCAGTTTTGCGTGTCCTCCATATTTAATTTCTTTGTTTTTTTCTGTCAGCACTTGGCAGATGCATTTCTGCTCACTCAACTACACCATATGGACAAACGTACTGAGACACCTACACATTACACTTACAGGAGCTTTTATGACCACATTCTAAATCCATAGGCATTAATATGGCATTTGTCCTCACTTTGCAGCTATAACAACTTAAACTCTTCTGGGAAGCTTTCTACAAGATTTTGGACTGTGTGGGAATTTTTGTCCATTTATCCAGAAGAGCATTTGTGAGGTCAGACACTGTTGGATGAGAGAGTCTGGCTTGCAATCTCTGTTCTAGTTTTTCCTGAAGGTGTTTGGTAGGGTAGAGGGCAGGGCTGTGTGCAGGCCAGTCAAGTTTTCTACACCCAAATATGCCTTTATGGACCTTTGGCTTTGTGCACTGGGGCTCAGTCATGCTGGAACAGAAAAGGGTCTTCCCCGGACTGATGTCCAAAATGTCTTGGTATGCTGATTCATTAAGATTTCCCTTCACTGGAACTAAGGGGTTTAGGTCAAGCCCTGAAAAACCCCAGCATTATCCCTCCTACACCAAACTTTACAGTTGACACAATGCAGTCAGGCATTCATCACACCACAGGATACGTTTCCACTGCTCGAGAGTGAAGTGGCGGTGTGCTTCACAGCACTCCATCCAACACTTGGCATTGTGCTTGATGATGTAAGGCTTGCATACAGCTGCTTGGCCATGTTAATGTCAGAGGAGGTTTGGAACTCTGCAGTTAGTGAGTCAGCAGAACATTGGTGACTTTTATGCACTATGCACCTCAGAGCTCCCGTTGCTGTGGTTCCTAAACACACTGTGAAATATGTAGGAGAGAAGAGATTTCATGAGCTGATTTGTTTAAAATTTCTTTTTGCTGAATTTAATATTGCTATATTGATATTTTGTTTTATGTTTATAAACATTGCAGACCACATATAATATGATTATCACAGCTGTCGAAACAAAACCTTGTATCTCCATTTTTGTCATTTTTCAGTTTTTGACATAATTTGAAAGTATCCATAGTTACTAAAAAGTCTGGTTCCATTGACTTACATTAAAAGTAGAGCATGTTTTTACCTTGACCTGTAAAGTTACATTTTTGGAGACACGAGGTTTTGATCCGACAATAGCATTATATTACATATGTTTATAAACATTTTCTATAATATGTTCTCTGCCTTTCTCTGATAATGACATATTTTAGGACTGGAAATTCAATGAACAAAAGGGTGGTCTCTGATTTTTCATGTACTTTATGTCTTTGTAGTTCCTGGGTCTACCTATTAGGTGTTGCCAACCATCCAGTGTGTGCACAGGCCGAGATGCTTACTGTTGTTTGCCAGGCTTGTGTGTTATCACAAAGAGGTCAATGATAAGGTACAAAAGGATGTGTCAATCTGTAAAGGGTTGGTGTGGTTGTAGGTTTTCATTGCCAAAAAAGTAGGATAACACATGATCAGGTGTTTGAAGACTGAGACCCAATTGATCAAACAAGTGTAATCATATGCATGAAAATGAAAACTTGCAACTACACCAGCCCTTTGTGTGCAAGATGAGTACACTGTCAGTTAGTTTAGTATCTAGTCTGTTGTCATCTTTTGCCAAGTTTACAGTAATTAGTAGCTTTTGTTTTACCAGGAATGTTGGAGATGTTCAGTTCTTTTAGTTTCTGTTTAGGCAATGAGCTGTAGTGATAACACTAAGCTGATCTCCTATTTTTTAAAAATAATTGATACAAAAAGCTTTTCACCACATTATTTGAGCATCACTATAAAAATTATAATCTAACTGTGATGCCATTGCTTAGAAAATAATCTATAATGCTTTTTCCTTAGAGAACAGTTATTACATTTGCATCTCAAGCAATGCTTTAAATCAGGCATCACTCTGCTGGTCCTGCTGGAGGAGAGAGTCACAATTCTTACATATCCTAAAGCTTGGAATCCAATATGCTACATATTCAATTCAATTCAGTTAAACATTATTGTCATTATACAATACAGGGTAGTACAGTATAACGAAACACTATGGGGCTACTTTTCCAGTGCAGTAATAAAAGATGCATAGTAAACAGTGCAAAGACAAAAGACAGTAAAAGACAGACAAAATGCGCATAGTACATAGTGCAAGGTACAGGTGTCGAACGTAGACAAGATGTGAATAGGCAAGTGTTATAGGTGTATTGGACGTATAGACAGTTAGTGCATAGCCAGATATTCAAGTGTATCAGGTATATAGACAAAAATGTGCATGGTGAATTGCAGAACAACAAGGTTCCCAGAACTCTTTATAAGCAAGCCTGACATAACCACAGATCCAGCACCATACTTATAGGCAGGGACAATATGTTCTGTATATATATATTCAATATATTTCTGCATGAATATCTGCTTTCTGTACTGAATCTGTCTCTTTGGTGATGTTGGGCAAAGTGCTCTATATTGGGCTTATCTTGTTTTATGAATGCTATGATGGTTAACTCAGCAGGAATGTAGACAATATACTCCCCTCAAATGTATGCTTTAAGAAGAGTAGAGGCACATTATCAAAATGAGTTATTCACCTAATGAACCTACATCTACCCGTCTTATAATTTTAGAGACCTGGTGACTCCACACCCCATATCATCTCCAGCCTTTTTATTTTATTGTTCTGTTTTAAAACATTAGGTTGTCAAAATATACAAATACATACTTTTCTACTGGGAAATAAACTTATTTAACCCTTGTGTGGTATTCATGTTTTTGTTACTCAATGGGTCTGATGGACCCACTGCATTATTGTTGTTTTTTTTTTAAATAAACATATCAATTTATGTAAAAATACCAGATATAAATTAGATAGATATGAAATTTTTGCAGCTTTAGCTAGTTAGCAGCCTGCCCATATTATCCACCCTCACGTACACACACACACACACACACACACACACACACACACATACAAACACATACACACACACAGACACACACACAATAACAGCAAGCCTTGTAGGAGGAGAACAGAGTGAAGGGACACAGAACCTCCACACTTTCATTACACACAGGGATCACCCCACACCACATGTGTGTTATAAATGTGTAATAATAAATGTATTATTTCAATGTCAGATTCCTTGGCCTTTGATCATTTTTCTGTGGAGAACATAAAATAACAATGTGTTATCTGATGTTTGAAATAATAATAAATAGCTTTGTTTTTATTTTGGTAAACATGGAAAATGGGTCCCACAAAACCCAACACCACACGAGGGTTAAGACAGACAGTTGGACCTTAAAACCATTGATGTACCTTTGAAGACACGTTTACATTGTTTGTACCATAAGAGTATAAGAAATGTACCTGCACACAACCTTCATTTCTTTGGAGCCCCGCTGGTGACATCCTGTATAAAAATAATGAGTGGCCACGCATTATTAATGCTTGGGAACGAGATGCTAATGCATGGCTACGGCTTAGTAAGGCGTGGGAATGAGACTGTGGCTTACTAAGTAGTGGCCACACATTAGGATCTCGTTCCCATGCTTTACTAAGTCATGGCCACGACTTAATCATCTCATTCCCACACCTTACTAAGTTGTGGCCACGCATTATTTTTATTTATATAGGATGTCACCAGCAGGGTTCTGTACATTTCTGACAGTGTAGGCAAACTGTCCCTGCTCAAGTAGATTTTTGACACCCACAACTAAAAAATATTGTAAAACTTCATTATTGCCCTTGTGCTTGAGATTTAAAACTTAATTCTTTGAAAATGACATTTTTTACAGACATGGGCTGATTTACCAAGGCCAGCATCCTTTGTCTCATTCAAGTAGAGTGATACCTGAACTTCCTCATGTTGATAAATCAGTAAGAAGAATTCGGTATGCATTTTTTTCACATGTTGATACCCCATTGGTTTAGGTGGGCAAAGATAATGTAGTTGTAATTTCAAAGCTCACGTTATTAATTCAGTTCTTGAAGGGGATTTTTGTAGTTTTTATTCACAAATGTTTCAAGACCTAACTGTTATTGTGGTTTGCTAATATTGAAAATACATTTCATTGTAAAAAGTTTTTGGCCAATTGGGCATAAAGTTTTAATTAAATATTAAAATAAAGTAAAAAGTAATAGAGTATGTAGTAATGTGAATTACTGTAGTCCTTGACTTTGAGAAAAAGAGTGATGGTAGAATGATTTCTTAATGATATAATTAATCCAATACAGTTCAATGTTGTTCAAACCAGATGAATTTTTCAACATAATACATTTTAATAAATAACCCCACCATGTGCTCTATTTTAGCCTCTATTTTAACCATCCATCTGTTTTGGTAAAATAACCAAGAGCATTATTACAATAATAGGTTTGAATTATGTGACTTACATAACTTAACAATAAAATACTTTTATATCATAAAATACTAAAATCATGAAAATAATTTTAAAATCCTTTTACAATACAAAAAAGGTCTTTATGGTGAATCTTGAAAAATATCTGTCAGAGAGCTGTGAACATTCACAATGCTATGTGAATACTAGAAGAGTCAAGCCAGGCTTTATTGTCATTTCCGCTCTATACAAGTACACAGTGAAACGAAAAGAACATTCCTCCAGGACCAACATAGAAATACCATTACAAGACAGTACAACATACACAGTGCAGACAATACAGTACAGAAACAAAATCTTACAATAAATACAAAACAGAACACAGGCAGTACACAGTACTGAAAAGTATGTGGAGTTGTGCAAAGGAGGATGTATCATACTGTGACATATTAGCATATTAGCAGATAACCTAGCATATATGAGCTTGGAATGCAATGGAATATAATATTTGGCTGATACAGTATTCTAGCAGGTAACAATGTTAACGTGAGCTAAAAAATGTGCAAGTAGTCAGATCTACAGTTAAATCAAGTGAAGTATTTCAGTGAAATGCAGTAATTATATTTTGATACAGTGCAGGTGTGTGTGTCTGTGTGTGTGCATGTTCTACTTGAATCTGTTTAATTCCAAAAAAATTACATTTATGCTTATTATTTTTGTGTGTGCTCCACTCTCCCCTGCCTTACTGCCTAGCCTTTGGTGGAGCTGTGTAGGTGTGAGAGAAAGAGAGAGAGAGAGAGAGAGAGAGAATGTAACACATTTCATTTTTGCTAAATCATTTTAATAGTATTTAAGCAAGATTAATATATTTATTATCTAAACAAGCAGCCTGCACATTTCTGCTCCAAATAAAAAGATCATTTTTTGTTTCCAGCATTTACCGTTAACCGTTATGAATGGTCAGTTATGAATGGTCAGTTATGAATGTTAATAGTCATGAATGCAAATGTTACAACTTGCTCCACAGGTACGTTTAATTGTAAAGCACTGAGGAGGGATGTAGATGTCACCATTGCAATAAAGTCTGGTAAACTGAACACGTGCAAACACAATTATTTCAATACAATGCTATATTGTTGGAATGAGACAAGCTTTCAAGTTATGTATTTGAAATACATTGTATGTCCTTTTTATGTATTTCAAGTACATTTTATGTATTTTCAACAGAAAAAAATATGCCTCAAAAACATGATTAGGCTGTATCAAGTTGGCACATTTGTTGTTGACCACAAAGTGGAAGAGCTAATATGGGAATTATAAAATCTAAACCGCTAATCCGTCTGCACCACAGGGTAGTGCTGGAGTCTATCCCAGCTGTCATTGGGCGCGAGGCAGGATACACCCTGGACAAGTCGCCAGACGGAATTCTAAAACTTTAAATATTAATTGACATTGCATCTGCCACCAAAAGAGGGAATAAAACAGTACAGCTGACAGTGTGAACACAGCTTAATTAAATACATGTATGATTAAAGAAGCTACTTTAATGGTACAAAAACTGACTCGAGGGGAATTCTGGTAAACATCAGTTTGATTGCTGTTAATATTCATAGATGCTATTTTTATGGGAATACATAGCCAAAAGCATAGTATTTGTTTAACTACATAAAAAAAATATATGTTTTATCCCACATTAGTTTCTGCCTCACTCTCGTCTTAGTGTCTCCTAAAGCTCTTCCTGTCATATGTATAGCATTGAAGGAGTTACTGTAGTAGAGGCTCCAGGAGAGGGCGACATTGATTACCTTTGTGTGTTTAGTTTGTGTGAGCGTGCAACCCCTGTTTTATAGGACCACAAGCCTGACAGAGCTCTTACTAAATTCACAAAAAAAGAATATAAGAGCTCTCTTTCTGTTATCATGGGAAATTATTCATCTAGGACATCATCCTACTGCAGTTGAAACATAGTCATCAAATATCACTCATGTAATTTGTTGCACAGCTTGTCATAAAACAATATATTTAACAAAGGCTTGTAATTTTGCGCTCTTTGCTCCATTGCTTTCATACTGAGCTGCTGTAGGACAATAATTCAACAGCATGAACACAGACAGCACTGAAGGATATTACAGTTGACCAGTAGTTATCTTTTTATTTAAATGTGTTACTAGCTCAGAACATAAGTCCCACAGCCTCAGTCTGCTTTCATGCAGTGATGAAATGGACCACCACTGGGCTGTGAGAGACGGTGGTCTCCTGACTGTTTGTTGTATTTGGGTCATCCTAGGATATGTCCTGCTTTCTGCTGCCTCTGTTTCTATTAGTAACAGTCACAAGCCTGGCTGTCACAGCCTGCGTACTGAGCATAAGTTTTAGGCTGTTTTGATGGAGGACTGAAGACTGGGTGATCCTTCTATAAGCACAGGGAGACTGTGAGGGGTGAAGACTTGGCAAAGCAGCTGTAAGTGTCTCTGTTTTGGATGTCATCTCTCTTACACAGCAGTCTGAAACTGGTTACTCTAATAATTAGGGACATACAGATGATTGTTGAATGAATGTCTAGAAGCTGTATAATGTGAAAGGTGTTATAAACATACAAATTCGGTAATGCTTTACAATAAGTATATGCATGAATTAAAATTAGTTCATGTATGTAGACCAGAAATTCATAAATGATATTGTTTGAAAGGGGCTCAACTTTGCATGACACTGTATTATCTAAAACTCATGCAAATAGTAAGACCTGTATTTATATCAGTATTTTACTATTGATGAAGTAAGTTATACATCCTGTAACGTCTTATGAATTTAAATAAATTGTTAATCTTATATGTTCTAAACCAGCCATTAGGGGTGTACTTTGTGTACTTCTGGTGCCGGTCCCAAGCCCGGATAAATGGTGAGAGTTGCGTCAGGAAGGGCATCCGGCGTAAAACTTGTGCCAAAACTATCATGCGGATCACAAATATTATTGCCATACCAGATCGGTCGAGGCCCAGGTTAACAACGACCGCCTCCGGTGCTGTTGACCAGCAGGGTACCGGTGGAAATTGGACTACTGTAGGTCGAAGACCATCAGAGAGGAGAGGAGGAAGGTGGGTTAGAAGGCAGCGAGAGAGAAGGAAAGGCAGGAGTGTGGAGGTTAGAGTAGGGACATAGGGACAATGACTGGTAAAGGCAGAGAGCTTGCAGGCATGATGGAGAGAAGGAAGGTAGATATGTCCAGGAGACCAGATGGAAAGGAAGCAAGGCCAGGAACATTGGAGGTGGATTCAAACTGTTCTATCATGGTGTAGAGAGGAAGAGAAATGGAGTAGGGATTCCTAAAGGAACAGCTTGGAAAAAGTGTTCTGGATGTAAAGAAAGTGTCAGACAGGATCATGAGCCTGAAGTTGGAGGTTCATGGTGTGATTTTGAATGTGGTCAGTTCATATGCACCACAGGTTGGTTGTCAATTAGAAGAGAAAGAGGAATTTTGGAGTAAGATGGATGAAGTGGTAGATGGTGTCCCTAGAGAGGAGAAATTGGTGATTGGTGCAGACATCAATGGACATGTTGGTGAAGCGAACAGAGGGGATGAAGAGGTGCTGGGTATGTATGGTGTGAAAGACAGAAATGCGGAAGGTCAGATGGTTGTAGATTTTGCAAAGAGAATGGAAATGGCTGTGGTGAACACGTATTTTCAGAAGAGGGAAGAACACAGGGTGACATACAAGAGTGGAGGGAGGTGCACACAGGTGGATTATATCCTTAGCAGGAGATGCCACCTAAAGGAGATTGGAGATTGTAAAGTGGTGCCAGGGGAAAGTGTAGCAAGGCAACATAGGATGGTTGCCTGTAGAATGAGATTAGAAACAAAGAAGAGGAAGAGAGTGAAGACAGAGCCAAAGATTAGATAGTGAAAGCTGAAGGAGGAGGATGGTTGCAGGCAGTTCAGGGAAAAATTGCAACAGGCCCTTGGGGGCAGTGAGGAGCTACCTGAGGACTTGGAAACTACAGCTAAGGTGGTGAGAGAAACTGGCAAGAATGTTTTGGGTGTTTCGTCTGGTCTGAGGAAAGAAGACAAGGAAAGTTGGTGGTGGAATGAGGAAGTCCAGGAGAATATTCAGAAGAAGAAGGCAGCTAAGAAAATGTGGGATAACTAGAGAGATGAAGGAAGTAGGCAGGAGTACTGTGAGGCTAGTCGTATAGCAAAAAGAATGGTAAGGTAAAGGTAAAGGCTCAGGCCTATGATGAGCTGTATGAGAGGTTGGACAGTAAAGAAGGAGTAAAGGACTTGTATCGTTTGGCTAAACAGAGAGATAGAGCTGGAAAGGATTTACAGCAGGTTAGGCTGATAAAGGATAGAGAGGGAAATGTACTAGTGAGTGAACAGAGAGTGATGAGTAGATTGAAGGAGTACTTTGAAGAACTAATGAATGTGGAAAACGAGAGAGAGAGGAGGACAACGGGGGGAGAGATAGTGGATCAGGAAGTGCAGAGAATTAGTAAAGTGGAAGTGAGGGCAGCTTTAAAAAGGATGAAGAATGGAAAGGCAGTTGGTCCAGATGACATACCTGTGGAGGTATGGAGATGTTTAGGAGAGAAGGCAGTTGACTTTTTAACCAGGTTGTTTAACAAAATCTTGGAGAGTGAGAGGATGCCTGATGTGTGGAGAAAAAGTGTATTGGTCCCCATTTTTAAGAACAAGGGTGATGTGCAGAGCTGCAGTAACTACAGAGGTATAAAGTTGATGGGCCACACCATGAAGGAATGGGAAAGAGTTGTTGAAGCGAGACTAAGGCGAGAGGTTCAGATCAGAGAGCAGCAATTTGGTTTCATGCCAAGAAAGAGTACCAGAGATGCAATTTTTGCGTTGAGAGTGTTGGTAGAGAAGTACAGAGAAGGTCAGAAGGAGCTGCATTGTGTCTTTGTGGATCTAGAGAAGGCATATGATAGGGTGCCAAGAGAGGAACTGTGGTACTGTATGTGGAAGTCAGGTGTAGCTGAAAAGTATGTTAGGGTGGTGCAGGACATGTGTGAGGTGTGCAGTTGGAGTGACAAATGATTTCAAGGTGAAGGTTGGGTTACATCAGGGATCAGCTTTGAGCCCCTTCTTGTTTGCAATGATGATGGACAGGTTGACAGATGAGGTCAGGCAGGAGGCTCCATGGACCATGATGTTTGCAGATGACGTTGTAATCTGTGGTGAGAGTAGAGAGCAGGTGGAAGAGAATCTGGAGAGGTGGAGGTTTGCACTGGAGAGGAGAGGAATGAAGGTCAGTAGAGATAAGACGGAATACATGTGTGTGAATGAGAGGGAGGCAGGTGGAAAGGTGAAGATGCGAGGAGTAGAGGTCGTAAAGGTGGATGACTTCAAATATCTTGGGTCAACCATCCAGAGCAATGGACAGTGTAGAAAAGAGGTGAAGAAGAGGGTGCAGGCAGGATGGAGTGGGTGGAGACGGGTGTCATGGCTAATGTGTGACAGAAGGATAGCAGCAAGAGTGAAAGGGAAGGTTTACAAGACAGTAGTGCGTCCTGCTATGATGTATGGTTTGAAGGTTGCGGAGATGAAGATGCTGAGATTTTGTTTGGGAGTTACAAGGCTGGACAAGATTAGAAATGAGCAGATCAGAGGGACAGTGAAGGTGGAGCAGTTTGGAGATAAAGCCAGAGAGGCCAGGTTGAGATGGTTTGGACATGTGTTGAGGAGGAATAGTGGATATATTGGGCAAAGAATGTTGGAGATGGAGCTGCCAGGTAGAAGGAGAAGCGGTAGACCTCAGAGAAGGTTTATGGATGTAGTTAAGGTGGACATGGAGATGGTTGGTGTGAAAGTAGAGGAGGCAATGGATAGGGCAAGATGGAGGCAGATGATCAGCTGTGTCGACCCCTAAAGGGAGCAGCCGAAAGAAGAAGTTAATCTTATATGTTCTAAAAATTGAAATGGAATATCAGACTTTTTGTGTGGACATTTCTGGGAGAATTTGTTATCCCAAAAGTTATCATAGCGTTTGTATTACACATCTATTAATGAAAAGAATCATTATTAATGAAATAGGATGACTGATTTGTTATGATATTTTACTCTTAAGGGCCTGGCTAAATTAATAATTAGACATCAACAATAGGCTTTGTTAACCCTTTAAATAGCCAGGGCCTCCCAAAGCTTTACTATACACTTGTACAACCCCAATTCCAAGGAAGTTGGGACATTGTGTAAAACGTAAATAAAAACAGAATACGATGATTTGCGAATCCTTTTCAACCTATATTCAATTGAATACACTACAAAGACAAGATATTCAATGTTCAAACAGATAAACTTTGTTTTTTGAAAATATTCCTTCATTTTAAATTTGATACCTGCAACACATTCCAAAGAAGTTGGGACAGGGGCAACAAAAGACTGGGAAAGTTGAGGAATGCTCAAAAAACACCTTTTTGGAACATTCCATAGCCGAACAGGTTAATTGGAAAAAGGTGAGTGTCATGACTGGGTATAAAGGGAGCATCCCTGAAAGGCTCAGTCGTTCACAAGGAAGGATGGGCCAAGTTAAAACTCTGCCATGCAAAGCGAAAGCCATATATCAACAACACCCAGAAAAGCCGCCGGCTTCTCTGGGCCCGAAGCGCATCTGAGATGGACTGACGCAAAGTGGAAAAGTGTCCTGTGGTCTGATGAGTCCACATTTCAAACTGCTTTTGGAAATCATGGACGTCGTGTCCTCCGGGCCAAAGAGGATTGTTACCAGTGCAAAGTTCAAAAGCCAGCATCACTGATGGTATGGGGGTGTGTTAGTGCCCATGGCATGGGTAACTTGCACATCTGTGAAGGCACCATTAATGCTGAAAGGTTTTGGAGCAACATATGCTGCCATCCAAGCAATGTCTTCTTCAGGGACGTCCCTGCTTATTTCAGCAAGACAATGCCAAGCCACATTCTGCACGTGTTACAACAGTGTGGCTTTGTAGTAAAAGAGTGCGGGTACTAGACTGGCCTGCCTGCAGTCCAGACCTGTCTCCCACTGAAAATGTGTGGCGCATTATGAAGCACAAAATACGACAACGGAGACCCCGGACTGTTGAGCAACCGAAGTTGTACATCAAGCAAGAATGGGAAAGAATTCCACCTACAAAGCTTCAACACTTAGTGTCCTCAGTTCCCAAATGCTTATTGAGTGTTGTTAAAAGGAAAGGTGATGTAACACAGTGGTAAACTTGCCCCTGTCCCAACTTCTTTGGAACGTGTTGCAGACATCAAATTCAAAATGAGTGAATATTTGCAAAAAACAATAAAGTTTAACCGTTTGAACATTAAATATCTTGTCTTTGTAGTGTATTCAATTGAAAATAGGTTGACAAGGATTTGGAAATCACTGTATTCTGTTTTTATTTATGTTTTATTTATGTTTTTTGCTGTAAGTTGCTCACGCATATGCAGTACAGAGTGGGTAGAGATGGTAAAAGTAATATTCTCTAAGCATGCGTCACAGTGGTGTGCATGCATGGTGCAAATCAGGCAGGGGACGCAGATCAGGGAGACTGTACTTGCACTCTGCCTCCCAGGATTGGCTCACTGCAGCTCCACACTCTCATGATTACACTCACACCAGCGGCTTAACTCGTAAATATACTACATTGTTTGGCTTCGCTCTTTGAACAGTCTTGTGGTTTCCTGTGCATCTCTTAGATTTGGTCATTGGATTGTTTCTCTTGTTCATTTTTTACTCTTGCTTTGTTCCTGTTATGGATGTGCCTGCATTGTACCAGCCTTTCTGCATTTTGAACCCTGTTTGATTTAATGCAATATACTCTAAACTTGTCATGTTTTGCTGTGTTTGTAAAATCTGCTTTGTGCAAGCGGTGCAGTGGTCCAGCACACAACCTCAAAGCAAGTTCAAGCCAAGCAGATAAAAGCAACAAACAAGAAGCATTTCCAGGAAAATCTTTAGTTACAGGATCACCATCTAAAATGAAGTCTGCTATTCACTTTTTGCCATGAGGAAAAGAAAATATAGAATTTTGGATAAAATTTTGGATTAAAAAAAAATGTGCTAGGGGCAATTTTAAAATACAAGTGTATAGGATATAAAATCTTTAGTTGTCTCATCTCCAGTTTTTTAGGAGACAATCAGCACACACAGTTATTTTTACAGAGTGGCAGAGTCCTGATGAACTGTTCTTCTGCAGACCCTAGTCGACTGGACTGCAGCTCAGTGATCAGTAGCAAACCGGATATTCTGAGGCTTTGCTGTATCTGCACTGGGCTTGGAGCCATACGCAGAGCCTTGGCCTGTTTCCTCCTACAGATCACCTCCGAGCTCACAGTCGTGCCAGCTACAACTCTCTGAGAGACAAAATCAGTTTTCATCCAAAATGGAGGGAGCTCGAATCCTGAGGCGTCAAGAAGAAACTATTTAAAATTGGTAAGCGCTGCATACAAACTCGTAGTGTTTGAACTCAAACACTGACATATGACAATTCATATTACTGTGGTCAAACATATTATATTTAGCTGAACGATAAAGGTAGCAGCGTACAATTCTTTTTTTATTCTAAAGTGCCTTTGATGTCTTTTACAACATTTAAATCCACACGATAAATTATTATTGCTTATGCAGTACTGTGAATAAGTCAGAGATAACCCTTCATTTTTTAATTTCCTGGCAAAAAAGTCATTTATTTTTCAGCATCGGCACATCAGAAAACATATATACTTAACACAAAATACACAGAAGTCCGAACTGTTACAACATATGCTTTTTCAGTACCATATATATTTTCTTTGCCTTTATTATAGCTTTCATTCTTTTTGGGATACTTGCTTTCAGCTGTATGTCACCTATCCCTCCACCTCTGACTCACCCACTGACTCAATTTCTCAGAATCCCCGGGGACGATCATGTGACTGTAGAACCTATTACCGTTTACGATCACCTGAATACTGATCTGTTTCACCTCCTCTGTGTCGCATGTGACTAGCCTTAGTTTAGATTTTAAACCTGGGCTTAAGACTCAATTCTTGGAGAGGTATTGCTTCTCCTAGTAGAGCTACTGAGCGTTTCCTGTCGGCTATTTTGTCTTCTTGTGTTCTGACAGTGTTAATGGATTTTCTGACTTCACCTTTTTGGATCTGGTTGCCTGATTATTTCCTTGTTATGTTTGTTTTTTTTGGGTTTTGTCTTTTTTAGATTCGACCTACACCTATTCACTGACTACAATTCTTGTCAAACCCTTTACAAGTAAAGCCTCTTGTTTGGCTGGTTCTGTCACTTTGCACTTTTCAAAGAAATCTGCAGGAATATTTTTCCCCAGTTCACAGAAGAGTCAAAATTTGGTAGCTTTTTCTGCTTTTCACAATTCGACTAATCCTAGAAACCTTTAGTGGTGTTGATGTCTGGACTCTGGGGTGGCCAGTCCAATGTTCTGAGAATACCAGCAGCTTCTTTTGTTTAATCTACAAATTTTCTTCCTTTTTTCCTTTTCTCAGTAACATCTGCTTGGTGGTTGAAAGGCTTTTTGAGTTGTCTTCTAACAGTGGAAGGATGGACATAAACATGGATTTGTTTTTCAAATCTGAAGCAAGAGGGAAGCTTGATTTTCTCCTCTCTCAAAGATGAAAGCTTTGTGTTGTTTATCTGATGGTTGGTGACTGTACTGTTGGTCTACCAGGTCTAACGCAGAGTCACATTCTTTCTACATCTTGCGATATATATTTTTTATTCTAGTTTTGTCAGTTCCTGTTTTTCATCCATTTCCCCTTGAATTTCCTCTCTTTACTCAAATGGAATATCTCATATCTAATCTCCTCAGAAATATCTCTTGAAAAATAAACAACTTGTACTTAAAAAAGATTTTGACTGGAAATTAAATAAATGGAAGTTGGTCTCTTATTTTGCACAGTAAAATAAAGTATTAGTATTTAAGTAATTACAAGTAATTACAGGCTTTTGAGCAGTAGCAGGCAATATTTTGATTAAAGTACCACTTTGCATGATCTATATTAGACAGCAGTTTATGTTCTAGGCTAATTAAGCCTACAGAGTAGTCATGACATTCACTAAATCACTAAACTGCTCTTTCAAGTTCTGTATTCACTATCCTTCTTTCTTTTAATGTAAAATTTAACTGTACTTATATTTTGAGTGCATGCAGGGGTGAGTAAAATATGTATTTCATTGTATTAATATTACCCTGGTTGTTTATAGAGAATTATTGTGCTACTGATCAATAAGAAAAGCATCTAGTTGTAAAGATGAAGAAAGTGTAAAGCTAACGCTTCACTTCAGAACTTCTCCCTAAAGTGCAATGATGCGCAGGTCTGGTGTCTAGTATTTGACTCTTGAATTTGTATAGCAGTGTGTATGGAGGCTTTGTCATCTTAGAATATGTAAACATCATGTTGGAACAGTGCTTGCTCCCTAGGGTCCTGTAAACCAACCTTATATCCTTGTCTATTATGCAACCGTGTAGAACTATTATACCATCTTAGAGCAACCACCACGTTTAGCAATTGGCATTAAGCATATTTAAGCATATTTAAGTTTGTTCCCTGTGAAGGATGTGTAAACTTATTCTCATAATTTGACCAGGGGGGGGTTAAACATTTTCTGTATATACACTACCTGTACACTATACACTAAAGTTTGGAATGGCTTGACACATTAAAAATTTTGTTACTTATTAGAAACTTTACCAAATTATTACAAATTTGCCAAAAGGGCTTTTTTAGAAGTTTTAATCAATCGTTTAATATTTCTGTGAACCCAAAGTTATTCTGTGATAAACAACTAACTGTAAAGATGGTATTATTTACTGTAAATGTGACACAACAAAACTGGTTTTATATTATTGAAAAGGTGAGTCCAAACTTTCATTTAAAGTGTGTGTGTGTGTGTGGGTGTGTGTGTGTGTGTGTGTGTGTGTGTGTGTGTGTGTGTGTGTGTGTGTGTGTGTGTGTGTGTGTGTGTGTGTGATTTGTGCCCATTAAGTCAAAAGAGCATTTATGAGTTCAGGCCCTGATGATCAATGAGAAGGCCTGGCTCACAATTGACTTTCCAATTCATCCCAAAGGTGTTCATTGGTGTTGAGGTCAGGGCTCTGTGCAGTTCCTCCACCCAAAACTCATCAATCCAAGGAGTTTGGTCTGTGCACAGGAGCACAATAATGAAGGAATAGGAAAGAGCCCCAACTGTTGCCACAAAATTAAAGCATTTAATTGTTTAAAATATCTTTGAATGCTGTAGCATTAACCGACACTGGAACTAAGAGGACGAGACCCAGACCATTGTCCATCCTCTAAAAAACACATTCCATTTCCCGGGAACTCCTTAGTGAGTAATGGGTGATTTTTTTACACACTATGTGGTTCAGCATTCGGCAGCCCTGCTCTATGAGTTTGTGTGGTCTACTGCTATGTGGCTGAGCTCTTGTTAGTTCTAGCTTTTGGCAGTTCCACTGTCTTTCATCATGTTTACCCCTGTAATGCACACAAATTTACATGTGTAGTTTCTCCCAAAGCTCTCCTTCCTTGAGGAATTTCAGCATTTACAATTACTATCCAATAACTGTTTTATCTGATCTATCCTTCACTAAATTAGTGCAGTTTTGTGTCCATGCAATGTCTGCAGTACAGCGAGACATTCAAATAGGTAGTCTAACAAACTTGCAACATTAAATGCTGGTGGGTGACATGGCATGCCTTGAGCACATCATTTCATTTGAGGCATAACAATGGAATAAACTCGCATATTGTCAATTTTTTATTGATTGAACTTACAATAACTTTCATACGAGGAGCCCATTCATTTCTTTTGGCACTGGGGCCCATATGACTGTAGTTGCACCACTAGTCTTGTGCTTGACCTTGAATACCAAGCAGCTTTCTAAAGCCCACAGCACAAGTTTTGTGTTGAGATCTATGATGATCCTGCTCTGTGGTAATTTTTAAGAACATAGGGCTTCGTTCACCAACAGTTTTCAAGAATAATTTTTTTCTTGAAACACACTTCTGCTGTTGTCACAAAGATTCAGACATTCGTCAATGTTTTCTTACTTGAGGTCTATTCTTAGGTAAGAACAAAATCTACAACACTCAACAGCACAAAGGTGCAAACAATTCTGCGATTAAAGATCACATCATGAATCTGATCTAAACTTTTTTAGGACCTTTCTCAAGAACACATTTTAGAAAAGCCAGGAAGATACTGGTGAATGAGACCCAAACCTTTTCTGTATTTAGCAGCCTTCTGACTGTCTGTCTACACCTGTCAGTGTTTTAACTTGCAACCATTGTATGTGCCAATGCAGTTTCTTTGTATTTGGTACTTGCTGTCATGACTCTTCTCCTGACAACTCAGGACCTGATTTTTTGGCATCTTGCGTACTTTTAGTCATCTCATGTTGCTTTGAAAACCCACATATGAAAGCAAAGACTTGTAGACCTCTTTACTAGTGGACACATACTGTGAATTAGCATCTGTGCTACTGAGATTTTATTATAGTGATTCAGGTGCTATATGGCCTTTTATTTGGTGTTAGCATTATTATGTCCATTCCCATAAATACAGTGCCTTCAGGTTACAAGTTACTCCAGCCAGAGATACAATATAAACCAAATATTCAATGTAGTTAGCTTGACAAACAATGACGGACTCTGAAGACTAATGTTGACGGAACACAAAGGGCGGAACTTGGAAGTGGGTAAGTGCAGCGCCCGGACAGCCTCTGGCAGCACATAACAAGAACACAGCTGGATGAGCGAGAAATCCGACCGGCTCCCAGAGTCACAACCCAAATGTTAAGAGGAGCCATTTTGTCCTTTAGAAGAAAACACACACCTTGGGAGTCACAACATTTAATGCCCAGTATGTCTCAGAGTGTGCTGATGTCCTAGTATAGGCGAAAAATATAAACGAAAATGCAGACTTACTTTACTCTGCTTTAAGCTTCAGCTCAGCTGTAGTTAGCTGCTTTCCTCCCATCTCTGCCAGAAAACTTTTCCTCAGAAGAGCAGCTTATTGTAAAATGTCTCTCATTGTTTGACTGTTTTACGAGGCTGAAGTCGTTTCTTATTCTCCCGCTTCCTGTTTGAATTTTTTCCGTTCCAATTTAAATTCGAATTTAAATGCGGCACCGTTTAAGGTGGAACGGGAAAATATTTTTTTATATAAAAAATATTATAAATGCGAATAAATCTCCAAATGTTCGGCTAAATCTCTCTCTGCCTTGTCATTCGCTGCTAGCTTAGCCAGGAGAGACTGCTAAGTGAGGTGCTAAGTGACCTGCAGTCTCGTTGAGAAACAGGGCTTTTGCGCTGTGCCGTCTCAAAAATGTTTTACTGACACAGAGACCCTGACTCTCTACAACGAGACCAAATCCAGAGTTATAAAATCACTGAAGAAAATGGGCAGGACAGCTGTAACGTGCTGTGTGGACATCCATTATCACTGGTTGTTATTTCACCATAACAGCACATTTTATCGCAGATGAGTGGCAGCAGCATTTAATGTGCTCCAAACTAAAGCAGTGAATGAGAGTCTTCCAGTTCACTCACCACATCACTTCCATTTTTTATTAATAAAAGACACTGAAAGTAAATTCATTATAGATCATTACAATACTTTGCTTTAAAAGTACCAAGTTGTCACACAGTGAGAAAAAAGTGATCCTGTATAGAAAAAAAGATGCATCAATAATCGTTTTATAATCTCATCGCTGCCCTCTGAATCGCAATGGAATCGTGAGGTGCCAAGAGATTCCTACTCATAATACATATATTGTAATATTTTATCCCAAGCCTCCAGAGACCTGTGTGTTAATCTAGGGAAGCATAATAATGTACAGTGCAGTTGGTCAAGAACTATTGCAATACACACAGGATCATTCTAAAGTTAATCTTCACAACCTTTTATAGTAGTAAAAAAGATCATGTTAAAAAGAAGTATGTGGACTAACTGAGGATGTACTTCCCTTTTTGAGTCTTGGGTCCTCTCAGTGTTTCTTCTCTATATTATTAGGGCTTATGTTACCCTATGTTTGCTCAGGAGGGGTTTATAACCACATTTCTGTAAAGTTGTGTTGTGACTATCCATTGCAAAATGTGCTATAAATAATAATATTAATTTTGGTATCTTTGCTCTTGAGAACTAAAGCAGCAGCCATGGGTTAATGTGCCCTGCAGATACTTGGAGACTACATTCTAACAAATAACTTTTCTGGTATGTATTATTTGTCTGTATATTTAAGTATTGGATGCTTGTTGTTAGTTGTTTAGGTTACATGCATTTATGAAATGTTTCAGGCGCTCATCATGGCTGAGGACTGACTTGCAACATAACCAGCCACAAACCACTGTTTTCTCTGACATGTATGGGATTTGTATAATGGGGTACAGCAAAAAGTAAACTATTGAATAACATTTAAACATGTTACCATGAAATTCACTTTTTTTCAATCCTGCAACTATATCAGAATCTTGGTCCAAAATACAACCCCAAGTCCAGTGAAGTTGGGACATTCTGTAACACATAAATAACAACAGAATATAATGATTTGCAAATTATTTTCAACCTATATTCAATTGAATACACTACAAAGACAAGATATTTAATATTTAAATGGATAAACTTTATTGTTTTTTGCAAATATTCACTCATTTTGAATTTGATGCCGGCAACATGTTCCAAAGAAGTTGGGACAGGGGCAACAAAAACTGGGAAAGCTGAGGAATGCTCAAAAAACACCTGTTTGGAACATTCTACAGGTGTACAGGTTAATTGTAAACAGGTGAGTGTCATGATTGGGTATAAAGGGAGCATCCCTGAAAGGCTCAGTCGTTCACAAGCAAGGATGGGGCGAGGTTCACCACTTTGTGAACAACTGCATCAGCAAATAGTCCAACAGTTTAAGAACAACGTTTCTCAACGTGCAATTGCAAGGAATTTAGGGATTTCATCATCTACAGTCCATAATATCATCAAAGGATTCAGAGAATCTGGAGAAATCTCTGCAAGTAAGTGGCAAGGCAGAAAACCAACACTGAATGCCTGTGAACTTTGATCCCTCAGGCGGCACTGCATTAAAAACCCACATCATTCTGTAACGGATATTAACACATGGGCTCAGGAACACTTCAGAAAACCATTGTCAGTGAACACAGTTCGTTGCTCCATCTACAAGTGCAAGTTAAAACTCTGCCATGCAAAGCGAAAGCCATATATCAACAACACCCAGAAACGCTGCTGGCTTCTCTGGGCCCGAGCGCATCGGAGATGGACAGACACAAAGTGGAAAAGTGTTCTGTGGTCTGACGAGTCCACATTTCAAACTGTTTTTGGAAATCATGGACGTCGTGTCCTCCGGGCCAAAGAGGAAAAGGACTGTCTGGATTGTTATCAGCACAAAGTACAAAAGCCAGCAACACTGATGGTATGGGGGTGTGTTAGTGCCCATGGCATGGGTAACTTGCACATCTGTGAAGGCACCATTAATGCTGAAAGGTACATACAGGTTTTGGAGCAACATATTCTGCCATCCAAGCAATGTCTTTTTCAGGGACGTCCTGCTTATTTCAGCAAGACAATGCCAAGCCAGATTCTGCATGTGTTACAACAGCATGGCTTCGTAGTAAAAGAGTGCGGGTACTAGACTGGCCTGCCTAGCAGTCCAGACCTGTCTCCCATTGAAAATGTGTGGTGCATTATGAAGGGCGAAATACGACAACGGAAACCCCGGACTGTTGAGCAACTGAGGTTGTACATCAAGCGAGGATGGAAAAGAATTCCACCTACCAAGCTTCAACACTTAGTGTCCTCAGTTCCCAAACGCTTATTGGGTGTTGTTAAAAGGAAAGGTGATGTAACACAGTGGTAAACATGCCCCTGTCCCAACTTCTTTGGAATGTGTTGAGGGATCAAATTCAAAATGAGTGAATATTTGCAAAAAACAATAAAGTTTATCCGTTTGAACATTAAATATTGTAGCGTCGGCCCAAAGGGGGACAGTGCTACTTCCCATGAGCCCCTGCGGCTCCGGTATTGGTTCCTGTTATGTGTAATGTTGGCGCATGTATTTATTAGTTATGTGTTTGGTTATGTGTGTTATGTAGCTTGAGTCTTCCCTTACCGTTTTATGTAGTTGTACTGTATAAGTTGTCACCTGCCGTGTGCGTGTGTTGTATTGTTGTTGATGTCATTCCCTCGTGTGCTGTGTGGGAGACAGGTCCATTTACCCATTTGGGTGATTACGTTGCTAAGACATCGAAATAAAAGAGCATTTTTCTGTCAAAATGGATCGGTTCGCAGTCTCTTCCTCCTCCACCGCGCCATAATATCTTTGTAGTGTATTCAATTGAATATAGGTTGAAAAGGATTTGCAAATCATCATATTCTGTTTTTATGTATGTTTTACACAACATCCCAACTTCATTGGAATTGGGGTTGTACTTGTCACCGCAGACAGAGCAAGCGGTTACTTGCAAAATTTGTTTCCCAATTTCCCATAAAACAGATTAAACATGGAGCATACATGATGTACAGATAGCCACTCAGAATAGAATTAGAGAGACTGTGGCCAGTTTAGTGTGAGTGCAGCATCTGAGGGCGAGAATATAGTTGATATGCGTTCCAAAACCAAAGACCTATCTCAAAAAACACGCTTGTGCTTTAGGATTTTAGTTAAGTGCACATCAGTTGGTGACGTTCTTGCAGCGGTAGCATTCTCATTATCAACAGTTATAACACCACCAACGCATTTCTCTGGCAGGCGTATTACGAACGTACTACGTGCAGTGCCCTGTTTTGACACACTTTTTAGTATGTAGTATGCGGGTTTGAACGCAGCCTTTTTCGTCGGCTGAGTGTATACTGGACTGGCCCCTCCCCTTTAAGAGCCTGTACTCTGGAGCGGCTAATGGGTGAAGCCGCTCCCGGGAGAGCGGAGCCCGAGCGCCGTTTACGCGGCATCATGGCGGCGCCGCTCCAACGGGACACTTTACCTGAGCACTGGTCATACGGGGTGTGTCGAGACGGCCGGGTGTTTTTCATAGAGTGAGTGTTTTAACTAAAAAAACAGAAATGGCACCGCACGGCTCCGTGTGAGCGCCGCTATGTTCCAGGCTTTTTTCTTGCATCCGCTAACAGGTGGTTTGTTTCCCCGCCAGCGATGAAACGCGCAGCACTACTTGGCTCCATCCGCGCACCGGAGAGCCGGTGAACTCCGGACACATGATACGCTCAGGTAGGTGGGAATGAGATGAAGCTGTGACTGAACGAGCCGAAAGTTTAGTTTTTTTAACATTATTGGTAATAATATGTTTGAAACGTGTGTCCTTCTCTTTCCGCACTAGACCTGCCGAAGGGCTGGGAGGAGGGCTTCACTAAAGAGGGAGCGAGCTTCTTTATAGAGTAAGTCAACTTGGATTTTGCTAAGCTACTGAAGCTGCAGCAATGTCTGCGACCCCCCTCCCCCCTCACGTCAGTTAACGTGTAAACGAAGCACGTCTCAGCCTCGTTACCTCGAGGTTAGTAGGTGGGCTAATTCTGGCTCAGCTCATCCTCACTGGGCTTTAGAGAATTACTGTGTATTAGGCTAATGAGAGGCGTCTACGGCTGAATCGACGAATGGGTTAACAACGCGTCGGGTTCGTTTACAGCGCACGGTTTTGTTGCACCCTGTGGTCGAAGTTCAAAGTCTGTGGCTGTGGTGAGTGTGTGGCCTCCGACACGCCCACCCTGATTTTATCGTTTAGATTTATAACGACATAGCCATAAATGTTAGACCTGAGCAGTAAAATCCTTGTTTAGACCCTTATACTGTACTTAGTCTTGTGTTCTAGTCCGTCAGGGATGCCTTTGCTGGTAATGGTTGTAATAAACGTTGCACGTAGGCGGCGTTAATGTTGTTAACTGGTTGGTGATCTTGGCTCAGTTTCAGGTGTCTTGTCTAGTTTCTGCTTAGATTATTAAGTATATTTCAGTAAAATAGGTGACGCAACGAAAGCTGCGTCTTTTCATTGTGTGATTTGAAGTAGGGTAAATCAGTGAGAAAGCTAAGCTGCTGTATACTTTCGTTATAACTGGTATTTACAAAGGTCACTGTGCTTGGTTCTTGTCTCTGTGCTGCTGCAGGATGTTGCAGTACATATATGTTCGCGTAGCTGACCCCTTGTTAAGCCCTGCTTTTATGAGTTAGCTTTATGAGAATTGTTAATGCATGTGCGTGAACACCTGCATGCTTGAGACAATCTTCTCTGGCTCATGGTGGGCCACAGATGGGTCTCAGCCTCTCCGCAGGAGTGCACTGAGCCACAGAGCGGGCTCAAATCCCTGGTACAAATGGGGAAAACTGGGGGATAAACCTGGGAGGAATATATTTCTGTCGCCCTGGGGTCTTAACTCCTGCCTGTGTGAGTTTTGAGGCATGATCTGGACACTGAGCAGCAGATGGTACATTCATCTTTAGTAGAAAATCAAGGCAGACAGTGATCCATTTATGGAAATGTGGTAGACCTTCATCAAAAAAAATCTTTTTGCAAGTTTTTTCTTTATATTGTTAAAAGGCATGGAGCAATTCATATATAGTACAACTCGTGCTTCTAACGGTTGTTCTCCTGTTAATCAAACAGAAACATCCTGTTCCAAAATGTATTGCTCAGTGTATTCAAGTTAAAGTCAACACTACGAATGTGATGCCTGTTTGGATTAAAGGAACATGAGAAAACACAAATGAAGCACAGTGAGGTTGACGGTGCTTCATTTTCCTTGTTTGTTTGGTTCTCAACACTGCAACCTCTGGTTCTCAACCTCTGAACTGGGTGGCACCTGTTGGACTTACCTGACTAGCTTACTAGAGCCACCTGGCTTTTTTGACCAGTGATGCAGAAGGGAGAGACCACCCTGACCTGTTCTTGCTTTAGTCACAACAAATGGCAGGTGTTTTAGGAAAGTAAAGCTTGCAGTTTAATCTGAAATAAGCACTGACTGTTCACTAATTACATTCTGTAGGCAGACACAGGCGTAGTGTGATCAGATGCAAATGATGTGGCATAACTGCTCCAGTGTTGTGCTCTGTGCACTTTTTTTTTTGATAAAATGCTGTTTATGAAATAAATTTGTAGACATACACCTCAGATATTAGATTGTAGGAATTACATTAAACCCATTAACCCTAACAAGCATCGTTTTTGTTTTATTCCATATTTACCGACCAAAGATATACATTTAATGATTTTGGTTTTGCTCCCGTTTCGCAAAATACAGGACTGTTTCTTTGAAATGTGCTGCTATAGGCAAATGGTCGTCATACTAGACACTAATTTGGGAATTCTTTTTCATGACATGCCCTGTTTTCAAATAGATTTCATTGATTTTCTCTATACAGAATAATACATAATATATGACATATACATGACTTAATACACGACAATAACAGATAATATGCCTGTGTGTTTATTTTGTTATTTCTCTTGTATTTTGAAACACACCATACTGTGAATTACCTACCAATGCCCAGTTGACTTTTTATCAGGCAGAACTCACTGAGGCTCATGCTTCACTTCTAAATTTGCCTTGAATTAAACCTTTAAGTTCAGAAATTAATATTTATATAAATAATTATAAACATACAAAGTATACAGTTAAATCAATCCAATCATAAGTCATAATGAACATGTTAATAATGCATTAGTGAATGTTTAACAAATGAATTGTATTTTGTAGGTCATGTTCAGTGAAATAAATTTGAGCATGTCTCCACAAACTAATTCAAGGTCATTTCAGCTCGGTCAATTTTTGCTTGCTTTCCTGACAAAAACATTGCAATTTTTGAGCAAAATACACACATAAAGAAAAACACATGTCTCAAAACAAGGTACATGTACACAGATCTGTGCAACTCAACAAAATGCAATTAATAAAAAACTGTTGTCAGTTGTGGTATAGTGATCTATTGTGTGATTCTCTTCACCTCCTTTCTGGTTTGTTTGCCCCCTCATTAGGATAAAGTTACCCACTCAACTGTGTAGCATCCAACAATAAGGAAGTAAACAAGGAAAGTAATCCGTTGGGTTTAGTAGATAATTAACTAGAATTGACATCAAAGGTGAATTGTTTTCTCTGCTGGGGAATGTATCAACGACTACTTTGTGGTGCAGTGGTGTAGTTCAGCTTTCATGGTCTGTGCAATAGTGCTACTGTTCATAAGTTTGAAATCACTGATTGCAATAATATAAAACCAATTTAGTCGCAGATACATGCATAAAATTGTTCATATGTGTCAAACTTTGTAGAAATACCCTTTACCATCAAACAAAATTCTTGAAAAAAGAAATACAGTACCCCTTTTTTACTATATGAAATACTTGCTCATATTTGAAACAGACCCCTTACCTGAATGGGTTTATTTCATATTATGGTACTAGAGGAAGATAGGTAGGTTTGCAGAATCAGCCAGGGACACAAAGTTTCTCTGAAAATTAGATGGTGCTCAGTTTCAGAGAAACTTTGTGTCCCTTCAGGACCAACTGATTTGAAATTCTGGAATAATTTTCTCTGTTTTGTAGATAATTTGCCTGCTGCATACATGTGGGCTGCAATTGATGCACTTATAGTAAGCATGCAACTGAGGCAAACATAGGCCTACCTGAGACTGTCAGTGATTTATTTGGTGCTTTCAGAGTACCTTTTTCTGTGTGTTTGGATTCTTTCCTTTTTATGGATTTTCTGCCCAGACTCTAGTGGGAAGCAGGTGGGAGTCTCTTATTTTCTCTTGAGGTTTTACGTTTGAGAGCAACTGTCTGACTCACTGTTTGGACCCACTCATGCCGTCTGAATTTTAGATCAGCCTCAGACCTGACCTGATTCATTTAACAGTTGAAAGCTATCAAAAGCCATACATTTGAAAGAGGCATAAAAAGCCACATAATAAAAATGTCACTTACCAGTAATTACCAGTTCGTGTTCATGGAAATGGACAGTAGTTGAAGTTAAAGATGTTGAACAAGCTAAATCACATCAGAAGTGGCTTACTGTGTAAATTTGATTATGCATAAGGCATAGTAGTTTTTCGCTACTGTACTAAATTGCTACCCTAAATGTAACTGTAATGGAATGACAAACCACATTTGTTAGAATTAGCTTAGAATTAAGTAATTAGGTTCATTACAGGTTCTAAGTTGAAATTGGTCAGTTGTGGCAGAGATGGGCTCTGAAACATTGTGTTTAAGTCTGTAACTACACTTTATCTTTACCACTGAGTGTAAGGTTTTGACTGAAGTATCACTCTAGCACTGTGACTATATCAGGAGAGGAAAGGATTACAAATCTGAAATTGAAGCCTTGTCCACATGTATCTTGACACTTTTGAAGATTTAACTTTTCAAAACGCACCAACAAACGTGTGTTGCTCAAACCATAGAGTGCGACCCTGATTTTCTAATGAAGTGATGGGATATGTTACAAACATTAGGTTTATTTGACTTAAGAGCATGAATTTTTGCTGTGGTTGTTTGAGATTTTATGAATATTCATTTGCACAAAATAGCCTGCGTGAGAGTAAAACTAAATTTATAGAGCTTTGCTTTGCTTTGGTTGTGTTAATATTTTGTTTTTCTGTTTTCTAGTTTCTGCAATGCTGATTTATAGATTGAGTGTTGCGATCAATGTAGAATCACCATTAACATCTAATTTACACCAACACTTACGGTGAAGTTAGCTTTATTTTATATTAGTTTAAATACAGTTAAAGAGTACTGTGGTATATAAAAAATATGCTGGTGTTTAAAAACTTTACTTTAACTTTACTTTAACTTTAATATTATACTCTATAATGATATTTTGTATTCAATATTCATTGTTGGTAGCTTTTTGCTGAACTGGTCAGCCTAATCTAATGAGTGCATTACAGAGAATATAGAATATAAACCAGTTAAAAAGAGTTAAACAAGCACAATAATAAGTAGGAGTGCAGTAGGAAATACCGGCAAAGCACAAAAGAACTGAAGCTCGTAATAAAAAAGAATTAAAACTTTTTTTGAGCTCCAGTTATTTTTTTGCTTTGGTCAGGTCGTGAGCTGGTGTCTTCTACAGCAGTTTAGCTCCTACTGCAGTGTTTGAATAACAATTAGTGAACACCTCAGTTAATACGTCAATATATTCTACATCTATGAAGTGAATACTATGACTGAAGATGTGCCAGGTTGCGTAATGCGGAATAAACGTTTAAAGTTGTGTGATCTCTTTCCCTTTTATTCAAGTAAACTGCTGTTTCTGGTCAAGTGTGTTTTTAAGAAATTACTACTATATCACATGCTTTACTTTATGTTTGGAGGATTTCACAGCTCTCAGAAGGGGTTGCGGTGCTCTCTAGCAGGGATTCTGCATAGTAATAGAGTTGATTCCAAAAGAATTCATTTTACAACTCCACTAATCTAGGAGTTGGTGTCAACACTCTGCCATTGACTCTTTTACTCTGTTGGCTCTGTGTTTTTCTATTGTAATTGGCTTTGGGGACAGTTTGATAGAGGCGTGTTTAAAGAAAGAAACAATTTGAGTAGCGCAAGTTTGATTTACTTTACCAAACTTTATGACATGCTAACACTGCTCTCCATATGATGTAACGTTTTATAACAAAAACTCTTAATTTCCTTCATAATTAGGATTGCAGTGAACAGCGATTAGAAACTGAATGAGGAACGAAAATGAAAAAAATGTTTTTCACTGAACATTGAAGAGCGGAAGAAGCTGAAATTGGCTTCTCTTCAGTTGCCTCATTACGTGAAAATGATGGTAAGATTCAAACATTAGTCAGCTGTAATCATTTGTTAAGCTAGCATGATAAATGCTAGGTGCAATCTACAAATTTTCATCTATAATCTGGATGCTGAATGTCATTTGGATAGTGTGGTATTTGGATAGTGGATAGTGGATAGTTTTATTGTTTTGGCTCTGTTGTCCAGCACTTTGGATTTGAAATGAAACAGTAAATCTGAGGTTAAATTGCAGTCAGTCATCTTAAGGGTATGTCTATATCAGGTGAATCATTTAGAAATTACAATCAATTTTACATGACCCATGTTTATGGGACAAAATTGACTGCTCAGCTGTTGCCTGCTTAGTGGTATGTTTTTGCATTATGTGCTCAAAAAAGCCAACAGAGGATTTAGTTTTGATTCTGGCTTTGGCTTTTGCATCTGGAATCTGTGGCTGTAGCATCATATCTATGGGAGGCAAATCCAGCCTAAAAAGTAGGTAAAATTACAATCATAAAATGTAAGTGCAAACCTCTTTTTACTATTTCTTTTTCCAAACATCTGCACAAATATCATGCCAAAATTAAAAATGAAATGAAATGCCTACATTTGCGTTTTTATTTTTCACATAAGCACAAGAAGTTTGTCATTTCATTTTACTCATTATTCTGGTATTTCATGGCCATATCTAAAATGGAAAAGCTAATAAAAGAAATTCCAAGCTTCACTATGGTTTTGACTTTTCTTCATGAAATGCAGAATGTGTGCCAAAACTAAAATCGAAACACAACATTTATGTTCTTATTTCTTTCTCATAGCAATAGGCTGCATATCTGACAAATTGAAAATGCAAAATGAATAAATCAACAGCAAAGTGATGGTTTGTAATTCAGTTTTCAGCGTGGATGCGCTTTAAGTGTCAGAATGAAAAGGCAAATAAACATCAGCACCACCTGCTGGATATTTACTTTTCAGTTCCCTCTTTGCTTTTTCAACATGCAAATATATGTTAATTAGTACTAGGCAGGGCTACAGGGTACATTTTAGGACATCCTCAGACCTCAGACCAGCATCATTCCTTAAGATAAATGACTTCAAGTCTCGAGAAAAACCATCGTCATATCTCAGATCTGGTGAAACTGAACATCAGACCAGATGTCCTCAGGGAATTAAGATTAAGAGACCATTATTAGTCCCACAGTGGGGAAATTTTACCTCCGCATTACTTCCGCTGACGGCATTTGATCTGATGCTGTTGATTTGTCAATTTTGCATTTTCATTTTAATTTTGTCAGATGTGCAGCCTACTGCTATGAAAAAGAAATAACAATGTAATCACTGCATTTTGATTTTAGTTTTGAAACATATTCTGCATTTCTTTAAGAAAAGCCAAAGAAAAAGTGAAGCTTGGATTTTCTTTATTAGCTTTTCCATTTTACATGTGGCCAAGAAATACAATAAAAATTACTAAAATGAAATGAGAAATACCTGTTTTAAATTTATTTTTGTCAGAAATTACTTGTGCTCATGTCAGAAATGAAATGGCAAATGTTAGTTTTTCGTTTTACTTTCAATTTTGGCAGGATATTTGTGCAGATGTTTGGAAAAAGAAATAACAAAAATGGCATTTACGTTTTATTGTTTTAATTTTTATTTCTTTATTGGCTGGATTTGCCTCCCGTAGATGTCAGGCAAATCATAAGAGTGATTACAGACTGTACTGTTGGTTTAAATGTCACACAAGCTACCAGTCAGGTGTCTAAAGATTTGTCCTAGAACCTTCTGTTATTAGCTTATTGTTTTTTTTTTCAGCACATCAAGTACTAACATTTCCTTCAACTGTGCCGCAGTTTCTTGACCCTGTACTGTATAGTTATGTTCAACCACTGCAGCCCCTCTTGAGGTAAAAATCTAGGTCACTTCCAAACAGCATAATCCAAACAGTACGTCATACTGTACTTGATATTAATGTGTCTTCTTAATGACTGCAGCTAACTTCTGAGAGCCATATTGCATATTTATATGTGCCCTGCGGGTTGTGTGAGTGGGAGAAATCCACTGAGCGCTATTGTCTGTTCATTTCGCTTCACAAGCAATGCTTCAGTGGCTGGTTCTGACTCGGTTGCTGCTGTATAGAGAGTGAGGAAGAAATGTTAGGCACTCTGCTCCTATTTTCCTGATTGCAATCAAGGTCTCCTCGATCAGAACAATTCTATTGTCTTATTAAGAAGTGACATGCTCTACATATATATACACCTTGTAAGGCTGTAATGTCATCCACTATGTGCTCTAATTGCTACTATTCTGAGGACCTATTTTTCACAATAAAACTCTTGGTCGCTGGCATTAGGTTGTTAAAAGTAACCATATTATGCAATGTGACATGTTTTTAAAGAGATTTTGTGCTTTGTTGGTTGGAGTTCCAGCACTGTAGTCCTGCATGCATCCATGAAGTCGGAGTTGCCAGAATCTGCATTGGTGATCAGTACTGCATCAGATGTGCTCAAGGGCCGTGAATCAGAGCTGACCCCCAAACTCTGCTTCAGGAGCAACGCAGAGCTAAGCCTCAATGAAACAGATCTTCTGGAGTGACTATTTAAAGCACAATTATTATACACTACAACCAAAATGGCAGAGGCTCAATCCCCACTGAGGTCTGTCTGGGTACATACCTGCTTTAATGTATGAAGCACATCCTGACTATCATTTAAAGGATGTGCTGACCCTAGTAACATTTCCATATGTTAACTCTTGTCCATTCACTTTTAAAAACAATGAAACCTATGTATATCCCTATCAGCTGTGATGCCATCAACGTTTGGCTTTGCCCATTAGAGGTTTGTTTTTCAAATACTGATTGATCACTCGCTATCGGGGCTCTGCAGGAGCTTTAATCATAAAAGGCCTTTAGGATACCTGCCTCAGAGATAAGACAACCTCAGGATCTCAGTCTTTCTCTGTCTCTCTCTCCATCCTTATTTTATCTATTTAGTTTTCCTCCTTTCCAGAGGGTTGGAGACAGCCTTGTTCCATCTGGCAGTGAGTCATCTTCACCTCTGCGCCAGCTGTACAGACTGCTTTGCCCTAATACACACTTAGCCCACTCTCTATTTTCTACACCTACATCACAAGAAATGCTTTCCTGTATTTCTTATTTTTGCTGTTAACATTTGTGAAAATTGAAATGTGTATATATATATATATATATATATATATATATATATATATATATATGTGTGTGTGTGTGTGTGTGTGTGTGTGTGTGTGTGTGTGTGTGTGTGTGTGTGAATGGCTTAATTTTTTTTGAGTGTATACCTCGACCTTTCCCCTTTAACATGAATGAAAAACACTAAACTTGTGCAGTGATTGTGAAAAATATGTGACTGATGCACTCTTTTTAACACAGCAGAGAAAAGGCAGTATATGTTTTCTAAGGACCTCCATGCTTTTTTTTCCAGTGTAACTGGTGTATTTACAAACAAGCACCCAAAAAGAAGTGAAGTCACATTGACTGGTCAACCATTTGCTATATACAACCTTCTGATGTGCACTTGGCCGCAGCATTACTTATGAGTAGGGGTAGGCGTGTGTGTGTTCCTCAAACATGTCATTCTACAATCATACTGTAAGCACAGCATCCATATTGGCCGTCATCAAGATGTTTTATTATTGAAATGCCCCAAACTTTGACAGTTGTGGCCCGATGAAAATCTCTTCTCAGAAATTTCTCCTGAAAAATGAATGACATGTACTTAAAGGCCATTTTGAGTGGAAATTAAGTGAACAAAAAGTCTGACTCTCAGTACTGTTCATTCATAAAAGACCTAAACTACCATGTTGGCCACCACTTTGTTTTTAACTTTTTTTTAACATTTTTTTCAATGTAAGTTTATAATAGTTATGTGCTTTTAATGTAGAATATTATTTCTGTGGTATTTTCTGTTTCTGTTTTGTGTATTTTTTCCTGTTTTCTTTTTTTTCTATTTGATGTTATAATTTCAGTTTTAGTGCAGTACAGTAGCCAGTAATGCACCATCTCTTAGAGTACTTAGTGGAACTAAAGATTTTTTTTCTCAAAAGTTGTCCCATTTGTGGTAAATAGGCATGAGATCTTATTGCTAAAAAACAAAATGTTTTTTTATTTGTTAGAGAGTTGTAGGAAAATATTTGTTATTTAATCATTTCAATCTATTTTCCTTTTAGTTTACTGTAATAACCACGATTCAGTGTGCTGGAATACACTTTTAAGCTTAGCTTCTTTTCTTCTTCTTTTCCTTTTCTTGGCTAACCTGGAAAAAACTCTTTAATGAAACTGTTTCATCATTGTCCCTCTGCATGGTTGTACATGAGCACATGAGGTCATCTGTATGGTCAACCATGAACATTCTGGTTTATTTGGTGCCTCATTCTGATGTTTATCATTGATTGTTGGCTGTGCTGTGGGCTCTGATGTATTCAGCTCTGCCTGGAGGTGGAGAGACAAAGGAGGGATTATGGGGCAGACGAAGCTGGTGGCTAATGTCATGCTGCAGGATAACAGAAGGCGTTGGCTCCATCCCTCTTTGCTGCACCCCCCTTCCCCCCAAAAACCCCTAGCACTGCAAACATTAGCACTGGCATCTGAGTGCAGCGTCAGAGGATCATGTGTCCTGTCCTGGCATAGTGATGTGGCCCAAGAGAACGGGAAAATGAGTGTGAGAGAGGAAAGGAGCTGCAAGGGACAGGTTCAGAACTACTGCGGCTGTTGAAATGGGGAATTGCTGTGTGTTTAGTTCTGAAGGGGATTCGGGTCATGAGATGGTTGTGGTCAAACGCAAGTTTACGTGGCCACAGGAAGACAAGGCATTCCTCAAAGTAGACAGGTATTTGTCTTTGGTACTTTTTACCTGGAGAATACATGATATATAGTCATTTTTATATGCATTGTGCTGTGTGAAGGCTAATTGGATATGTTAAAGGTTTAAGCTTGTTGTGTGCCCCCCTCCTCTTTGCAGATCCCACCCTTAGTACAGCACATTCAGCAGTTTCTGGGCCCTGCTTCATTGGCCCAAATGAAGGTAGACTGCAGGCAGCTGGCACACTTAGTGACTGAGTTTAGAATATTTCTTTAAAAGGAATGGACAGGATTTGGGAGGCAAATTCATATGTTGAGTGTTGCCTTATCATTTTGAAAGGATATTATTCGGTTTAATAGTAGCTGGTTATTGAATATTTAGTGTAACATGCTTGAACTTTGAATATTCATGACATCAGCTTGGTTAGCCATACATTATTTGAGATATGTAGAAGAAGGTTGTTTAAGCTAAGGAACAGGATTAAGATTTGTGTCCTAGGAGCGCCATGTGCCATCCATGGCTTGGAAACCTGAGAAAGTTCTCACTGGGAGGGAAGGACAGCAGGATCTTTTACTAATGGGCATACTAGCTGTTTGAGAGTCATAGCCATGTTTAAAAGTACTTTAAATTATAGCTGGACGATGTGGCAAAAGTCTTAGGGGTTAAACTGGAATTTTGGAGGTGGGGGAGTCCTGTTTTTCAAGTGGGTGTCAGCAAATTGAGAACAGGCTTGTTGAGTCTATGTGGTGTTATATGGAGTAACCAGCAGTGATGTCATGACAATGTGATTAAAACTATTTCTGTTTCTATCTTAATTACTCAGTTAAATTAATTGTCTGTTTTAGTATCCAAATTCATTTAACATTTTCAAATATATTAATATTATTGAATATTACTGAGTGTTGGCTGCAGCTCTACTTGCTTCCTTAAGTGGCATCATCTGTGTACTGTGATGAGGCCCTATTTCTATGCAAGTATGATGCAAGTTTTTCTTTGACTTCAGCAGTAATGTTCATGGTGCAGGGTTTGGTTACTGAATCGAAGGTTTAATACTTTTTTGCCACTTTTTTAGTATTTTGCTGTGTAAGAGGGTGGTTCTCTGAAACAAGTGAGGCACTGTTTGGATATGCTAAACAGAGTAAATGTTTACCCGGCCTGTAGCATGAAATCATGTGACTTGTAGTGTAGTTTGCTATCTACAGAGGCAGATTATCCATTCACAATGTGTCATATCTCATGAATATTCCCTTCAGTCAAAAGCTCACTTATGGCAAGTGTCATTTGTTTCTCCTTAATGTTGTAGTTCAGTAATAACTAATATGTTTTACACCTGTGTTATGGTGCACACAGGACATATGTGAATGCTTTTTAATGATGAGTAATTATCATTAAGGTCTGTATGTCCAACCCCATTACTACATTACTACCAATTTTAGATGCTCATAACTAAATGCAAACATTGTAATTACAGGGATTATATTGAGAAAAAGTCAGACTTTACACACACTGTTTGTCCCACACAGCAGTTTTATTCATCCATTGAGCTTCAAGCTTTCTCTGATCTCGAAAATCTCAGAGAGCTGAGTTTATGAGACGTCTTATTTATAGATGATTATTTTTATAGTCGACTAATCACTGATTATTTTTTATGATTAGTCGACTAATCGGATCATACGTTAATTGAATATAAAACTATATATAAAAAAATATATTATATATATATATATATAATACAGCTTATCGCACTAGAATGCAGCTGCTATTATATAACCATCATTAGTTTTCAGCTATATGCTACCTAAAAATAAAAACAATTAAGATCATAGTTCATTAAACCTTTAATGAAATATGCAGCTTGTTGCAACAAACAATTATATAACTGTTTAGCATAAAGTGTAAACAACTGTGTAAAATAAGGATAAGGCACTGGCTTAAACAACACAAAAATAAATACATTAATAAGGAAATAATTTTTTGTCTCTGGCATCAAACTTTAAATCATTTAGGTTTATTTAATGATGCATTTAAATCAAATTAGGTAGGTACCTGAAACTAAGGAATTATTCACAAAAATAAAGTTTTGGTCTCACTGACTCAAATATAACAAAAGTGCATTTTGTGCTCAGTGCTCACAACTGCATTCAACTTACTACACTCTGACTATACAATCCCAAACTGCACAAGGCTCTTGTTCATAGCCAGGAAAGTTAGCATTTCTACATGTCTTGGAGAAAGGCTTGCTCTCTTTTGAGAGCAGATGTTCCCTGCTGCAGAGAAAATCCGCTCTGATGGGGTGGAGGTTGCAGGGATGCACAGAAAAGATTTAGATAGCTTTGACAGCGTGGGGAAACACCCCTCATTTTCACTCCGCCATTGGAGAGGATCATCCTTTTTAGAGAGTGGGGCCTCACCAAAGTACAGCCGAATTTCACTTATCACAACTTGGACCTTTCGGTACTCAGATTCTCTATCCTCATTTTCACTTTATCTGTGTCAGACTGAAGGAGGGTTTCCAGAGCACTCTTTCTATCTGAACTATTGGCCCTCTGCAGTTTTGCATCCTGTGTCCCAGTTGTTTTTGCTTCTTTGACAGCAAGCACTTCAACACTCCCCTGCAGTCTGATGCCATCTTCAGGAGTCAAAAACTTCAGCTTTCTGTATCTGGGGTCCAAAGCAGCTGCAATAATAACTGGATTTTCTTTGTCTGATGAAATAGTGGAAAGACTCCCCCATCTCTGTGTTATCCCTTTTTCTACATTGGTAATGAAATGTTTTCCTGAGCTTGTCTCAAATTGGCTTTGGTGTACTGCCCGTGTCAGCCCTTTGACCACCTGTGGAAGACCTGAAATGGTTGTGTACTGCTGTCCACTAAGGTAAACAGTAGCAGTCTCAAAAGGTGCCAACCCTTGCTTCAGTTCTTCAAGCAGCTCCCACTGCTCTGGCTTCAAGTCAAAGTAGTGTTTCCCCCTCAGAGTTACCTCGTGATCTGAAAGAGTGGCAGTGACAGGCCAGTGCTGTTCAAGGAGTCTCCCAATCATGTGGAATTCCATCTTGTGCTGACATCATGGATCAGTGCATTTTTCTTAACATTCATTTGCTCCTGTTTCATCTTTAGCTTTGTACTAGCCAGCTCACTTCTCTTAAAGTGCTCTACTAGCTGCCTAGCAGCACCTCGTGCTCTGCTGATGGTGGTTTCTTTGAGAGCAGTGTTGACTATAAGTGTGTCCAGCACAGCGGATAGAGGCCCATCCATGTTTGTCTTCAAGCAGTCGCATTGCTGCCACCATATTGGAACCACTGTCATGCACCACTGCTTTTATTTTGGTCGGCAAGATGTCAAACTTTGTTAAAACCTCTTCTATCCATGTCATTATATTTTCACCAGTATGCCTCTCCTCAAGAGGCATGGTAGAAAGATTTAAGGTCTTCATTTTCCAATCTTCACTCAGGAAATGACAAGACACACCAAGGTAAGCCTCTGTTGCACGACTGGTCCACACATCAGCAGTCAGCGTGAGGAAACCTTTGACACCCCTGAGGGTCTCCTTTACCTTAAAGACATGAGATGATTTGTAATAGTAAGCAAAATGAAGAAAATTATATACACAGCACACAGCAGTTTGGAGAGAAAAACAAAGTAAAAAACAAACAAACAAAAAAACAAACGACGCATTGACTATTAAATTAGTCGTCGACTATTTTAATAGTCGACATAATCGTGACTAGTCGACTAATCATGGCAGCCCTAGTGGCTACAAGTATAACAAGCTCTGAAGCTCTGAAGGAAGTGGGTTGAAGTGCTCTGTCTGATTTCATTTCATTTGCTGTGCAGCTACATGTTCTGATTTAGCCAAATAAATAAATAAGGAATGCTTTTTGAGATATGATTTCAGTTTCTTACATAAAATATAATTTGAATAGTAATTACCTTCTCTCTAATGTTATATATTCTCATGTTTAAGAATCATGAGCAGTCTGAGCTCTGTGTTCCACCAGAGGGCCTCCATCATCCATTTTGGTCAGAGTTTCTTAACTGTTTGATATAATGAAACAGTAGACTATTGCAGCTGTCTAAAAGCGCAGGGCCATGCAGTCTCCAGACACTGGCAGTAGAATGGGTCATACTGAAGAGCTCAGTGACTTGAAAGGTGGCAGTGTCATAGGTTTCCACTTTTGCCTCTTGTCAGATTGTGAAATTTCTGCCTAGATCTGCCCCAGTCAAGTGTAAGTACTTATTGTGAAATGGAAGTGTTTAGGAGTGACACAAGTTCAGCCATGATGTGGTAGACCATGCTAACTCACTGAGCAGAGCCGCTGAAGTGTGTTGCGTGTAAAAAAACTGCTGTTCACCATATTAATGCCCATGGTTTTGGAAGAGGATGTCCAACAAGTTCACATATAGTCATGTGAAGAAGTACAGCCCATGAAAGGTTTTTACTTTTTCAACATATTTGGAGTTACAGATACCAATTCTTCACTTAAACTGTTGATACATAAAGGTTATATCATTTGAGTTCAGTATGATTGAATTCAGAACCATTAGCCTACTGTGTTTGCACACAGAGAAATTAGACCTCCACATTTAACCCATCCGTGCAATGAAACACCCACATACATGCATGCTAGTGAACACACACACTAGGGGCAGTGAGCACACTTGCCCAGAGCAGCGGGGAGCCCTATCCATGGTGCCCGGCAGGCAATTGGGGGTTAGGTGCCTTGCACAAGGGCACTTCAGTCATGTACTGTCAGCTAAGGGGATCGAACCAGCAACTTTCCAGTCACAGGCCTGGTTCCCTACCTCCAGCCCATGACTGCCACCAAATATCCTGTTTAACATGACACTTAGAAGTAACATTTTTGTCATCCTTTGTATAACTGAAACAAAGAGTAATGCAGTTTTCTTGTGTAGAAAAAGTAAGTATACCCTGCATATCACTTCAATCAATGTCAAATTGAAATGAAGTGCACCAGATCAGGTTCTTTAACTCTTTTAAAGAATGGTTTGGAGGAACTTATTTAAACCTCAGATATCTGGTCTGGGTTGCTCTTTATTATTGTAGTGTTTAGATCAAAAAAGCTTTCTGCGGACTTGAGTAAGAATGTTGCTGATGCCAGTGAGTCTGGGTATGCGTTTAAGAAGATATTGAAAATATTGGAAATCCATCATTCCACTGTAGAGAAGATTTAAAACCATTGGCAATTAGCCACCCCAGCAAATTTAACCTGAGAGCAGACTGTAAGATGCTAAAAAGTATTTAATGAACCCTGGAATTTCATCAGAGGACCTGCAGGTAGCTTTTGCCACTGTTGTTGTAGAAGTGCATGTGCCTGCCTTTAGAAAAAGAGCATAACTCTGACATGCATGGGAGCAGCACCAGGAGGAAGCTTTTGCTGTCTAAAAAGAACATTGGGGCAAGACTAAAGTTTGCATAGTGCTAAAAGTTATGTTTGTTGAAAACCAAAAACAGCATTTGTAGTAAACTGGAAGACAGGTACAGAAAACACCTACATAAAGCTGTTTCTGCCAAAGGGGGAATACCAGTTACTGAAGCCAGGGCTATTCTTACTTTTTTAACAATAATACTCATGTAATTTCAGATTTCCATAGTTCTTTGTTTAATACATAACGTTTATCTCTACATGCTATTTAATTGAAGATCAAATACTGATATGTTCACATGTGTCAAAAATGAAACATTTCATGGTGTATACTAACATCTTCGTATGACTGTAGGTTTGATGGTCATCTGTCCACATACTTTTGGCCATGTAGTGTAGCTATAGTACTTAAACGTTCTGCTCACCTGGAATAAATCATAAAATACTGGTTTGAAATAGCAATAATTCAAATCTAAACGTCTGTCAAACACACGTAGCAATTATCTGCTGATACAGTGATTATGACATTATCATGCACTTTTGTGTACAGCGGTGTTTATTATGTATTACCCAGTGTCTTGGTTTAAGTCTTTCTTTCTGTCTAGCACCTAATGGTGAAATCATTTGATTTTACATTTCGATTTATTCATTTGGCAGGCTGGCCCTGGTATATTTCAACTGATTATGTAGATCACAGTCATGTGTTCTGAGAATTTACAGTGCAGGAATGCATGTGGGATGAATGATTGTGCCATTCATTGTATTTTTGAAGCGTGTGTGTGGAATTTAAGTATGTGTTCTGTGTCTCAGCATGTGTGTGGGTAACACATCCCAACAATTTCTCTTCCCGCCTCTTTTCTTCTGTTCTTCTTTCATTCATTTGGTGTCTGTTTGAGTGAACTAAACCTATTTGATTATTTTTCGGTTTAAATAATGCAGCAAGATGCAGTGGCACAGTGCCGGCAATACAAGTTGCTTGAATAACCTAGCAACAGAAAAGTTGCTAAGTATACATTTTGTATAAATTTCTTTTATGAGTTTGTTTTGCTTTTTATTTTTTATTTTTATTTTCCTCTGCACAATAATATCATGTCATATGTCTTTGTCACTAATGGGGATTATCTTTTAATAAGAAAACAACAAATTAAATGATTGCGACCAGGCATGGTCATGAATTAATATATTGAGGCCACATGGCCACAGGAAACTTGATATGTGGTCTCAATATATTGATTTGTGGTTTTAATTTAGTAACTCCTGGCCTCATTATATTATTTTCTTCCTAAAGAGAGAATTCTGTAAAAAGTGTCAATACAGTAGTCCTGATGGGTTTAATTTAAAGCGCTTAGTCCCTAGACTTGTATAAAGCTGGCTGCCCTACTAAAATAAGAGTATTACTCGGGTTAATAATAGGAGTAATTAGTATAATTAGTACTTATCTGCAGAAATCACAGAACTGCAATTTGCAGAGGGCCAGATTAAAGAGGCAGCTGAGGCTTTGATCTTAGAAGAAACATTTTAAATTATTTTTCTGCAAACCGTGTACTTACATCCTCAAGCACTGAATGTAATGCACTGTTAAATTTTATGTCATGGTTTCCATTGTTTTGTAGTGGTGCTGTGCATTATCTACAGTCCTCAGATGAAAAGAGATTCTGATTCCCAATGTCCCTTAGTTCAGTCTATTCCTTTGGGATGAGTCATTACTCTCTTTATGTGTGGCGATCTAAACTTGTAGGGACTAGGCTTAAATGGAATTTTTAAATGTAATAATAACAGGAAGTAATTTCACAGACCTGGAGTAAAATATCTGGTTCACTGAGACCCATGAGACTAGGAGAATAAAATTAGTAAAACATAGACACACTCAGACAGGCACACGTACTCACACACTCTCCCACATCAAAATGAAATGTACAGCTGCATTGGCATGTTAGAAAGATAGAGATAAAGATAGTTAGAGAGATATTTTTTCTCATTGGTGATTAGAACCAGATATTTAAGGCATTGTCTGCAAGGAGGATTATTTTACAAATGTCAAAATTCCATATAAAACCTCAGCAGACATGTAGGTTTACTGGTTATTGTGGATAGTAAATAAAATGGCTATGTTTATGTTGTAGAAATTGCAAGTCCTGGCTTCTGTCACCAAAGAGACTTTGTTTACATCCCAACGATTTAATTATGCAGACTCACTCGTGTTTAGCATGCTACAATTCTCCACAAGAGGTGCTATTAGCATTTAAAAAGTGACAAAAAGTGATAGCGTGGATTTTTGTTTTAATATTACAGGTTAATTAATGGTTAATTCCATTTAGCTCATTTCATACAGTGAAATCGAGCTTTTTACAGTGGGTGTTTTCATTGCGTTGTAATGATGTTGTCAACAGAAGTCCAACAGAAGAGTCCAACAGAACCAGTAGTTTTTTATGGCACACTAGCCAGTGCTTGGCATCACCTACGGTGAACTTATGTTTGTATACAGCTGTTCTGCTGCCATGGTCATCATGGCAAAATCCACTAATTAGAGATGGTGACCATTTTTTGGCTACATAATATATCAGGTGGTATATGAAGTGTTATGCTAATATTAGCATAAACATTCTTCTTAAAGTATTATATCTGCATGGTGTATTGTATTATATCATATTGTATTGTGACTGCTCTGTGAGGGTCCGTGGGGGTCCTGACCACTGAAGAACAGGGTAAAAGAGGGCTAACAAAGTATGCAGAGAAACAGATGCAACAAATCTAAGTTTATTCAGCGCTATTGATCATAGATTACTAGTTGCCATTGAGATTATTTTCACCTGCATGCTTTTTACTAATGTAACTATTTGTGAAGCAGATTTAGTGAATACAATGCACATTTTAGGGCTGCAACTATCGAATATTTTTGGAATCAAGTATTCTGTAAATTTTTTCATTGATTAATCGAGTAATCAGATAAATCACACTTTTGTGTTTTTAAACAACTATATCGATAGTGTGTTATGCAACATGAAAGGTCTCTTAAAATGAGCGAGCAATTGGCTGTTATTCCTCACAAGGGTTAGGGTTAAGGTTAGGTTTTTATTCAAACTCAACACTTCTACTAGATCAAAAAGCTTAAAACCTTTGGCTTATTTTCTCCAGAACTAAGCCCATTTATTCAACCTTTCTTTAAAATTGTATGATGTACATGAAAAAAACTATGTAATACAGCTTCACAAACATAGTTTAGCCTATTTGTCCTTAGTTTTATCTGAATAAAAAAGGAAAAAGGGTGTAGTGAATGTAGTCATAAATTAATTTGTCTATCTGTTGCATTTATTATTACTTCCTCTTATTACTTCCTCATGTATGGGGAAGGTGTGTTTTGAGATGTAACCCGTCTGTGTGTGTGTGTGTGTGTGTGTATGTGTGTGTTTGTGTGTGTGTGTGTGTGTGTGTGTGTGTGTGTGTGTGTGTGTGTGTGAGCGTGTGTGTGTGCGGGAGGGAGAGATGAGGAGAGATAAATTACATGAGTGAGATCTTGGTGCATTTGCTGTCTTGCTACATATTATGCCTAGTCACTATCGACTCATAACATGGGCTACAAATAATTACAAATACTGTACGCTCTACCAAATGCTGGTGTTCATATCAGTTAGCAATCGTAAACGCACGCTGTAGAGACTCCGAGTCTGCCTGGAGAAGTGCAATGATACGGGAATATGCGCAGTAGTCTACAAAGCGGGAGTGATACGATAGCAGAGACGTTAAAAATAGATGGACTTTGGTGACATGAATTAAACGAAGCCTCGAACATTTTTTGTAATCGAATTATTCGAGTTACGTTTCAGCCCTAGCACATTTAATCGCCTTCAGTACATCCATACATTATGTCTGTTTCATAAAGAGTGTTTCTTTATCACTGTAAAATATGATGTTTCTTATATTGGAATACATTTCCTTAAATAATACCTGCATAATCTTATTAATTTCATATATCTAAGCAAACATGTAAGTGCATATCTGTGTCTTTGTATGGTTGAAGGGTTGAATTTCAGTAAAGATTTCACCTTGTCTGTGGGAAGTAAGTGTATTTGCATGTCTGTGTGCAGTGTAGGTAAGCTAATTTGAAATATCGCTTCATGGGCTCTCCTTTGATTTCATTTATAGCACAATTCACATAATCAGTTCAGGGATGAAGATTGTATGATGTTACATATATATGCTCGTCTGCATATGCATATTTTTATTACTTTGTTTAGTGTCTTTAGGTTTCTGTCCTTTATTTTATTTATTTATTTATTTTTTAAAAACCTGTCATGTCTGGCCATTTTTGCAATCGGAATGGTAATCCGAATGTACTGATGTACCAAACATATTTGTTTTCACAAGAAAAAGCTCTATAGGTTACTAAAGCCTATTCTTGTTAAAGTTTGTATTTTATTTGTTTGGCCAGGCCTGACAGGCAATAAAAGAGGACAGGAAAGAAAGAGAAGAAGGGAGGAAAGACAAAAAAAAAAAAAAAGATAATAATAATAATAAATCATAATAATGATAATTAAATAAGTAAATAAATAAATAGAAAAAAAATAAAATTCTGTCCTTTATTTAAATGAGCTAGTCAGCTCTCCAGTATTTGTTTACATGGTTTATATGTGTGCGAGTGAGTGTGTGTGTGTGTGTTTGTGAATTGTGTAGGTGGGCTGAGGGTGTGTGGTGATCAGCAGATACATGCAGCAGCACAGACACATTTGCAGCCTTAAGACAAGACTGGAAAACTACCTGACAGCTCAATCACAGCCTTAAAGGATCTCCCATGCACACAATCCCCTGCCAAGCATTGCAAATTGGGCCCTTTAATTTTTTTCCAACTTTTTTTGGGCCACTTTTTTCTTTACTTTCTTTACTAAATTTTGGGGGGGGTTTTCTTCATTTTTTAATTTTGAGAGATTTATTTTTTTATATTTCTTACTTTACTGTGTATTTTAAAAAACTACACTAACACAAATAGTAAAGAAATAGTATTTTGCTTTTTTGAACTTTTAAAAAATATTAATTAATAGCAAATTAGAAAATTTTGTTCAAATTTAAAAATTCAAATTATAAAGTTCAACTTTATAAACAAATTCACACAATTTCACAGACTAACTCACTCATGTTTAGCATGCTGAAGGCTCTCCACAAGGTGGCACTATCAAAACCTATTTATTATTATTTTTTAAACCCAGACAGACTCTGAAGAGGAACAAATGACTTCCTAGCAGACACCGAAGTTCCTGGTAAATCAGTGTGAAGAGAGAGATATTTATCTCAGCATTACTTTCTCTTGATCAATAGAGATAATTGAACTTATAATCTCCTCAGGAATTAGCTTAGTATCTGTGTTGTATTGGACTTTACACACTACCACACATCATTACCTGAAAATCACACAGCTACTAAATGTTGTTTTTGTAACTATGACAAGTTTTGTATAGGATATATTTTTTTATTTTGAAGTGTTATGACTTTAGCAAAATTGAGTACAGTACAGTGTAGAATTTAGAGACAACTATATAACTTATAATTGTTTAATTTCTAGTAAATAAATAAATAGCTGTTATGTACATTATTTAAATTTCAGTGTCAGGAAACAAATACAAATTGAAACATATATTTAACAGAAAATAACACATTAGCCCCCAACACATAGAATAACATCAAATCTGTCAGTATTTAATTTGTCCACTCTTTACTTTTTGTGCACTGTACTGCCAGTTGAACTCTTCTGTCCTTCCAATCTTAAAAACGAGTTACATGGTCCCAACAAAAGAGGTTCCCAAAGGATTCACTGACATTTTTCCCATTCAAAGAAACCCTGACACTCACACAAGCAAATACCCAAACACACCTTAGCTGTCTTACTAAATGAGATATTTCTTAGACATATCTTAGACATAGAGTTTAGACATGAGATAATCTGCTTGCATAAGGGAAGGGGAAATTCAAAAGAAACTTAGTGGAAAAAAACTGAACTTTCCAAATCTGGAGTTAAAATAATTATAAAAAGATTTTTTTGGGAAAATTTGAGTCTTAACAACTTTTCAAGACACAATAGGCCACTAAAACTATCATGTCCAGATAGCAGTACTTCAAGCTTTCATCTTTGAGAGACAGAAGAAAATCAAGCTCTACTTTTGCTTCAGATCTGAAAAAAATCCACAGCTGTTTCAGTCCATCCTTCCACTGTGAGAAGACAACAAAATAATATGGGCCTGATACGGTGTGTCGCTGTCAAGAAGCTGTTACTAAAAAAGGAAATTAAATAAAGAAGGCAATTTGCACTAGATCACTAATACTGATTTGTGGAGTGAGGATATGTAATATCCAATTAAACTGTATTCATTTGCATTGAGATTCATTTATTTTTAGAAGCATTGTAACTCACTTTGCTTAGTTCCTGAGACAGTTGGCAATCCTGCTCAGGGAGCTGTGGGATCACTATTTCCTGCTTTTTGTAAAACATACTAATGTACAACCAGTAGCAGTGAGGTACAGTGTGAATGAAGTAAAAATTACAACAGCAGCGTTTTTTCCCACATGCTTTATCAAGATGTAGCCCTAATGTGTTCTGAATACTTTGCTTTTTAATGTATTGTAACAGAATACGTTACCAGCACATTGTATTTGATATTGAGCCATTACCTTTCCTTCCAGGTATTCTGCCAAACTCTGGAGGCACAACAGGATTTCTGCAAAGATTAGTGGTTGTTAAATGAGCAACAAATGTGAATATATTTAGATGGTATAGGGACAAATTGCACAATTTAATATGTTCAGAAAAGTTAAGTTTCGTGATTCTGTCAGTGTTCATTGCATTGCAGAAATCATGCAATCAAAAGCCTACATGTAGAAACCTCTATAGTTTAATCTGCAGTGATCAAATGTGTCTAAAAATACTGTTATACTGATATAAATATTGGATGACTGTCTGGTAGTGATGGGTCTATGGTTTAAGATTCATATAGCACTCATCTGCTGCGTTCTTGAGCCACGTCACTACCTAAATATCATGTTCAATGTAGCACAGCCTCCCAAACTCCTGCTCGCTGATTTAATTTCACTTCTAATCAGCCTTGACGTGGCATATGATGTTACAGTGCCTCTAGTGGACGTACTTGGATTTGAAAAGATAAACCTGCTGTGTTTTGTAAAATTCTCTGAATGCAACAAAAATTTTACTTTGCTTATAATTTCTTAAGTGGGTTTAACCTGGAGATTCTCTGTAATGACATTGTGGTTGGGTTACTGCCTGGCAGATTAAAGACCTGGCTTTGCGTCTGTAAAGTATGTATTTGTGTTATTTTTCTGTTTGCAGTAACTGGGGCGTAATGGCTCATGCAGCAGGGTAATAATCTGACCTGCCTGCGCTGTGTCATTTAGAATGAAATGTGTCATGTCAGGACAGTAAAGCTTGCCATTCAGAAGTAATGTGATTCTGATTATGATTCAGATTGCAGATTATGGGGATAGTTAATTAGCTGAAAAAGGAAAATGTTTTTCTTCTCACTCTTGTTTATATAACTTAGCTATATGGTCTAGTTGAAACAAAGAAAAAACCCTTAAAAAACAAAACCATAGACCTCTCTCCAGATAGACCTCTCTCAGTCTATCTGTCAGCCTTACCCTGTATTCATTCTCACCTTTCCTCTCAGTCAAGCACATTTTGCCTGAAACAGAGTGAGAGTGATTGTAAAAGAGCAGGTTCTCTCTCTCTCTTCCCCTCCCTCCTCCTCCTCCTCTGTGTGTGTGTGTGTAGTGGTACGTCAGAGCAACCTACTGGTGTGTGTGTGTGTGTGTGTGTGTGTGTGTGCGTGTGTGTGTGTGTGTGAACGTTCAGGCTGGTGACTGCGTGAGCCAGTGGAGGAAACAGACGGAGGCAGAGATTTGAGGCTCCTTGCAGCGTGTGTAAGGCAAACGTTCAGCTTCTGGAGCATCTCCTTCTTTTGCCTGTTCTCGGCTGAAATCTCTGACGGCTCTTTGCTGATGTTCACACTTACCAGGCTTCAGACAGCGGACTGTAGCAGATGCGTGAACTACCACTAGCTCTTCAGCTTTCTCTGACTGTGGACTCTCTTCCTGTTCTCCATCTCCTTCTCGTCCTCATACAGACTTCACACTTGTTCTGTTTTCCTCTCTCCCCATCTCACCTTCATCTGGAAGTGAAAGCAATCAGAATGCAAGTGCTGTAAATGTGGCTTTCTAGCCTTCCGACTGGAAGTGTGTCTGTGACACCTGGAGCTGTTTGGATTACGAACTAGCCATGTGGAGTCAGTCAGGCTACTCCAAACACACACCAAACCCTGGACATCCCTTCTACCATGTGCCCGGCAGGTGGGTCACTCTCCCTCTCTTGCATCGCACATGAAGAACATCTGGTACAGATGTTCAGAACACATTACAAATGCTTATATGTTCAACGTTTAGGAACCTGTTAGTAGCATTTGTGGCATTTTAAAAGATTTCAGATCCATGTCTACAGTGATTGCTGTACGGATGGAATACCTCCCAGTCATAATGGTTTTGGTGGATGGATGAAACGTCTTCTTTATACTCTACATAAGCTCTTTTAAGTATGATAGCTTTGTTTAATGAGCTTAAGTTTTTGTTTTAGATTTTCACCTGATTCCATTTGGACTGGCCCAAACCATAAATTTGTCAAACTGCACTCACCTGTATTACATGGTAGCTTTCATAGTAATAATTGTGAACAAGAACAAGCTTTACAACTGCATGTGAATCAGAAAATTCCAACAGACTCTCTGAAACTGGTTGAACTGGCTGGTTGAGTAAATTTGGTGGAAGAGGTTTTGTGGTTCCAGAAATATGTCATAAAAATCTGGAATGTTAAGGTATGTTCCACTTAACCTGCAGTGCCTACAAATGTTTTCTGGGAAGACCATTGTGAAATTAAGCCCAAATCTCTTCTAGTGTTGAGGGCAGGTTCGGAAAACATCATCACTATGGCATGAAAATTAGGTAATGTTTGGTTTTTGGGAGGAGTAGAACAATGGGGAAACAGTTGTACTTGCATGTTTTTTTCGTCTTGCGGTGCACACCCAGTTGACTCTATCTGATAAAGTACGTCCACGCTGTCATAGGTGTGCTCCAAAACAGCATTACCCCCCTTCATTTATCTTTATGTGAGATCATTGTGTGCTTTTTTCAGTGCACTTCATTTTACAAACAAGAGTTGTGATGAAAAATCGAATACCTAGGCTAAGTTGCTGACTGAATTGTCAGGATCAAAATCCTGAATTGCTTTGCAACCCAGTAATGTGGCCCAGAGCCTCTGATTCCACAGAGGGAAACTGCTGTTTACTGTCTAGGGATGCATGTCAGAATGTAGAGGAAATAGAAGCACTGAAAAGGGTTGTTTTTTCAGTAGACCTCAAATTACATTCACTTATGTCATTACATAATTACACTTATCTTACAGTTGCAGTTCATCAGCTCTGTCTTTGATTGTGTTCACATCTCACTTTCTTCTTTTTAAGGGAGCTCATTACCATTTGGAAATGACATTCTCAGTGTGCTGTAATTATAGATATAAGAACAAAAATTGCTTTGTTTTTATTTATTGCCACCCATTTTGTAAGGAAAGTAAATGTAGTTAATCTAGTCATCTTATTTTTTTCTAAATAAGTTTCAGGTAATAATGCCTCATGGACGGAGCAGTCATACATAAATGAAAATTTCATGTTAGACCCTTTCATAATTACAGTTTTTCTAGTGAAAGCCTTGTGAAAAGCAGACAACATTCATTTAAAACCTCCTAACTAAGCACTTATTTAATGTGGTCTGGACCATGTATAATTTTAGAACTTGGCTTTGTTTAAGTGTGGACACCTGCAATATCAATTCTCATTGTAGACCAAACAGATGATTTTTGTTGAGTAAGAAATGGCATGTCAAAACTTGTCCAACTTGTTTCTAAAAGCTGAATTTCCACACTAATGTAATTGTTGTCAGTGCTGGTGTGCAGGAAAGCTTCCTTGGTGCTATTGTGCCAGGCTGCTGTTCTCAGCAGGAAGGCCTGTGTGATACTGGATGGCCTCCCTGGGGGACTTGTCTGTCTTGTATTTGAAGAAAAGGTCTTATGGGAGTAAAGAAAAATGTTGTGATGGTGTGTGTGTGTGTGTGTGTAAGTTAGAGAGAGAGAGAGAGAGAGAGAGAGAGCTGAAGTTGATCTCATCAGTAAGCAATATGAATGTGTGCCTGCCTGTGGGTTTGTGTTAATGTTTGGGCTCCATCAATTGTCACTGTACAGTAAATATTTTGGGGTGGGTGCGTAGCAGGCATAAGTGAGAAAGCAGATTGTTTCAGAACCGTGACTCATCGTGTTGTGCCCATCCTGCTCTCATTCCCTTACCCGCCACACAGCACAGCTCATGGAGGATTAGTGAGGGATAACCAACCTGTATCTCTCAAATGAGTAAGCATTCCTTCTTATGCCCTTTTTGCAATAAACACTTAAGCCATTACTTCAGACATGCTTCAGACGTACGTCAGATGGTTGTCTGTTTTGCCTTTGTAAATCTGCAATATTCAGCCATAGTTTGTGTCTGAGTACAGATAAGATGGGTAAAGTTGAGACATTCACATCTGCAGAAACAGAAACCTACAGCGCTGTTTCAATTCTCCAATACCATTTATAAAGAACTTTTCTTAGGAAACCAGTCTGCTCCTGCAATCTGAACATGAACCAGTTCCATCCCAGAACAGATCTTGGGTACGGTAGACTGAGAGTTTGCTATTTAGCGAAGACTAAAGGGCTTAAAAAAAAGAAAGAAAGAAAATGCAGTGTCTAAGCTGGAGCCCCACTTGTAATTTGCAGCCTGATGTGATTTCTGATTTACCAAGCACTGTGAGAAGATTGAGAGGATCAAAGATCAGGGAGGGATGATCAGATGTGAATGCGTGATTGGTGTGAGCCAGGGAAACAGCAAATGAAATTCAGACCCTGTTCTCCTGTCCCATCTCCATCTGTTTGCCTGATGTGCAGGGACTGGCACGATAGCTTCCCAGGGTCCACCTGTTCCGTGAGTAAAAGGGGTTTGACTTTGGTTAGGAAAAAGCAGATATCGTAGCTTAGTGCCTTCAGCCCCGAGGCTCAACATGCTAGGCAGCTGTCTATGGAAATGCTTCGGGCAGGGTCACATAAGGTAAGAATGTATGCAGAGCTTTCTTGTTTAATAGTGGTTAAAAAGATGCTGCAGATTCCTGGAAATACTGTAGAAACTCAAAATAACATAAAATATAGATGTATTTAATTGTACTGATTTGTAACGGATTGGCCAGTTTAAAATGTATGTTGTGAAGGTTTTTTTTGTCTGATGAGTTTTTTGTAGGCTTCTCATGTCTGTCTCTAAACTCTGGCATTTAAATGTCGGTCTCCAACACAACACGGGACCTGGGCTGCAGCCTAGCTTATGTTCGGGTGCTGTGTGTGTGTATGTGTGGCCTTCATTATTAATTCATGCTAGCCCTTTATGAAGACCTCTCAGGGCCTCTGGGTAATGCTATGCTCATTGGAGGCAGATCCATCATAATCCCCAGTAGCTTTGTGTGCAATCACAGAACCCATAACCACCAAATATCTTAAAAGACCTGGAGCCAATAGCATCTGAATCACCAAAAAGGAGTACAAAGATTGATCCGTTGTATTGGATGGAATCTAGGGAAAAGTAAAAGGAGCACAAACTGCCTCAGTAAAAAGGTACCTAAATATAACTTTGGAATGAGGTGAAGGTGTGTAAGGACATAGCCAAAGATGGAGGGAGTGTTGTGTCTAATCATCCTCCAAAATGATCTGGGAATGAGTGCCAACAATATGCTTTAGCACATTTGAATTTTAATTCTGCACCCCTAAGCACGCCTGTTCTCCCCTGTGGCGCTTCATCTGTGTCAGTGAGTTTATGCACAAGCTCTGTTTTTGTCAGGCTGAATTAGTGTGACTCTGTACCACGTAAAACCAAGGCTGCATATGTGAAAAACGCAAAAACAGGATTCATAATATTACATCATTATTTCATGATCTAAATGGACTGTTTAACAATGCACTAGGAGTAATTAGGGAGGCAAAGTTTTCTAAATGTACAGTTCATCTATCCATTTTCAGTGGCCCTTTTCAGTTCTGTATGTCAGGTCTTTCTGAGGCTTTGTCCATACCCTGCATCAATGTTCGTTTTTGATGACTGGATTGCAATCACATTTCACTCATTTGAAAAGCCAATATGAACACGGCCAGGATGCATTGTGATCAGATTTTGATCAAATTATTCAAACCACATTCAGCGGTAGTCACAGACAGATCTTGACTAAATTAAATACAACTGTAAATGGAATGTGCGCTCCGTATCAGCATAGAATTGCATAAGTGGAAATGTGTGTGCTGAGCGATGACTAGCAGGCGAGAGGACACACCAGGAGACACAAATGAATGATATGCAAAGCTGGAATTATCCTGAAACTTTGGGTCAGCGAAAACATCAAGTCTGTCCATTAGTATTGTAAATGTCAACAAATGTAAAACAGTAATGTTATGTGTGTTGATATTCTTTTAATGTGGGATTGTTTTAAAGCCCTGACTCCTTGTGCTGTGTTTTTCTTGTTCCATTGCCCACAATGAAGCAAGGTTTGTGTTGTTGTATTAAAGTTGCAATAGAATTAATTTATTAAGTATTTTAAATTGTTTTCTAAAGTCTATATATAACGTATGTGACTTTGGTCAGGGTTAATATGCCCGCATGTCCTCTTGTGGTTTTACATGTCCAGTTCCAACCCTATAATTTGGCTCAAGAATGAAATAGCCTTTTACCCTTTTTTGGTGAATTCATGAATAATTTGGTAAGCTCTCCTCTGATTTGCTGGTTTACAGCGAGGCACCATGATGGCACACACAGAAGCGCCATGTCAAAATCACACAGCATGGCTGCTACTTACAGGTTGCTGTAGGAGTTGTGATGCTAATACATTTTAAACTGCCCTCCTCTTCAGTCTGTTTAGTGTCAAATGCTGAGCAAAGCCCACTCTATATTGTCCATTTCTGCAAGGAGTCTGCCATTTTCAGTGGTGTTGCTCTGTTGTGCTGCTTTCATTCTTCACAATATCTGCTGGGCTAGAAAATAGGCTGTGTATGCCAATTTTGGGGGCATACATATTAATTAGTCAAAATTGTTAACAGTGGAACAGTTGAGGGTTTTGGAATTGGCCTGTTTTACCACCCTCTACCTGCCAATGTAAATACAGTTTTCCATTCTGTGTCACTTGTAACATGGGAAAAGTAAATCTGATATCATCTTGGCACAATGGTGATGCATTTTAATGAAAATGAATCAGCATATCAGTAAGGCACTGTTAGTTTATGTTTTGGGACAAAACAACGACAATTAAAAACTCCCATATTGGATCCAGCAGTCATGGATCCTTCATTTTCTTTACATAGCAATTCATGTAAAATGAGGAAAAGTTACATCAAATTTGTTGCTTACCAATCTAGCATAAGTGAATATGGATAATGCAAAGTTAGTCCAATGCAAATTGTGTGGACATTGGCTACTGTGTGCTTTTGCACTGAGCACTGTGGTGGACCTTTCATGATTATGATTTTATTTGTCCTCAGAACTGTTGTTGGTAGAATAATTTGTGTAATTTGTCTTTCACAGTTGCGCTTAACATTTCTACTTTTGACCAGTGTTGTGGACTGTGAACAGATGAGACACTTCGGTTTTAAATTATATTGGTCAGCTTATATAATTTGTTGGGTCCTCAACCAGTCCACAGTTCACCAGTTGTTGACCCCTGATCCACACATTTATTGAAAAATCATATGCTAATCATATGCTAATTGCATAGCCTGCATGATACATAGTCCAGTTTATGCTCAGCTTCTCTTTGGAATTAGCTTGTGTTTGGCTGTTGACAGATGAACAGTGTGTGGGAAATCTGTTTCTGTTTGTTTTTCTACCTCGTTGCTTGTTAAAAAAAAAACAATGCTGATGCTGTGTTCGTCATGCAGGTTATTGTTTAAGAACCTTATTAATCCAAGGTCCTAGTCTATTCAGAAACTTTGTTTACTGAACTGTCTATCTAATGCACCTTTTTAATGCACAGTTTTTAAATGCTCTGTAACTTCCTGATAAGACCATAAATGCTAAACATTAAACCATGGCAGCACATTGTTTTACCACAGGAAGGCTGACATTCATTTTTTTATATAGTGAAAATTATTTTTTGATTTCTGACCTGGACTCTCCCAGGGCTACTGCATCACATTCTCCATCACATGTGTGTAATAGAAAAACTAAATCTCAATAGCAACAAAAACAGACTGTTGGACTGTTCCTTCACTTTTTATTCATTGCAAAAGCAGTGAGTTAATTTGTTATGGCAGCTACATAAAATTAAAGAAGGCTCAGTTACTATTTTGTGCAGCTAAGCATAATCAATATCTCAGGTCAGTGTGGTTAGTGGTGAACTACAGGCAGATTTAGAGTTGGATGAAATACAACTGATTGCATTTGGTCCAGCTCAAATTTGGTGCATAAACAGTCTAATGACTATGAAATCTGAGCTCCAGTGCACTCTCCTCTGCGTTTTTCTAATCCTGTGACCTCTGGCCAGAGAGACAAAGAACTGTGTGTTCAATTTACCAGAATTTCCAAGCACTTGGATTATCTTGTTATTGTCTTTTGACCTTAAGGCTACACAAGAAATGTGTCCCCCCACTTTCAGAGCCCCTGTAACATTCAGCATGCTTCTTATTCAGCCTCTGTCTACCAGTTTGGAACACACGCCCACATGTACTCACAGTTCACTAAATACGGTGCATTTCTTAGTTAATCTAATCTTCCCTTCCTCTGTGCATATGTGTATACACCCATGTGTGTGGTGTGACTCATATGTGCAGCAGATTGAATCAGGAGGGAACAATGGATTTGGCAGAACAAACGGTCAGCTGGAAGAGGCTTAGATCAAAGGACCACACTACCTGCTTCCTGTCTCTCTGTCCCTATGCCTAGAGGCTCTTCCACAGCCTCTCTGGTGACAAAACCTCAGTCTATTCCACACAAGGAAAGAGCTAGGCCTTGTGAAGTTAAAAGCTGTTTTAAGCCAAAAGATTCTTTTAGCCTGAGTTGACCTAAACAGCTGTGTTCTTTATCTAACCAAGTGCCACATGTTTTATTGTACACTCTTTTTAGCACTTTAAGGATTTTTTGACATCAGCGTCTCATCTGTTTGGCTGTAGAAGGTCTGTAACCCTGATGCACTTTCTGAATGTAAGCAAACCCTGGTATCAGCGAATAAGGCACTGGTGAGAGACAGAATAATTTGAAGTTGGCTGGAACTTTTACTAATCAGCTATGGAGTTTAAGGCTTTGACCACTTACTGATTTTCTACCCTTTTTCTATGTAGGAGTGTTCTGCACTATCCAAAATAGCACTCCTATTTTGACTCTTTTACTACAGATTAGCATTTCGATCAAGTTTGATGTTTGAGTTTGTAAGGCATTAATACCACCACAATAAAAAAAAACAAAACAAACACCAACAATTTTCTTAAGGCTACAGGCTACCACATACCAGACACATCGAGAAACAATAACCAGAGACAGGAATGCCACTCAGCATCTTTCTATTACTGTACTACAATAAATACTCAACTCCATATCAGAAATTCAACTAAGTGAGTTGAAGCTTGAAATTTACACTGAGAAAAGCAGCCAATCTAAAGTTTCACACTGATGTTAAAACCTTATTGCTCTTATGTTGTTGTTGTTCTATCCAGTCTTGACCAGAGGAGGATGGATTCCCCTTGTGAGTCCTGGTTTCTCTCAAGGTTTCTTCCTTTTGCTCTTAGGGAGTTTTTCTTTGCCACTGTCATCATTGCGGCTCATGGGGGCTTAAACCTAGATTTTTCTGTAAAGCTGCTTTGCAAGCTTTATAGAAAAATATAAATGATTTATAAATGACATTTGACTTGACTGTTAGTCTAGTCACATTGTATATCACCTCATAATTTTAGCTGCATACCAGTGAATTTGTAGAGTTATGTAGTTGATAGCAAATCTGATATATTCATTAAAAGGTGTTGACAGTTTTATTACACTGCATCTATATGAGTAGGGTGTAAATAACTGAGCTCTATACTGTCTGGTATCTTGTGTCAGAGACCCTCTGTTGGTGCAGTACAGAGCATCTTCTGAGGTGTACGGTAGTCTTAAACTTGCTTTAATAATCTTTCTGTGCTTCCAGATAAGAAACTCTCACAAAACATAAGATGCAGACTCTTTGCCTCCCTCTGGTGGGGTTCAGACATGGCTTTAGGAGAACATATAATGTTACAGAGTTTCTAATTTTGCATATCAAAGGTCCTTATTTACTATTTGCTATTCAAAAAAACTGACTCTTTTAATTTACACATACAGCAGTTGGAGACATGAGTGAGTGTCATGCTGGAGAGCTGGCACACAGGTAAAATGGCATCAGAAGTATGGTTTTTAATTGATTATTGATTACTGGTTAGTCGTCTTGAAATCTTTGCACACCAAGTTGATTTTTATGGTTTTAACACACTCAAACATCAAGTCCGATAATTTTTTTCTTTAGCGCTAATAATGGGGGGCCAGTGCCATTGCAACTGAAAGACGCAGATGCTGGTTAATAGCCTATTTTGCAAGTTCAATAAACAGGATATGATGCTGTGCAGCAGCTTTGTGTGCTTGTATCTGATGAAGTTATAATTGTTAATGTTTAAAGCTTGACATGGGTGAATAGGCCTTGTGGCTTTGAGTTATTCTGTCTAATTCTTACATGAATTATACATATGATTGATTATGCACAAGCATAATGATAACTGGATGTGTTATGTCTGTCTTGGTCTGGATGCTCCATACATCAGATCAGGCTGTCAGAAGTACCCTCGGGCATGGTAACACTAGAGTCCAGTTGGCTCGATTTAGTCCCATTAGTGGGAGAAACCTAGGGCATGAGCAGATAGGCGTGTGCTGATGGCCTGTGTCCAGACTATAATGACACTGGATGGATTAATTGGCTTTGGAGCTTGGCTGTCAATTAGGCAATTGTACTAAGTGTAGAACATGTGCTGCATTGTAATTGAATGCAGAATAGTTTTTGTAGAAAACTGCTATTTTCTGTTGGTTATTTTGTTGATGTTGGAGTTATTTGTTAGCAGTTTCAACAGATTTTCTATGAAGAGTTTCAAATACTGTATCTCATGTATTTTGGAATGTATATAACTTGATCTTGATTCTCACAAAAGGTATGGATTGCCCCTCCATGTTTCCCATTCTAGGTATTAATTTGCTATTTAAAGATGCTTTACATGTCCTCTACTGTATGATGCCACCACCCTGGGAGAATGAGCTGTGGTATGTGAACCCAGATTCTCCAGCCACCATACTCTGAATAGCTTGTTTGGTCTCAGGTCCTCTTTGTATTGTAAACATGGCTTTTACATCTTGCTGTGATAGAAGGTGTAAATAAAAATAGATTTTACATTATGTAAGGGTTTTTAAGGCTTTTGAAGGCTTATTACAGTGTATTTCCTAATTGAACGTGATTAAATTTGTTATGTGAATTCCTTGCCTTTCTGGGAACAGTCTAGTTACATTACTCAATTATCCTATAATGTTCTACACCAGATGTCCCACAAACTTTATTATGTCACCATCATGGCAACATATACCCTCAAGACGCCCTTGAGAATTGGCCAGAAGGTAGTTCACCTCGGGCACTGCCTGCAGCATCTTTGCTGACCTCTAACATTGTGATGATGAATCCTTCAAAATTATAATGTTTTGACATTTCAACATGTTTTCTTGATTTGCACTGTCTTATGTGTGCTAGGGTAGCACACTTAAGGAGAAAAACTTGAAAAAGTTTTGAAAGAGTTTTGAAGAAAATGAATTTGGCAGGATATGTTGCCAAAACATGTATTTGTTCATCACCCATGTCATGTGCACTAATGCCCCCTATACTATCATGAATAATGGCTTTTGAACTGTGCACTGATAACAAACTGAGTGGTCTTTAGCCCAAAGGACAAAAAGAATTGCACATTTTGATTCGTTGGACAACAGGACACTTTTCCACTTCCCCTCTGTTCATTTTAAATGAGCTCGGGCCCAGAGAAGGTGGCATTGTTTCTGAATTTGTGGACGCAGCAACAGACAGTATTTCTCAGAAGTGTTTCTGAGCCCATGCAGTGATTTCCACTACAGAATCATGTCTGTTTTTAATGCAGTGCCGCCTGAGGGCCCAAAAATCATGGCCAGCAAATGCTGGTTTTCGTCCTTGTTCCTTGCATACAGATATTTCTCCAGATTCTCTGAAACTTTTAATGACATTATATACTGTGGATGAGGAAATCCCCAATTTCTTTGATAATTTATGTTGAGAAACATTATTCTTGATTTTTTTGCACTATTTGTTCGTATAGTCTTTCACAGTGTGGTGAACTCATCCCCATCTTTACTTCTGAAAGACTGAAAAGGGGATGCTCTTTTTATACTCATGTTACTGACCTCTTGCCAATTCACCACATTAACAGGTCTTGGTTTCAACATTTGATTTGTTTCAATTAAGTATTGGGTTTAAATGATTCACATATCATTGACTTTTGTTTTTATTTACATTTTGCACAGCGTCCCAACTTTTTTGGAAATGGGGTATAATAATAAAGATTTTTGCTTTATTGGGAGAGGCGCTAGCACCTCCCATGACCCAAGAGAATAAGCACCTAACGTGTTTGTGTCTGTGTATGTGTGAGACAGAGGTGGTTTATTTAAAAATACTCACATTTGAAAATTAGAGCAGTAGTTTAAGAAATACAATTTACACAGTGCTCTTTTCATCCCAATGGTAGTTAATCAGCCAAGGCATGTTTGGTGTCTGAAGTTTGCTTCTTTAGTTTTGTACTGGAGTAAGGCTAATGTAGCTAACAAGGAATGGAAACTTTTACACCTCCAGTTATTATTTTGCACCTGTATACCCTCCTGCACTTGCCTCAAACCACAAATGAATTGTTAAGTATTCTGAAATAGACTTGCTTATGTGCCTTGTGACACACGGTCATCTTTAAAACTGGAGAGACTTTTGGCCACACATTAAATACATGCATTACATTTTAAACTCATGCCACCTTAATTAATCCACTTGTTTGTGCAGCTGATGCAGTTATGCAGTGTGGACTTTGCTCATTGTTGAGTTTCTTTTCATAACATTTAAGTACTGCATCCCCAGCATGAGTTATACTTTTGAGTTATACATTCCCATAGGCTTTCAGGATCAAAACCAAAGAGAGTCATTCCCACTGCCATGCAAACGATTACAGTGCTGCTCAGTGTATGTTCAAAACAGAAAGCTGCTCTCTTGAGATCTTATATCACTGATATAGACTTATAGCACAGGTTATGTTTACAAGACTTGGTGATGTTATTTGTTCACCTTTCACTTCAAGCTTCAAGGTATGTTGTTATTTTCTAATCTAGCCTACACCATCCCTTCTGCATTCAGCACTATCCGCACAAAATGAATGTACTTCTTCATTGATCCTTTTCCCTGGAGGGTCTTCAGTTGATATTCAGTTAATATTCAGTTAATATCTTTGTTGCATTCTGCATTGTAGGAGCTCTTTCAAATTGTGGTGATGGGACTGGTTGTGAAAATGACTGCAGTTAAATATGTCACTCAGCTGTATCATTAATATCTTATTTGTCCATAAATGTTGAATGATTAATGTAGTTACATAGTATAAGTACACTCTATATTGGATAGTTCCTGCTTCTCTTGGCCTGGGGGCAAGGCCTGACTAAATTTAGGTCAACTTACCCAGGGCCTGTCCAGTTGCATCACTGATTTCTACAAAATTCAAACAAAATATTGTAATACTGTAAGAACTTAAACTAATGCTAACTAAAAAAAAATTAAGGCACATCTTTAAAATGTTACGTGGCTGCATTAGTTAAACAGATTTTTTTTCTTTAAATGGAAATACATGAGGTCCTAGATGAGTTTCTAAAGAATGACCCTTTTGTCTATATGTGCTTTTGAATTGAACCTCTTCAAATTCTTGGTCCTCAGAAAATGAATACATTTATTCTGCTTTGAACAATAATTCCATCCCACAAAGTAAATGCTTTCAGCTGCACATCTTAGGTGCACGTCTACATGCCTAGGTTTCAGAACCTCTGCTCTGTGCTAATGAGGCCGTTACTTTGAGGAAAAGATTATGTGACTGATAAGCTGACACTGGCAGTATGCGTTTTGCTGTCTAATTAATTGCTGGAAAATACTAAGCATACAACACACCTACTTAATCTCTGGAAGGGCTTGTTACTGTTGATTAGCTAGACTACGTGTGTTAAAATATACAGGGCAGGTGTGTTCCAGGACCAGGGCTGGTGAACCACTGGCATAGAGGTTTTCATTCTTGTTGATATCTTCCTTATGGGGGGGTCAGCACAGCCAAACTAACCAAACCTAACCAGATGCAAGCTAACATGTTTTTAAAAGTATGCATTTTTTAAAAGCTGTCTAAATAGCAGGCAGATACTGACCAAAACGCTGCTCCTTTCTGCAACTCTTTTCTCCAGTAGCCCATTTCCACATGGCAGGTTGTATGGGAACATCATACAGAAGCCTGCTTAAGAGAGAAAAAAAAAACATTCTTGAATCCAAAATACTTGAAAGCTCACTTTGTTTTTGCTATGGTTTTTGTCACGATTGGCCCTTCCCAGTCTCCTCATGGGCAGTGAGCACACTTGCCCGGAGCGGTGGGCAGCCCTATCCACGGCGCCCAGGGAGCAATTGGGGGTTAGGTGTCTTGCTCAAGGAAACCTCAGTCATGGACTGTCGGCACTGGGGATTGAACTGGCAACCTTCCGGTCACAGGGCCAGTTCCCTAACCTCCAGCCCACGACTGCCCCACTTACCTTTTAGTCCTGTCTATTAAAAAAAAAAAAAAGTATCATTTATGTGCATGTCATGTTTTGATTTCTTCCCAGTCCAGCCCCTTTGTTTTCAGACTCAGCCCCTTATTGTTACCACCTGTATTTTCCACCTGCGTCCTGTTATCACTCTTTATCCCTGTTTGTATTTAAGCCCTGTGTTTTCCTGAGTTTCTTGTTGGTCTTTGGATGTATTGTTTGGATGTATTTTTGATTGTGCTGCATGTATGCTTGTTTTGATGTGCTGTTTGTATGTATTATATGGTTGGAAGTGTTTTGTTAAGTGTTTGGACCTCTGTGTTCCTTGTCATATCTGTCCCTCCTGCTCTTCGTGTTGGCTACCTGAACCTGGACTGTATCAACCATGACCCTGGCTTTGCCCAAAATAAAACTCGCTTATCTCAGCGTATGCATCCGCTTCATCGCTCCACATCACAGTTTAGTAGTTTTTGCTATAGGTTTAATAAATGTTCAAATTGTTCTGAAGCCACACAACTGATAGACTGATATGAAGATGGACCTCAAATTGAAAGTAAGCATGCTCAAAGAAATCAAAGGTCACAAGACAAATATGATTAATGTAGTTAATTTAAATAATCAAATATGATTGTCAACCATGGTGCATGGGCTCTATCAGCGATTTGTTACTGTCATGATCCAGCTCTAGCCTTAACTCATAATAATGCTATATTCTCCGCTTATGTCTGAAAACACCTGAAAAATGCACATGGCATTACAACATTCACAATGAGATGTTATATAAAACTTCAAATTGTCGATGTTTAAACAAATATTTAAAGAAATTTTGAGGGTAGTGCCCAAACAATATATGTATGGCCCACTGACTCTGAGTGGATTGAAAGTTTCAGAAGTTTAAAAAGGTGAATTCAACAGCGTGCAGCATCAAATGGAGACTAACAGGTTGAGTCTAAAAAGTTAATGTATTGCTTTATTGTTTTGAATGAAGCATTTATTGTTAGTTATGAGCTTAAGGTTACCAATCAGGGTTGGACATTTTGCTCACACTTTTGAAAAGAATCTTACATTCATATTTTTTTATTTGTATTATGACTGTGCACATTACACTAAGCAAATGACATGTGGTGTCAAAACATTCAAAACCTTTTTTAATGAAAGTGCACAGAACACCGCCAACATTTGATGTTGTCACATGCTGATAGTTAGAAACTCCCAGCATATTTCAATGTTTCTAAACTCAGCCAGACCACAAAAAACCATAATAGGTGAAATGCACATTAAAAAAGGCAGTCAGTCAGCTGTTAGATTAGATTTGGAACTAAACTCTGCAGGTTGGTAAATCACCAGGTCACCCCTGCACTGTATGATGTTGAAAGTTTTTTTCCATTAGGTTTGGATGCGCAGAGTGTAAAATTAACTTGAACGTGTTGTTTATAGTTGCATTTGTGCAACTATTCCTATGAGGTATATTCTGCTGCAGCGTTTGTGCGATGTGTGATAGGTTTTAGATGGCTGCAGTACTCTTTCTATGCTTCCTCCTTTGGACTAAATAGAAGCCCTCTAACCAAAGTTGACCTTTCTCTAACCCTTCTCTCTCCTTTTCATGTAAAATGCCTTCTTCATTATTGGTTTCTGTTTTTTTGGTGTGTGCACTGAAATGTGTAACAGGCATTTCTAGTTTTTCTGTATCCCACTTATATTGCTGGCTTCCTGTACGTGAAACCTGTAAAACCGTATAGCCAAAAGTAACACAGTTAAAAGTGGCTTCTTCACTCTTCTTCCTCCCTAATTTACACTCTCTGATTCCCCTGCATTTTACTTTCCTGCATCCTGCCTGTCTCTCTGTCACTATTGATCCTGGAATTGAACAGCCATCAAAGTCTCAGAGTACACTGCCGTCATCTCCAAATCTCAATGGGGAATCACCTCAGATTATCCTTCATAAATATTTATAGCCATGTTAATTTTGTGCCAAGACCTTAATTCCATGGCAGGGACCTAACGTGGGAGGCAGCTGGAGCATAAAGAACCTCTTGCTGAAAGTATGTATGACCATGACGCTGACCACTACACACTGAGTCACAGTGATCAATATTCATTATGTAGTAGTGTCATTACTAATGCTACGAATTTTGTGTTCTCATACATGTGATACTACATTGTAATATTGAAATCTAGCTGATTTTAATGTAAAATCTGGCTCGGTCTGCTCTATGATGGACCAGAGCCCTGGTATTTGAAGCTTTCTGGCCAATGACCGCTGGGAGATGCTCCACGACCCAAGAGGATAGGGCGGCTTAGATAAGGTGTTTGTGTGTGTATATGTGAGACAGAGAGGTGTATATTAAAGATATGCATTAGCTAATTATGCTACTTTGGTTAAATTTGTTCAAGTAGTGCTGCAGTAAAGAAGAACAGGTTGAGTTCCAGCTGTAAGTAAAGTATGTTTCTTAGTTTTAACCCCTGTGTCTTTCAGCAACAGTCTCTGTAGCACAGTGACAGTTGGAATCATATCCGAGGCTAATCTGAGGATCTAATTGTGGAATTTTATGTCTGAAGTATTTAGTTTGGCTCAAACTGTAAATCTGTTTTATTCAAAATGACATGCTGTGCACTGAGTACTATTGAGAACTAACACTGCACTGAAGCTAAAACCAGGTGGTGTTGCTCACAATATAACAATACGGTCATCTGTACAGTATTAATGATTATACCTCATCATTATATGCATTCAAAGAGTAGAAACTAAAGTCGGCATAGACAAACTTTGGTAGGATGTATTGACTCGATTGCCTCTGTTTTTCTAGTCTTGTCTCCATCCAATGTTTGGTAATTGTGTGTTTAAAATGGACTAAAATTACACACTGTATTCTTGGTGGTAATGTGCCCAGACGGTTGAGCAACCCCCTTTACTGCCAGCTTGAGTTATTAGTTTGTTAGTGCAGCAGTGTTCATTTGTCTTACTTCACATGGTATCAGTGGGTATCAGAATGTTGCTATCAATGAATGATTAAATGAGCACAGTATCAGCCCTGTACCCAATACCAGTATTGGTATCGATGTATTCTATTTTATATCATCTCCCCTGCATGGTTAACACTGAGCTCTCTAATGATCCCCCAAGCAGGTTAAAATTTTTCTTTTGTTTTTTGTGCTTGCAATTTGTGTGATTAACATTATTTTTGTATTTAAATCTTATTTTCAGCTTTGTGATGACTGTAATTGTGGGCCTCACACTGGTTCTGAAATTTACATGAGAACCCTTCCCCTCCCCATTTATCACAGTGAAGACTTAGGACTGAGGTGAATTTCCACGTCATCTCACTAGCTCTATTTTCTTTGACACTCTGCTGCTGTAAACAAGATCTTGACCAGATCATGTCAGTGAACTGAGCTGTAACGTTTGTGTGACATATCTGACATAGTCTATTCATAAATACATTATCCTCTTTGGAAATAACATGGCAGTCATGGTCATCAGGATCACTGTGAGGTAACTTCACCAAATGCCATTTATTCCCAATAAACACAAAGCAGGAATTGAACCACAAATATTTTTGGTGTTTTTCTGGGCTCGATAGCTGGATAGCCGATAGCTTGATAGCCACTGGACTGAAGTCTCTACCATCTCTATAAGCTATGAGAATTTGCATGTTAGTCACATGAACAGTTGCTGCGCAGCTCTTTAGAACTCTTTTTTAATTTATTTTATTTGTTTACTTTTTTCTTTTCATATGTATATAAATATGTTTATATGTATATAAATTTTGTGATTGTTCAACTTTATTTAGGCTATTCATAAATGAAAATCAGGAAGCAGGTCTGTGTTGTTCCAAGTGGATCCTATTTACGCCACACATACATGAAACTTATTTATGCTTTTTTAAACTGTAAATTGAGGTTTATCAGTTAATAACCCCTCAAGTGTACTTGTAATATTCACTTGCCTTTAACTTTAGTGCTGGTGCCATAAATGTAGACCTCTCCATCATAAAATAGAAAATGTTTGTTGACCTGGCTGTGGTATTTACAGTCTGTACCATGCAGAAGTGTTGACCTGTCTAATATTGATGTATTTGTTTGCACAGTCATGTCGCACAGTAACTTGTATAAAATAAGATTTTATACAAAATTTAGTATTAGAGCACTTTTGACACAAAATTCTGGGCTTCTTTGCTTTAGGCTTTTGTCTGTTTTGCACAACTGTTCTGTTGCAAGGATGAACGGCGGTGGAGTGGACAGAGAGATGTAGTGAAGCTTCTTTCCCGTTTTATTTATTTTTTCTCTTTTTTCTAAAACTTTTCGTCAAACAAAGCAAATACAGTGCAACAGGCTTCAAGTTTGCCGGGCTAAGTCAAATGAATGACCCTGAACACAACTACTTTAAACAGCCAAGACACAGTACCTTCTCCCAAAGCATCTACACCCAAAAAGCCCTCTGCTCTGGAGCCTCTACTGGGCTTCTATACCCGTAGCCCCTCCACACAGATGAGCCCAATTGCACAAGTAAATCAATCAACTAAATAACAACATTCTAAATGAAAAACAACAGAAAAGAATAAACACAAAATACATAAACACCCAAAATAATTTTCACTAAACAAAAATCCCCACTACACATTGTCAAATACATTTTCCCCAAACTCAGTAAAACACCCCCGCTAAAATAGTCTGCGCCGCCCGGAGCGCACTGACTCCCCCACAATAATTGTAGAATGGACCAGTCCCTCGGTTTCGTCCGAGGAAAAGAAAGCGTTTGGCATGCTGGCAAACCCACCGAACCCGTGGTATTTGTAGAGATCACTACAACCATTAAACTAAAAAAAAAACGGACATGTGTAAGTGTGGTTATTACTGTCACCGGTACAATGTTTTAAACAGATGGATGGATATTTAGGACTGTGGCGTGTGTTGAAAATGTGAGTGGTGAAGTGAAAACAAACAAATGCTACGAAGTGGCGGTAGGCCTCCCTGCCCACTGTAACAAATGCGAATGAGATGCTATGGCGAAGGGTGAAATATGAAATTCAGTCAGTCAGCTGGAGCTTTAAAAATGCCGGCAGATAGCTGCCTCTGCACCTGTGCGCTTGCGTGAATGACTGGGTGTATGAGTGTGGGTGTGTGATTGGCGTAAGCGTCATGGCTACTCCGTGACATGTTCTTTAAATGCAGCAAGAACACGAGAGAGAGTGTGTTATCACAAATAACATCACTGCTGTGATTCTGTCACAGGCACAAGCCAAGGACAATCTCCATACTGTAGCCCCAAGAGACCAAAATCAGTCTTATCCTTTGGGCCCGGTCCAGTTACCACTGTGTTAGCTTTGTGATACAGTTAGCAGTGTGATTTTCCCTCACAAAGATTGTTTGATTGATATACAGCAGGGATGCCCAGTCCTGATCTAACATGCCTGATCCAGTTTATCAAGGCCATGAGAAATATTGGTTATTTTAGTTGTTTGATTCGTTGGACACTGCTTTCAGGCTTCAGTACTAATGATTCCACTATGGCAGACTCATATCATGCAGCTGCCTGTGGGTAGATCTTGGCCTGAGAGGATAGATAGGTGTAGCGCCCTCGCTTCCCTTCCCCTTGTCTCTGGATGAAAGTTACTAAAACGAGGGGCTGCGGGTTCTTTTAAGAAACTCTTGACTATGTCAAACTGCTATATTATTCCTATAAACCTGATGCTATTAGCAGTTATGATAGATAGGCTGATTTGTCTTTAGCATAACTTAAAACTTAAAACCCCAGAAAGTAAATGCATATGACACAAGTATAATAGAGTCGATATAATTATATTCAATATAAAAAATAGGTACATATATAGTAATAATAATGCAATATATCCCTTTGTCAAATAAAAAATATACAAAAATATATATGTATATAGAATACTCTAGATAACTGGAATGAGCTCCTATTTCAAGCAGTCTCTCAATATCCCAATAATTCAACTAAACGACTCACTTTTCAATTGCAGTATCCAACTTAGTTCTAATACAAACTTAACAGATTAATAATAGTAGCTTTTAGCTTCACGGTAACTAAATAAACAAAACTCAGAACTAAATGTGGGCCCACACACACACTTCGTTGCAGGCCTGTGTCGTTGCTCGGGTACGTTGTGGCCGTAAAAACAGAAAATGGCCTCTTCGCTCGTAGAGCCAAATAAAGCAAGGTTACCTCTGGTAGCTAGTGGAGCAGTGGTCGGAATAGCGGCAGTCTCACACAACTCACGACAGGAACAGCACGCAGCAGAGCAGGACCTCCCTCCGAGCACGAGGAACTCTGAACAACGCGGCAGTTCAGAACGCTATCTGGTTAATGTCCTCCCTCGAAGCACGAGTGAACAGACCTCCAGTACTCAGAGTTAGCAGCGGTAGCTAATCAAGCAGCTAACAGAGCGCGCACACAGCAAAACTTCTTCACTGTGGCTTTGATACTCTAAATCAGTCCACTGTCAGTTGTACACTGAACTCAGCTAGAACAATTTATAAAGCTACAAGCTTTAGAACTCTCTGGAACTTCACAGAACTTTCTCCAAACCTCCTTGCTACTGCTATATCCCGTCGCTCTCCGTTCGTCGCTACTCCGCGTCTCTCTCGCTCTCGATCACGCTCACTCTCCCGTCTCTCTAAGTCCCACCCCCAGAGCGCCACCATAGGCTAGTTATACGAACTAAACCAATGAGATAAAAGTTACTCTAACTTGCTGGCAGAAAGCACATGTTGAGCTAGTACGTTCCAACCTAGCTTTGCGGGGGGAGCTCTGCTCTTAAAGAAACCGGATCATATTTTAACAAAAGTAAGCGTGTGTGTTTTAAATGAACTGTAAACACAAGAGAATATTTTACATATATTATAAACAATAAACAGATTTTTAACCCAGGCTACACCCTCCCCCATCCAAACGTCTGGATGTCCTCATCAGACAAACAAATAAAAACCTAAATATAAGGGTGTATGTAGTCTACTTTACGAACATGAAATAACCTTAATTATCACTCCTCTATGTATAATAGTAAGAGTCTGATCTTTAGAACTACCTGGCTGATCATATGTGAGTTTGACAATAGGTTTCACTACCCTTTTTGGTCTAGTTTCAGCTTGGTCTGTCTCTTCAGCTAGGTTTATGTCAGTTTCTGATTCTGGGTCAGGCTCTAAAACTGTTACTTCACTAGGATCATGAACATCTACATCATGTTCAGACTCTGGCTCACTCATTCTTTGAAACTCTTGCTCAGAGTTGTCATCAGCTGATGAGCAATCATCTACAGTACTAGCTTCCACACAAGGAGCAGTGTCATTGTCGTGTTGTACCAGGTCTGCCGGCACAGTTGGGTTCAATCTTGTGAGACTATGACGTCTTGAAGCAGGATAGTATTCAGCTTCTGACTCTGAATCTGTAGTCTGCTCTGACTCTGATTCTTGCACTCTGGATGAGTCTTCCTCTTCCTTACAGCAAGTCCCAGTTCTGGTTCTTGGTTTAACCACAGGATGGTTGTCTTGGCCAGCTCTTGGGATTCTCACACTCTGACCGATAGGTAGCAGATGGTCTCTGTGAATAGTCTTCACTCCCCCTCTACCATTCTCAGGCTTTGTCTTGTAAACTGGAAGGTTCGGCATTTTTCCCACCACAACATAGGGGTTCGGGTTCCACTTGCACGCCAGCTTGTGCTTCCCTCTCAGTCCCAAGTTTTTTAGCAGTACTCGATCGCCAACTTCCAGTAAGTGGAATCTTACTTGCTGGTCATAATTTTTCTTGTTTCTTTGATGTCTCTTATCTGATGCATCAGAGGCAAGCTTGAAGGCTTGTTGTAAGTCTTTCTTGAGCTTGGCAACATAACGGGAATGACTGTCCCCATCTATGCCATCTGGGGATGTCCCGAAGCACAAGTCAACTGGAAGCCTTGCCTCCCGTCCGAACATGAGAAAATATGGGGAGTACCCAGTGGCATCACACTTTGTGCTGTTATAAGCATGAACCAGGTGTCCCATATGCTGACTCCAATGTCGCTTTTGCTCTTGACTTAGGGTGCCCAACATGGACAGTAAAGTCCGGTTGAACCTTTCCGGTTGAGGATCACCTTGTGGATGATACGGAGTGGTTCTTGACTTACGGATTCCCATCAAGTTCAAGAGTTCTTTGATCAAGCGGCTTTCAAAATCTCTTCCCTGATCCGAATGGATCCGTGCTGGAAGTCCATAATGCACAAAATACTTGTCCACAAGAGTCTTGGCTACGACTTGAGCTTTCTGGCTTTTTGTTGCAAAGGCTTGTGCATAGCGGGTGAAGTGGTCAGTTATCACCAACACACTATTCATGCCTTTTGAGTCTGGCTCTATAGACAGAAAATCAATGCAAACAAGATCCATTGGTCCCTTGCTTACAATCTGATGTAAGGGAGAAGCTCTCTGACAAGGTGATTTTCTTGTGACACACTGTCCACAGTTCTTTATGTACTCCTCTGCATCTTTTGACATTTTCGGCCAGAAGAATCTACTCCTAAGGGAGTCAATAGTTCTCTCCAGTCCCAGGTGTCCCATGTGGTCGTGCATAGATCTCAGCACTTCTTCTCGGAACTCCTGTGGCAGTACGAGCTGAACAACTTCATCCCCAGAAGATCGTTGACTTACACGGTGGAGCAGCCCATCTTTTAAGACCAACTTCCCCGTTTCTCGCTTCAAGCGCACAAGTTCTGAGCTGGAATCAAGGTTTTCTGGCCATTTTCCACTTTTTATGGCCCGCATAACTGGTCCTATCACAGCATCACTCTCTTGAGCCCCTTTAATCTCTGCTCTTGACATCTGTCTCAGCGACGTCAATTCCAGCTGAGTCGGGAATGCATAGATATCCGGAACACAGTCAGGAGACACAGTTAACTGGTCCACACACCTTGTGGGAAGCTCAGAAGTATCAGGAATACTCACTCGCTGGCAAATGGATTTCACACCAGACTGAGTGATAGTTTCCCAGTCCCCATAGCTCTCATGAGGCATGTTCCTCGAGAGTAGGTCAGCGTCTATGTTGTGTTTGCCTGGCCGGTACTGGACGTTGAAGCCATATGTCGATAAAGCAGCCAGCCACCTGTGCCCAACAGCATTTAGTTTAGCAGTCGTGAGTACGTAGGTCAGAGGGTTATTGTCGGTGCGTACCGTGAATTTTGCCCCATAAAGGTAATCATGTAGCTTGTCAACAACAGCCCACTTCAAGGCCAGAAACTCAAGCTGGTGAATTGGATAGTTTCTCTCAGATGGCTTCAACTTCCTGCTGGCATAGGCAACTGGTCTAAAACCTTCAGAGTATTCTTGGTAAAGCACAGCACCCAGTCCCTTTAAACTAGCATCCACATGCAGGATGTATGGTTTCTGGGGATCTGCAAATGCCAAAACAGGTGCATGCGTTAGACAGTGAATGATCTGTTGGAAAGCATCGGTGCATGACTGGTCCCATCTCTCGCCAAATGGTTCAGAGTCTTTCCAGTACACTTTGTCCTGGTCTTTTTGTTTTTTGCCCTTCTGAGTAGGGGCATAGCCCTTTGTGAGCTCTGTCAAGGGCCTGACTATAGCAGAATAATTAGCAACAAATCTTCTGTAATAACCACAGAAGCCTAGGAAAGATTGCAGAGTCTTCAGGTTGGTGGGCTGGGGCCAACTAGTGACTGCCTCAATTTTTGATGGATCAGGTGAGACACCATCAGCTGACACAATATGCCCCAAGTACTTCACTTTTGGCAAGCAGATTTGACATTTGTCAAGGGAAATCTTCAGTCCAACTTCTTGCAGTCGATCAAGGACCTTAAGCAGTCTCTCTTCGTGCTCTTCAAGGGACCGTCCAAAGACGATTAAATCGTCTAGGTACACGAGAACTTGTAATAAGTTCATGTCTCCAACCGCCTTCTCCATCAACCTTTGGAAGGTAGCTGGAGCTCCCATAATCCCTTGCGGCATTCTCTCCATCTGGTAAAACCCTAGAGGGCAGATAAAGGCTGTTTTTTCCTTGTCTTCTTCTGCCATGGCTATTTGATAATAGCCACTTCGCAGGTCAAGTACAGAGAACCACTTGCTCCCTGACAGGGCATTCAGAGCATCTTCAATACACGGTGTAGTGTACTGGTCTGGGACAGTTCTACTATTTAGCAGTCTGTAATCGATACACATCCTAACAGTCCCATTTTTCTTCCTCACGACTACAATCGGAGAGGCATAGGGGCTACGTGACTCTTTAATAATACCAGCCTGCAGAAGACTTTGGAGATGTTTTCTTACATCTTCGATGTCTGCAGGGGCAAGACGTCGGGATCGCTCACGAAAGGGACGGGAATCTGACAGCCGAATGTTATGTTCAACTCCTTTGGCCAATCCAACATCCCACTCGTGTAGAGAGAAAACACTGGCTCGTTCAGACAGTTTTCTTCGAAGTCGGGCTTTCCATTCCTCTGAAACAGGCGAATTTCCAAAGTTGATCAGATTGGGATCAAATTCAGGCAAAACAGCTTTATCAGACGGAATGGTTGCGACTGATTCAGTGAGGTGTACGTGTCCAATTACTGTGCCTACTGGTATGGCGGTTTCTTTCAAAGACTCATTCTTAACCGAGACTCGGAAGCTGTTCAGGTCTAAAGCACGACCTGGGACCACCATGGGCTGTAGCAACACACCTGCTGGAAGCGGGGCTGTGAGAGATTCATCCACCATCAGAATTTCTTGATCAACTCCGTGCTTCAGCTCAACTTTGCATGTGACAACAGAGTCACACTCAGGGGACAGGATCAAAGGACCTGGGCCTTGCCATCTTACATAGCCAACTACATCCTCTTCTTCTTTCACAGAACTTGTGGTATCGTTGGAGCTCCTCTGCTCATCCATATCACACAGCTCTATACCAAGGGCGTGGGCAATATCAATGCCATTTTCTTTGCACTGTTTCACAAGTTGTCGAACGTGGCTAGCGTTAGTTCCCACAATGACAGGGGTCTGATCTGAAGTTCTGGGGCTTGGGCAGATGAGAGCAAGTACAGTCACAGTCTTTTTTCTTCCCAAGACTTCTGCTGGATACTCAAGATCTACCACAACATAACCATGGTAAGGATAACTGAGGTTGGACTCGCTTAAACCCCAGAGAGCTAGACCAGAAACAGAATGAATAGGAACATCTGGTAGGAACTTTTGATACCAGGGCTCAAAGATGATGGTTACTTGTGAACCACTGTCAAACAGTGCGTTACACGGGTTTCCATTCACCTTCAGTGGCATAATGCTAGGTGGACCAACTAGACCATCAGGAATAAGAGAAGACTTGTGTCTGGGAACAGCACTTTTCTTTACAGCACAGTTAACTTCTCTCCCTACAGCGTCACTGGAATGAGGCTTGCCATTGACTGATCTCAGAGCATGAATGAGTTTTCTAATTACTTTTGCCTGATTTTCACGGTTTCTGCATTTTGCTACGAAATGGCCATCTTCACCACAACGATAGCAGAAATGCTGCTCTGCATTTTTGGGTGCTTCTTTGGGAAAGGATGCTGGTTTTGAGGCTTCTACTTTTGAGACGGAAGCTAAAGAACCAGGCTCAACTGTCCTCTTTTCAAACTTATGTTGAAGTCGTGTGACTTGTTTCTGCAAAGCCATCGATTCTGAGTCATGGGGTTTCTCACAGTGGTGTGATCCATTCACCGGTACTTGGTCAGCACTGGTCTGAGCGGGCTTGATCACCACTGCAGACACCATAGACTTCAGTTCTTTTATTTCACGCTTCAGATTCTGAATTTCAGTTTGTTTCACATCATTTTCCTGTTTTACTTGTACTCTTTTTGCTGAAGTATGAAGTTTTTGCTTGGAAGCTTCATATTCTTCTTCCATACGGATCTCTTTCAGAAGCTCTAGAAAAGATGGTGGCTCCATCTTTCTCTCTCGCAGACGGAGATGTAACAGCATGAGGTCAGAGTTCACAGCACCTCGTAACAACTGCTCTAATCTGGCTTTGTCAGCACAGCTAGCAGGAAGACCACCTCGTTGGACCACTTTCACCAGGGAATGTTCCAAGCGTCTGAGGAAATCAGATATCTTTTCACCTGGTTCCTGCTGCATCAAGCGAAAGGCGAAATACAAGTCATCTCCGGACTCGGCAGTTCCAAACGCACTTTCGAGTGCGTCAAGACACTCCTCTGCGCTAATGTCAGGAGCAGTTGCTCGAACTGTTTTGACTATTTCGAGTGCTGGCCCCTTAAGACTCTCCATCAGTCTACGCCTTTTCTCTTTGTCAGAGGAATTGCTTTCCTCAATCATGAGCCTTGCTTGTTCTAGCCAGTGCTCTAGCTGTTCTTCACCTGCAGGAGTAGGCAGCACTCCTGAAAAGAGTCGCAGTCTGCGATAACTACCACCCTCGTGTTGAGGTCTGGTCTTGTCTAACAGATCAGCAACAGCTCTCAGGATAGACTCAGTGGGGCTGGTAGGGCAATTAGGTTGAGGGAACACAGTGTGAAGGTCTTCAATTGTTTTACCTTCTGTCTTCAGCAAATTTAGCAGTTTTTGGCTGAACTGTGTAGCACTGCTTGGGGTTTCACTCATAGTGACAATAGGCCACCTCTCAAGACCCCGTGAAGACTTAACTTCTGCCGGAACATGCGCTGCAGTTAGGCATTCTCTACACTCACATAGGACCATGAGACTGCTCAGCTTTGAATTAAATGTTCGCCCTCTGACACGCACGCGACCTAGACATTTAACAGTCTGCAATGCGTCTTCCACTTCTGATATGTCTGTGTCTTCTGGGACGATAACTAAAAGTGCATGGGCCTCATCTAAGCCCTCACCCCGACACCAACCCTGAAGCGTTGTAACAAGTTCTGTTTGATCTGCCATTTTAGCTGTAAAACTGGGTTTAAGAAAGAAACAAAAAATTTTAAGCTAAGTTAGCTAATAGCCCAACTCTATCCTATCCCAGCGGTGCCTCCATTTATGTAGCGCCCTCGCTTCCCTTCCCCTTGTCTCTGGATGAAAGTTACTAAAACGAGGGGCTGCGGGTTCTTTTAAGAAACTCTTGACTATGTCAAACTGCTATATTATTCCTATAAACCTGATGCTATTAGCAGTTATGATAGATAGGCTGATTTGTCTTTAGCATAACTTAAAACTTAAAACCCCAGAAAGTAAATGCATATGACACAAGTATAATAGAGTCGATATAATTATATTCAATATAAAAAATAGGTACATATATAGTAATAATAATGCAATATATCCCTTTGTCAAATAAAAAATATACAAAAATATATATGTATATAGAATACTCTAGATAACTGGAATGAGCTCCTATTTCAAGCAGTCTCTCAATATCCCAATAATTCAACTAAACGACTCACTTTTCAATTGCAGTATCCAACTTAGTTCTAATACAAACTTAACAGATTAATAATAGTAGCTTTTAGCTTCACGGTAACTAAATAAACAAAACTCAGAACTAAATGTGGGCCCACACACACACTTCGTTGCAGGCCTGTGTCGTTGCTCGGGTACGTTGTGGCCGTAAAAACAGAAAATGGCCTCTTCGCTCGTAGAGCCAAATAAAGCAAGGTTACCTCTGGTAGCTAGTGGAGCAGTGGTCGGAATAGCGGCAGTCTCACACAACTCACGACAGGAACAGCACGCAGCAGAGCAGGACCTCCCTCCGAGCACGAGGAACTCTGAACAACGCGGCAGTTCAGAACGCTATCTGGTTAATGTCCTCCCTCGAAGCACGAGTGAACAGACCTCCAGTACTCAGAGTTAGCAGCGGTAGCTAATCAAGCAGCTAACAGAGCGCGCACACAGCAAAACTTCTTCACTGTGGCTTTGATACTCTAAATCAGTCCACTGTCAGTTGTACACTGAACTCAGCTAGAACAATTTATAAAGCTACAAGCTTTAGAACTCTCTGGAACTTCACAGAACTTTCTCCAAACCTCCTTGCTACTGCTATATCCCGTCGCTCTCCGTTCGTCGCTACTCCGCGCCTCTCTCGCTCTCGATCACGCTCACTCTCCCGTCTCTCTAAGTCCCACCCCCAGAGCGCCACCATAGGCTAGTTATACGGACTAAACCAATGAGATAAAAGTTACTCTAACTTGCTGGCAGAAAGCACATGTTGAGCTAGTACGTTCCAACCTAGCTTTGCGGGGGGAGCTCTGCTCTTAAAGAAACCGGATCATATTTTAACAAAAGTAAGCGTGTGTGTTTTAAATGAACTGTAAACACAAGAGAATATTTTACATATATTATAAACAATAAACAGATTTTTAACCCAGGCTACATAGGTATGTCTGTGTGGCTCATATTAAATAGAGCATTGCTATTCTGCATTATGCTAATGTGGGATCTGCTGTGTATTTTTGGACCAGAAAAGTGAGACAGACTTTCCCTTAATATCCTGTATGGTTTTCGTTAGGGAGCTTTAGGAACTACGGGAAATGAGATATAGTTGAAATTGCTTTAGACAGATCAGGCTAAAAAAAAGGCTGATATTAGAAAATTCTTCAGAATGTACAGGGCCAGGCCTGTGCTACTCAGGGGAGCCCAATCCTGGTCCAGGTGCATTTCCACCCTGGAGAGTTCATATCCAACACTCTCAACACTTAAAAGTGTTGGAGCTAAAGTCAGCAGGGTAGTAGATCTTCAGGACCAGGATTTGGCACCCCTGTTTTTTACGAATTCTCCAAAACCATTCTCAGCCAAGTTTTACTGGCAGTCCAGTGACTGGTGGTGGTGGTGAATGGAAAAAAGGGCTTAGACTAGACAAGAGGAAAAAAAACATCTAGTTTTGCCCAGTATGCCCCCTCAGACACAACCACTTAAATTTTTCACCATGCATGGGTAGTACACAAACCTCAGTGGGTCTTACAAAATCAGCTTCAGATATATTTTTACAAGGAGTCTTGAGTTAAGAACGGTACATCGATTTTTTTTTTACTTTTTTGATTAGCCTCATGAAAAATTAAACCTGCATCACGAAAGGCTGCTGGCAGTCTATTTTGCTGCAGTATCTGCTTGCCATCTAAACTGTACCCTGATTACACAGTCAATACACAATGCCACTCTTCCTTATTAAGTGTATGAAGCAAACAAGAAAGCTAATAGCTTTATTATCCAGCATATAGCAAAACATACATTTTAACATTAATGTTTCTCAGAAATGTAGCTGAGATTATTATCAAACATTTGCTAAATAGCATGAAATCTGCAGCAGTTATTTTTTGTGGACATGTGAGCTTTGAGGCCCCACCACCCCACCACCCCCATCCGTTGCCTGTTAAGTTGTCACTGCCACATTACACCACTTCTAATGCTGGCATTTCGCCCGTCTCACTGATGCTAGACAGGGCAAATGCAGCCGGTAACAACCAACAAATATGAGCAGTTCATGAGAGAATCTGAAACCCTGAGCCACGAGGTGACAGGTAGAAAAATGTGCTCTCTCTATTCCTCACGCCTCATGGCAGAAGAGTCAGGTTGAGTGGGGACAAGGTCATGTTTATGCTCAGAACAAAAGGTTTAGCTCGGAACCCTGGCAGTCTCAGCTTACAGCTTGGTTGGAAGCCAGCCGCAGTAGAGCTTAAGTACAGTTTCTCAGGCCTGGCAGATGTTTTGGATAATACAACACAGTGTTAGCTCTAATTTTCAGTGTTTCTTTTTAATTCAGAGAACTTTTGTTTATTCAAGTCATGTTTTGAGATGGATTGTTGGGTGTGGAGAGTTAGTTACATTGATATTTCTTTAACAAGAATGCTATTCTAAATGCAAATCTAAATGAATTGGAACATATAGTGTTGAATTAATGTTTAGTTCGTGATTTTACCTTTGTTGGAACTTCACTATAAATTATTATAAGTAAATATCTGTACTTAAACGACGCATAGATGTATTTAGATGTATTTTTTGAGAGATTTCTGCTTATTTGTTGGCTGAACTGCCAATTTTTGTATATACAGAGATCACCCATCCCATTTATTTAATAATTTCAAGTATAAGTTGTTCATTTCCTGGCAACAGGAAAAATGGCCAAAAGCGTTTATTTAGCAGCATTAAAATGTTCAACATTTAGGGTGTCCAGCCTTTGCCTTTGTTAGCGCTTTCATTGGTTTTAGGAGACTTGCGTTCCAGTGGCAGTCTGCGGAATTCAGAACTTATGTCTATGGAGTGATTCTGCTCATTTGCCGTCAAAAGATTCATTAAAAATCTCACATAGTACTCTGTCAGTGATGTGAATAGGAATAACCTTGTTCCTGCAGGACAGCCCCTCAGCAGAATGCTCTTCACCTATCCTCCACTGCATTTCAAACACAACTCGTCTGGATGTCTTTAAATAGACGTGACCTTTGGACTCCACACACTCACATGGCAAATGGATGTGTTGAAGCTGTGTGTTTCGAATCCCCTTTATAACATGTCAGCAACATGGGTCAAGCAACATGGAGACAATTATTTCACTTAGATGTACTCAGAGCTGTCCATTATAGAGAGAAACCTTTATGTTTTCTCCCTCTGCTGCTTTATGTAACTCTAAAGCCAATACTACTGATTCCCCCTTATGTTTTCAAATTCAATGCTGCTTAATGTCACTGTGATTTTCTTGTCATCAAGATTGGATTACAAGAAGTATCATGCCAGTTGCCAGTCGTATAAAGGGCTAATCAAGTAGCCATCTTATAAATGTTCAGATGGTGTTGATTTTGCAGCCACTTGATACTGATTGTGCAAATTTAGAAGTTTCCTCTTCTAACTAGTGGTTAGTGCAGTTCAAACAGGTTTCAAAAACGGCAATTTTTTTTGATGCAATGCAGAAAGCCAGTGATCCCTGTAAACATGCATTCCATAGTTGTGTAATTTCATGTGTACGATTTCTTTCGCTCTTCCTGTAACATGCAAGACATTTCTTTAGGTTTAAGTGTGAGTCAGGTGTATATATGTTGTTTATGTAAGTCTATGTATGGCACATTGCATATCTGGTAATGAAGAAATACACATTTAAAAAAAATAAATTAATGAAGAAATGTACACATTTTAATGCACAATTACTGTTTATTTGATGACTAACATATTGGGGGAAAAAAAAATGTGGGAAAACTGCAAAGTTTGGGGCATATTTTATATTATAGCTTTTTTGACAAACTATGTATAATAATGAGGTATTCCCACTTTTGTATACGACTGTATATATGACTGTGTGACTGTATTGTTTTCCAGATTTTTCCATTTAAATCTACAAAAAAAAAAAAGTCTTAAAAAATCTCAAATCTTATTAAATGAGTTGATGTAGTCATGTTCATCATGATGACAGCCAACAAAATGCAAGATATTTATCAGTGCACACTAGTGAACACAATATGTAGCACATTGGGAAAGAGCTGACATCTGTTTACTCCATGTCTCTGAAGCCTGCTGTGGACCAATGATCTTCAGGTCTGTTTGTTTACACTCAAGAGTGACAGCATAACTCCACAGGTGAATTAGCTGTTGAATTTGACATGCCCTGGTTCAGTGTCCTTTACAGATTTGTAGTTGGTGCATATAGCATCGGCCTCAATCCATCATTCTGTCATTTACTTCATCAGGTGGGGCCTCCTAGGTTTTCATGCCAGCTGGGTTGTCACGTCAACACAGACCTTAGACAGTGATGTGGAATAAAGTCCTGTCTTCATGACACAAACTTCAGTTTTAAAGATTGAAAATGCAACTTGCCACTGGATATTATGAAATCAGTTTCTGTCCCAGACTCTTCTATACATTAAGGAAAGCCACCATAGTTCTAGCAATTTGAAGTGATTTTTACAATCTAGAATAACTAGTCATTCAGGCTTCTTAGTGAAATAGCCTGTTCTGAAATTAAAGCTGAAAGTATATTAACTCTGACCGTTTGAGCACCAGTTCCATTTCACACAATGGATGTCTTAAGTGAACTGCATTTTTTTAGCTATTAAAATGGGTAAAAAAAAGCTTTTGGTTGTGAGCAGAGACAGAAATATGTCCTAGTTGCATGTAGCTTTATGTTCTACAGATGAAATAGTATGGACGGTGTTGTTTGTTTTTTAAAGCAGTGGGACATTAAACTTTAAAATATTGTAATTCCCTTGACATTCACTCTGCATTCGTGTGTATTCTCTTAGTGAATATTATATCTTTTATTGAACAGTACAATGAAAAGTCATCAGATCTCAACCTAGCTGAACACCTATGGGAAATTTAGGACCTGTGTGTTGCTGTGCTCTTTACCACCATCATCAAACACTAATTGAAGGAATATCTTTTGGAAGAATGAAACTGAAGTTCCTGAAACTTTGTAGTGCTGTGAAATGCACCAATGTGCTTTGAGGATGTTCTGGCGGTTCTGGGCAACATTTTATTCATATTTTTATATGTATATGTCCCCTAAATGTATTTTAGTCTGAAGGGCTGTTGGACTAGAAGAAATACTTCTGTGTAGAGAAAAAAAACGCTTAATTCAGCTTTGACTGTGTGCTTGTGTTCAGTGTGAATTAGCCATGTTTTTGTTCATTTGTGGTAAATCAGTCATTAAATTAGAGCATATAAAACAGAGAATTGGAGACAAACAATTGCGTTTCAAAGACATTATATGCTATATGGTTTTACTACAGACAAATTCAGGCTTTGATTGTCTTTGCTGTCTGTTAATATTGAGAGCAGCAAAATGTCAACTAGGATCAATAATTGCTGCCACGTTTGATTCATGTCAAGCTGCTTTACATAAGCTTATCTAAGAAAGCCTTTGTTAGCTCACCTAAGTTTGTAATGCCTTCAGAGAAAGCCATGGGCAATATCATCACATCCTGTCTTTTCTCCTAAATGGTGTGTGTGTGTGTCCGTGTGTGTGTGTGTCCGTGTGTGTGTGTGTGTGTGTGTGTGTGTGTGTGTGTGTGAGCGCGTGTGTGTGCACGTGTGCATGCTCGCATGTAAGTGGTAAATGGCCAAACTACCATCGTGCTAATGCTGTGCTGCTTTGTTTTTCTTTTGCCCTCAGCCATAACCAGAGGACAACAGTGTTCAGACACCCAGTGACAGGCCAGCTCACAACAGAGAACACGGAGTTCAGACTGCAGGAGCAGTGAGTGCCTCTCTTTCCTTTTGTTTCTTTTGTGTAATCTTTTTCTTTTTTCAGCTTACTTTTACATGCTGTGTCCCACTCACATTTTGCTCCTTTGTCTTTTGAACAAGGGCTACTGATCCGCTGTGATCTCAAACCTGCAAGGTGCACTTCCAGTAACAAAGCATTTTACTGGTAGTGGCATCGTATGCAGGCCTCAGAAAATCATATTTATAAACTGTGTACCTATGCATGCTTATACATGCAGAGTTTAGGCAAATATAACTATAACACATATACACATATGTGTTATAATATAACACATGGAAATTGTTTACGTGAGTCTTTGCTGTTAGATATTCTTAATCAATTTAATTACTTGAGAACTAATTAATTGCAAACGGTATTCTTTTCTCTATTTAGTAGTGAACAGTGTCATCTTATTCTAAATCATAGCTGTACTGGTTGAGTGCATTATGTAGCCATTCTAGACATCCATGTCACCTTACCTCAGAGTGCCCCAAACACTCTAGGTGGCTATTGATGCTAACAGAGCAAAGATGAGTAAGAAATCACATGTGGAGCAATTAGAATTATCAAATGATCAGTACAAAAATCCATGCTGCCTCCAACTCAAGGCCATCATATAACCGCTTCAGGCAGGGATATTAGTTCTTTTTATTTTCTACTTTTCTTTTATAATTACATGGTTGAAAACTTGGCACCACGAACAGCAGATATGTTTATTTCAACAAAATCACAGTCATGTTTTACTGCTGTATCAGGGAAACGTTGCCTCCACACACCTATAGTGCAGTGCATGATCTGCTCTGCAACTACAAAACTCTACTACAATTACAATGTAGTAAATCATTAAATGTGTTTTAGAAAGCTGTAGACTGTTGAAGAGTATGATTTGACTAGATCACTATTGAGCTTACAGTTATTTTACTTTCAAGTTAAAAAAATTAACTCAACTCAATGTGACAGGTTTGAAGGGCTTGTGTTTTGATGGGCCAAAGACAGATGGAAAGCTGGTGTGGTCTGAAACAATGATTAAAATGGAAATGTATTTGTACTGTTAGGTGTATGACTAAAACCACTTGAGACATTATTGCTTTTAAGGGTGATTTTGAGAATGAGTATTTTGTACCCGCTCAGAAATACCAAAACATATCAACACCTTTAAAAAGAATTATCAGTGTCAAATGATTTTTTGCAGTGCGTTGATGACATTATCAGCTTTATACTGTAGCATAATGGAGTTGCTAGCTGTTGTCATTGTCAGCTTTACCTTTATGAAATGTTCTTAAGTGGTGCCATGAACATGATGTCATGGGGCATTATTTTTATAGTAGCATGAAGCAGTGTCAGATTGTGAGCAAGCTGTTGCAGATAAGTGAAGTGATTTGCCTAAGATGTAATGGAAAGTGGGACTCTTTCTTTTGGTTTAGGTTATTTCCTATATATTTTTGTTTCTTTCAAATGCATAAAATACTAAAGTAAGAAAAATGTGTTGTGATAAATGTGCATAAAATGATTGAAAATAATATTTTTTGTTTATTCATAACATACAACATATATAACGTATAAAAAGCTAGTTATGTTCCATTGGAAATGTACAGTTTTGGCAGTTTATCCAGTTTACTGCTAACTTTTCTGTGAATCCTGATGCATTTCAGGGAATTGCTTTGAAGATAACAGAGCTTGTTGCAGCTCAGACTTCTCAGAGCCGCTGGCACAGCTCCAGCTAGAAGGCTATAGTTTGTTCTAGTATCCTATTTCATAAATGACTGAGTGTGCTAGACACTTCTTCCCTGGTCGCCCCAAGTCTATATCTGAGTTATCACTCTGTGTCTCATAAAGAGCAGCCCAAACTGTACATGCAGCTGGGGAAAAAAGGCCCTGCCCTCGATTCCAGTGCTCCCCTGTGCCATACCTTCCAAACTCAGAAACTCACCACTTCAGGCACATGATGGCAGCAGGCTGCTGAACTCAGAAATGCCCCCTAGTGTTTAAAGAATGTGTATAAATAAAAGAGACATTTCCTCTACTCAAACACTTGGACTTGATTTCTCTTCATCTGCTAGACCTGTGTTCTGCTCCTAAGGAGACCAAAGGGACTTCATACAGCGTTATGTTGGCATCAGTTTAGTGTTTGAACTGCAGCATTTTTTCTTGCATCATCCTTGGTGTTGTGTGAGATTCTGTACATTGTACCTTCTCCATCCTTTGAGTGTGATAATCCCTAAGCACTAGCTTTTGAAGTGATTTTTCTGGTGCTGTCATTTTTTGAACGATGTGAAAGGGAACTTTCTCAGAGACACTTAGATGCTGTCACATGTCTCCATATGCAGATTTCCGAGAATGTGAGTTCTGTGTACACAATGCAGATTTATTTATTTATGCATTTATTTATTACCTTGCTTACTTGATGCAGTGACATCAGTTATACATCAGAAATGACTGTGTTAACTCATCCAAGCTTATACAAGATAGAGCAAACACAATTTCATTATCTGCTTCCTCATTTCACACTTTCCTAGATAGATGTCTCCATTGTTTCTCCAGTGTTAACGCTGGAGTCCAGTTTTAACGGCTATCCGCTAGACTGTTGTAGCCCCAGTTTTTCTAAAAGTGGCTCAAATTAAAGCTGGTCTTGCCAAAGCCAGTCCTCTTTCTCTTTCCCATCTGCCTGAGAGCAGGAGGGCCCCGTTCTGATGGATGCGTCTCATTAACAGCTATGTGGGCGTACATGGCTATATGAGGGCTTCAGCCAATGTGTCATAGGCTTTCAGCATAGCAGCCAGCCGTAGCATCTGCTGAAAAGGGCTCAGCATGTGACTCAGCCCTTATCTGTGAAAATAGCAGAACTGGGCTTCTTTATGCAGAGACAATCATGTCTGTGTGTGATATATTTCAAAACTTGACAATTTCATAGAGGCGATGTGATAGCGATACCAATGCCAGTATTGATAGTTTGAGTATTATCCAATACAGCTCTGATATTTTTTCTTTAAAAGCTACAAAGCTTTAAAATGAGCTCTGTTTCAATTGAAGCAATTCACTGCATTCAAGATAATCTGAAGGTGGACTAAAATATCATGCTCAAACTATTCAAACACTACTACTACCCTAAGAACATGACATGACAAAGTGTGTGTGGTAATTCAGGCTTAATTTTTAATGGGATCGAAACATAATAGTTTAATTTTTCCACTACTATATTTGATTTATGGTTTTCTTCTAATATCAGCTCTGTATCGATAGCTGGTATTGAATCAGTGTCATATCTGCACTTTCCATCCGTTACCAAATATGTTTATTCTGTTTTGTACTTCTGTTTGTAGAATGCCTTTCTTGTTTTATTAACTTTTGCTGATTTGCTAGAGGCTTTTAATTGCAAACCAGGCAAGAATCATTGCATCAAAGCATAGAATAAACTTGGTAACAAGGGTGTCACGCCGCGGACAGATACTCTCAGTGTTGTCAGCTCCATCTCCCAAGATACTTTGGGAGGAAACGTGACTCCGGACTTCCTGACAGCTTCGGAGTCCATAGCAGACTCCATTACCCAGGAGACAGTGGGAGGTCACGTGTCTGGTAACGATCGGCCACGCACCTATCTCCGATCACACGATCTCACTACACCTGTGCTAGGTGGTCATGTGACTTGTTCAGAATAGTTCTTAAGCCCGGGCTTTAGCTAGTGATCTTTGAGAGGTATTGTTTCATTTATGAACATTCTCTTTGATTGCCTGTTTCTGTATTTGTGTATGACCCTTTGCCTGTTGTTTTTGACCTGGATTTTTGCCTTGCCCTTTTGTACCTACATGCCTGATTTCGGATTACTGGTTTTGACCGTTTTGCTTGTTTTGATTATTCTGAATATTGGATTACCCTCGAGTCCTTGTTTGCCTGCTGAGATGATCATCTATGCTGTACTGGTATCAACCCACGCTTGCTTCTGGACTTTTCCATTGTCTCAAGTAAATAAAACCATTTCTTTAACTAAGATCCACATTCGTCTGACCCCTGCTGAACTATAAGGGCAGACATGGGTCATTCATCATCATCATCGTTGTTAACCGCTCAGTCCAGATAAGGTTGCGGTAGCAGTTGAGAGAGCAGAGAATCCTAGATGACTCTGTCCCCCACAACTTCTTCCAGCTCATTCCTGGGGACCCCAGCCGCTCCCAGGCCAACTTGGAGATATAATCCCTCCAGCGGGTCCTAGAACGATCCCAGGGTCTTTTCCCGTTAGGCAGTGCCTGGTACACCCCCACCGGGAGGCGTCCAGGGGGTATCCTGATCAGATGCCCGAACCATCTCAGCTGGCTCCTCTCAATGCGGAGGAGCAGCGGCTCTACTCCGAGCTCCTCCTGGAAGACCGAGCCCCTCACTCTATTAAATAGAGTGTAGCCCGCCACACTATGAAGAAAGCTCATTTCCGCCGCTTGTATTCACCATCTTGTTCTTTCGGTCATTACCTACAGCTTATGACCATAGGTGAGGGTCGGGATATAGACCGATTGGTGAACAGAGAGCTTCGCCTTATGGCTCAGCTCCCTCTTCACCACTACAGTCCGGTACAGTGACCTCATCACTGCTGCCACCTGTCCCAGCCTGCGGCCAATCTCACTATCCCTCTTCCCATCACTCGTGAACAAGACACCAAGATACTTAAACTCCTCCACGTGGGGCAGGTCCTTTCCCCTTACCTGAAGTGGGCATGCCATCCTTTTCCAGGATAAGACCATGGACTCAGACTTGGAGGTGCTGATCCGCATACCAACCGCTTCACACTCAGCTGCAAACCGCTCCAGCGAGCGTTGGAGGCATCCATGTGATTCCGCCAAAAGAACAACATCATCTGCAAATAGCAGAGACGCCACCCTCCAGCCTCCACACATAATGCCCTCCTGATCCCAGCTACGCACTGAAACTCTGTCCATGAATATCATGAACAAGAGTGGAGACAGGGCACAACCCTGGTCTCCACTCCAGTCCAACGCTCACACTAAAAGAGTCTGACTTAATGCTGAGTATACGAATACAGCTCTCACTCTGGGAGTACAGAGATTGAATGGCCCGGAGCAGTAGCCCCAGCACCCCATACTACCAGAGGACCTCTCACAAGCCTTCTCCAAGTCCACAAAAAACACATGTAGACTGGGTTGGCAAACTCCCATGCCCCCTCAACAGTCTGTGAGAGGGTGAAAAGCTGGTCCATTGTTCCATGGCCAGGACTGAATCCGCATAGTTGAACCTCAGATTGAGGAGGAAAATTCGGTCAAAGTCTCCCTTCCAGCCCCTTGGCATAGACTCATGGAGGCTCAGCAGTGTGGTACCCTGATAGCTGGCACACACCCTCCGGTCTCCCTTTATTAAAATTAGGGACCACCACCCCTGTCTTCCAGTCCAAGGGTACTGTTCCCAAGGTCCATGCAATATTGCAGAGGCATGTTAGTCACGACAGCCCCACAATATCCAGAGCCTTAAGCATCTCCTGACGAATCTCATCCACCCACGGTGCCTTGCCACTGAGGAGCTTGCCAACTACCTCAGTGACCTCCACCAGGGAAATGGAGCTTGACATGCCAAAAGGAGTTCCTCAAAGTGCTTGTACCACCGACCAACAATATCCTTATTGGAAGTCAGAGTTTCTCCACAATTTCCGAATACAGTTTGGCCACAGGCACCCCGACTGCTCCTGTGTCGCTGAATAGTTGTCCAGAACCTCCTTGAAGCCAGGCACCCACAAGCTTTTGGCTACAGCTATGCCTAGCAGCTTCCACAGTGGAGGTTTTAAACAGGGTCCATTCAGGCTCCATGTCCCCTACCTCTTCTGGGACATGAGAAAAGCTCTCCCGGAGGTGGGAGTTAAAATCATTCTGAACATTTGCCTCTGACAGTCGTTCCCAGCATACCCTCACTATTCGCTTGGGCCTACCGGGTCTGCCCATCCGTCTCACCACCAGATGGTGATCAGTTGACAGCTCAGTACCTCTCTTCAGCCGAGTGTCCAGAACATCCAGATCCCAAGTCAGATGAAACGACAACAAAGTCGTTCATTGACCTTTGACCCAAAGAGCTCTGGTACCATTTACACTAATGAACATCCTTTTGTTCAAACTAGGTGTTTGTTATGGACAATCCCTGCTTGACACAGAAGTCCAATAACAATTCACCTTTCAGGTTTAGATCAGGCAGGCTGTTCTTCCCAATCACGCCTGTTCAGGTCTCCCAGCCATTGCCAACATGAGTATTGAAGTCTCCCAGTAAGACTATGGAGTCTGTAGGCGGGACCCTTTCCTGAACCCCACCCACTCGCTCTAAGAAGGCCAAATACTCTGACCTGTTGTTTGGTGCATAAGCAAAGACAACAGTCAGAGTTTACCTCTCTGCGATTTTAATTTGCATTGAGGCGACCCTCTTGTCCACCAGGACAAACTCCAACTGCACGGTCACCAGCCGAGGACTCGTGAGTATCCTCATACCCGCCCGGCGCCTCTCACCATGTGCAACCCCTGAGTAGGAGAGAGACCAACCCCTATCCAGGAGTTTGGTTCCAGAGCCGACACTGTGGGTGGAGGTGAGCCCAACTATATCTAGTTGGTACCTCTCAACCTCCTGCACAAGCTCCGGCTCCTTCCACACAGTGAGGTTACATTCCACGTACCAAGAGCCAGTTTCTGCCACAGGGGCCTAGGCCACCAAGGGCCTCCCTGCAATCTCCTACTGCCTATATGGCACTGCACCGCTCCTCAAGCCTGGACCTTGTGGGTGGTGGGCCCACATGATCTCCCCATGTTGCCTCTTCAGGTTGAGCCCGGCCAGGTTACGTGGGCTGCCCAGCCAGCAGGCGCTTGCTGAGGAACACTACCCCAATCTTGGCTCCAGGGATAGGTCCCGGTGACCCTCTCCCAGGCAGGGTACACGATTGTTTGTGTCTGCTGTGCATGGAGTTTTTGGATGAATTAGATTGTGGCTATATTATTACTGGATAGAGTAAGCATAATAATTGAATTATATTTTAGTAATGGATGTCCATTTTTGCCTCAGAAGCAAACTTGGCTTGTGAGCTCCAGATAGCTCCAATTTCACTGTTGCTAATTCCACATTAAAATATACCAAATCCACAGATTACCAGAGCTCCTATAGCTGAGGATTTTTCCATGACTATTAGATATGGACACAATATAGGATACACATGGGGGACCCAGGGGGATATAATGTTTATTAATTGAATGTAATCATGTAAGAATTAATCATATAGTGTAACCATAGTTTCTCTATTTTACATAAAATTTGAGTAGAAATTTAACTGGTCTGCCTGTGCTAGGTGGAAAGAGACCTCAGGATTCTCTCTCTCACTCACTCCCTCACTCACACACACACACAGTTTTTTTTAATCCTAAAATCATGTGTTTTCCCAACAGTCAGTCAGATTGTGGGAGGTGATGCTCTCTTATGCTGAGTCAAGAGGCTTTGAAGTGCCCAAGGTCAGTGACTAATAGTAGCCAACAGTGCATGCAGAACATGATCTTCAGAGTTGAATCAAAAAGCACTGTTCTTGATGGCTTCCTTTTCTTTATAGTAGTTGCAGCTGAGGTTTCATTTCATAACATATGACATTTCATTTCACAATAAATAAACAATAAAAGAGGACAATGCACTGCATTTAAATGACTCTGTCAGATAAAGAGAAACAAAGTAGACATAGACCCTCATATTTGAAGCCAGTGCAAGATTAAAACATTTAATGCAAATCAGCATTCATTCAGCATAAGGAGACATTTAAACCTTATCAATTTTGGTCATTTTTGGATGAGTCATTGATTTTACATCATTTTTAAGGAGCTGCAGTGACAGACTATAAGATATTTGAACTTTGGATGTAATTTAGGTTTGATATTATTCTCTTTTCTGTTTTTATAATTTCCTAGATCAAAATCAAAATGTTTTAGTTTAACAGCACTCTAATCACATGCTGCACTGATTATCTTGGTTAAAGAAAAATAAACCATTTTATTTTTTAACAAAATATTCCAAAATTCTATGCTCTTGTGCAGAGTCGTCATCTCAAAACAGTGCAGCTGATCTATAAACAGTGCAAAACTGCCTTATATTTATGTAACTTCTTAAAACCAATAACATCAAATTGTTAAAATCACATTAAAATGTCTACATTAACTAGAACTACTTCCATGAAAAGAAAGCAAATGGGAAAAGAGAGATAGTACTACTAATAATAATACACTGTAGTGTAAATAGGTTTTTCAGTTTGATTCAGAGTTAAAGATACATTTCAGTGAAAGAGCAAGTTCACACAGTTTTCCAGTCAGCCTAACTGCAGTCATACAGCCAACATTTGGTGTCCAGATTTGATTTTTTTTTAGTTTTGTACTCAAGATACAAGCCAAAGTAGCTAATTAACAATAAATTCTACAGTCACCCAAAAACTTATCCATAAATAAGTACCCACATCTTTATGTATGTACTACAAATGTCATTAAACTAACTAATTTCATCTTTAAATGAACTGTTTAGTAGAATAGCATGGACTATTTACAAATTTCAAGGTTTGAAGTGGGACTGTGGTATTGTCTGCACAAATTCTAGCTCTTAAATTCTCGTTATAATTCTGTCTTCACACTAGTTGTAATATATCACTTTTGGCAATATCAAATCAAATCAAATCAAATTTATTTATATAGCGCTTTTTACAACTGATGTTGTCACAAAGCAGCTTTACAAAAATGGGAATCACAGCACAGAGAATCAGACAAAACACTGAACATAATATACAGAATATACAGAACCCCCGTGAGCGCTGAGGCAAGGAAAAACTCCCTCAGAGCTGGAGGAGGAAGAAACCTCGGGAGGACCAAGACTCACATCTAAAGGGGGGACCATCCTACCACTGGTCAGACAACTTATAAGTTAAACATTGAAAAGTCAATTTTACATCCACGCAGTTCTAATATATTCAGGTGTGTATAATCAACAGTGGAAACAATTAGAGTTCATATAGATTTGGATGTGATCTGTAGTGGAGAAGCTGCGTTCCAGAAACTTCCATCAGTCTGGTCAATCAGGGGGACAGGGGGACTTGAGGGTGGGACATCCATCAGTATTGGGCCGGACCGGTGGACAGTCAGTAACTCGGAGGAAGGAAAGATTTAGGAATTAGTTTAGACTGGATTTATGAAGAACAGAAAATGTAAAAAATTATCAGAGTGTGACTAATGACTCCGGCAGGTCTGAATATAACAGCCTAACTAAAGGGAGAGAGCCAGAAGGTAACATAGACACGGAGGCTCCCTGAGACACTGGCATTCACCCACTCCACCGTCCACAAACCTGAGTGACTGCATGTAGTGAGTGACAGCAGCACCAGCATCTCAGTTTACCCACAATTCACTATGTCCATGAACCCCTGGATCTGCAGCCTTATCTAAAGGGAATTAACATTAACTACCAAAAGCTAAACTAAACAAGTAAGTTTTTAGTCTAGACTTAAAGATTGAGACTGTGTCTGAGTCCCGAACATTATCGGGGAGATTATTCCAGAGTTGGGGCGCTTTATAAGAGAAAGCTCTTCCTCCTGCAGAGCTTCTCTGAATTTTGGGAACTACTAGGAAGCCAGCACCCTGTGATCTAAGTAATCGTGGTGGTTCATAATAGGAGATAAGGTCTCTCAGATACTCAGGAGCGAGCCCATGTAGGGCTTTATACGTTAACAGGAGAATTTTATAGTCTATGCGGAATTTGACTGGAAGCCAGTGAAGAGCTGATAGGACTGGACTAATATGGTCAAATTTTCTAGTTTTAGTAAGGACCCTGGCTGCAGCATTTTGAACTAGCTGAAGTTTATTTAAGTTACTGCTAGAACATCCTGACAGTAGCGCATTACAGTAGTCTAGCCTTGACGTAATGAAGGCATGTACTAATTTTTCTGCGTCATGTAAGGATAAAGCATTTCTTAGCTTGGCGATGTTACGGAGATGTAGAAAAGCTGTTTTAGTAACATTAGATATGTGTTTATCAAATGCTAGATCTGAATCTATGATAACGCCAAGATTTTTAGCTGTTGAACCAGGTGTGACTGAGAAGTCGGCCAGATTCAACATTGGGTGTGATAATTTATTTCTAGCAGCTTTAGGGCCTAATAGAAGAACTTCTGTTTTATCACTATTTAATAGAAGAAAGTTGTGTGACATCCATGATTTCACATCTTTTACGCAATCCTCCATTTTCTTTATTCTCTGTTTGTCATCAGGTTTGGCTGATATGAAGAGCTGCGTGTCGTCTGCATAACAATGAAAATTAACATTATGTTTTCTAATAACTTTGCCCAGGGGGAGCATGTATAACGTAAATAATAACGGTCCTAAGATAGAGCCTTGTGGAACTCCATATCTAACCTTTGTATAATTGGAGGGTATATTATTTACCCTCACAAACTGAAAACGATCGGTCAAGTATGATTTGAACCACGATAAGGCAGTTCCAGTTATACCGACCATTTTCTCTAATCTTTCTAGGAAGATATTATGATCTATTGTATCAAAAGCTGCGCTCAGATCAAGAAGTACCAGTAAAGAAACGCAGCCTTGGTCAGCGGCAAGAAGCAGATCATTTGTTATCTTAACTAGAGCTGTCTCAGTGCTATGATGAGGCCTAAATCCAGATTGGAATTTTTCATAGATCTGGTTTCTTTGCAGATAAGAGCCAAGTTGTTGGGCCACGGCCTTTTCTAAAATCTTAGAAATAAATGGTAAATTTGAAATAGGTCTATAGTTAGATAGTACACTAGGATCAAGATTTGGTTTCTTGATCAAAGGTTTAATTACTGCTAGTTTAAAGGCTTTGGGAACATACCCCAGGTTTAATGATGAGTTTACTATTGTTAATAGTGGTTTAATTATGTCTGGTAATACCTGTTTTAATAGTTTTGTGGGAACTGCATCAAGTGTACAGGTTGTGCAGTTTGATGAGGAGATAATTTTCTCCAGTTCTAAATGATGTAGTGGGTTAAAAACTTCCAACCTGATAGCCGGTATTCCAACCGGTAGCTGGATTTTGTTCTATATCAGCCACACCAGATGACAGACAAGATGTGCTATTTATCTGTTGAATTTTGTCCCGAATATTTTCGATTTTATTATCAAAATAGTCCATAAAAGCATTGCTAGTGTGGATTGCTGGAATCTGAGGATCAGTACCTGCCTGATTTTTAGTCAGTTTAGAAATAACACTAAAGAGAACTCTAGGGTTGTTTTTATTAATCTCGATCTGAGAGGCCAGATACTCTAATCGGGCTTTATTAATTTCTCTTCTATATTCAACAATACTGTCTTTCCAAGCAGAGTGGAATACTTCCAGTTTGGTTGATCGCCATTTTCGCTCAAAATTTCGTACTAATTGCTTTAAAGTACGAGTTTGGTCGTTATACCACAGCGCAAGTTTTTTCTGTCTCTCTTTTTTGTGTTTAAGTGGTGCTACACCATCTAAAGTAGACCGGAAGGTATTTTCTAAACAATCAGTTAGTTTGTCTAGTTCTGCTGGGTTACCTGGAGAGTACACTATGGTTGATAAATCAGGAAGGTTATCAGTAAATTGTTGAGCGGTAAAGGGCGTTATTGAACGTTTCATAGAGTAGCTGGGGGATGTACGTATATTATGACTAAGATGAAGTTTAAAAGAAATAAGATAATGATCTGAGATTACTGAGGTTTGAGAAAGAATATCTAGGTTATCTATGCTAACACCCAGGGTCAAAACCAGATCCAGAGTATGATTACAGTAATGCGTAGGTCCTGTTACATTTTGAGCAATACCAACTGAGTCTAGAATTGATGCAAAAGCCTTTTTTAATGAGTCATCAACTTTTTCAAAATGAATGTTGAAGTCTCCTACTATAATTACTTTATCACTACAAACTGCTAAATCTGCAGCGAAATCACTAAATTCTTTTAAAAATTCTACATAGGGTCCTGGTGGTCTGTAAATATTAATTAAAGAAAATGCATTCTGTTTTGTAATTGGATTAATTATATTGATGTAAAGAAGCTCAAAAGAAGTGAAATTATCATAGTGTTTCTGATTGACAGCTAGGGAATTTCTAAAAATTATGCAGACCCCGCCTCCTCTACCGGACGATCTGGGGTTGTGTATATAATTATAGCCTGCAGGGGTGGCTTCGTTTAATGCTAAATATTCATCGGGTCTAATCCAGGTTTCAGTGAGGCACAACACATCAAATTTCTGATCAGTTATGATTTCATTCACTATTACTGCTTTTGAATTTAGAGATCTTATGTTAAGTAAACCAATCTTTAGTTTTGAAGTGCTAGTGCTACAGTCTGGATATGATTGTTTAATATACGTTAGGTTATTTAGATTTACTGTTTGAGTTTTTTGACATTTATGTTTGACTCGGGGGACAGACACAGTCTGAATACATTGGTATCTAGGTAACGTCTCTTTGCAGCTCACAGACGGTCGGTTAAGCCTCTCTGTCTGCGGCCTGGTCCCGGCTCCGGTTTGTCAGCAGCTTCTAAGGCTACTGCTACTCTGCCGACTAACTAAGAGACTATGTGCTATGCTGCACGAAAGTAAGGCAGCACCATCCCGCGTGGGGCATCACCCAGTGGGCATTTGTTAGCACAGTGATTTGTAGGTTAGGTTCCCTTGTCAAATGAATTATTTTGGTATTTTCGAGTTTGGAACCTGAATTAACGAACATTCTACAGTTTCCATCACAGGAAAATCCTTGGGTAGTCTTGTAGATTACCATTGAATGCCTATTGATCTTTAATCATGTAATCTGCAACTTTTGGCCATGTACCATTTCCTAGAAAATGTCCAAACTGGGACACAGGGACTTTGTGGTAAGCATCGTTTTTTTTATATATGTTTTGTTGAGCTTTTGAGTGTTACTGAAACAGAGGTCAGTGGGATGCTGATATTTCATTGTTATTGTGTTAAATATTTGTGATGAACAACAGGCTTCTCTGATACTGTGGATATTGTCTGCACCTAAAGAACCCTGACTAGCTGCATGTTTAGTTGTAAAGTGAGCATAAATAGTCTGATTTAATTGGATTAAGTGTGGCATATTATGTGAAATTAATGAAAATCGTACTTACAGTTTTGAAGGCTTTCCTTGTGTCTGTATGTCAAAAGATTGCGATACATATGAAAATATATCACCCACCCTATCCCTGCAGCTCATTTATGATGAAAAAAGTGGTCCTTAAATTAATTAGCAGACATCTTGGTGATTTTGTGGTACACTTGTGTAGTGTTTTTGCTATAGCAAGTGTTATTTGACTGTGTCTGCGTTGTGAATTCAAACAGCCTCACCTTTTATTATGTTCAGTGGAATCTACTATACTGCGCTAAGAAGAAAAGTGGTTCTGGTTAACTGGTTGCCCCCCTGGTGATGTTTTGGTTGTTTTTAAAGATCATAGTTATACATTGTCTTAAACCACAGCAACAAGTATGTGTAGTATTTCTTACGAGCTGGATGCAGTTTCAGCGAGTTGAGAGAAGTGCATGGGCAGGTATTTCCAGGAAAGATTTTGGGGACATAGACTTTCATTACTTTTTCACAACATTATTCTCATGGTTCTAATGCAAATAGAAAGAAAAAACCTAACTTCATTCACCAAACATGCTTTGGCTGATTGGCTGCATTTGTAGTGATGAAGAAATTATATGAATTAGAGTTTATATTATAGTTTATATTATATATCATAGTTATAGCTCATAAATGGATTATGCTTGCGGGCTGGAATTTTGTCACTTCTTTCTAAATGGTTCTTTACTGAGTAGGAGAAGAAGAGATTTCACAGGTGATGACCTATTTGGCCAGGAGCCCTCATCATGGCTGTGTGACCGATCAATCTGTCTTGCTCTGTAAGAAGGTAACTTTTAGTGAGGTTCTCAGGATGTAAATAACAGAAAATGGACATAAATGCATATATATCTATACACACAGCCAAATATTAAAACTGTATTTTGTCCATATATTGTCCAGCATTATAACATACATTTGTGCTGTTTTGTTTAGTTTAAATGTCGTATCCTTTTGACAGTTTACAAGGAAAAGAATGATGGTTTTCATAATTCCAGAGACTTGCAGATGCATGACCTGCCTATTGAGAGATTACTGAAGAGAACAATTGTGATTAAGAGCACCACACTGTAAAATAGTTAATGCAGAGGTGAAATTTCCCCGTTGTCAGACTAATAAGGGTCTAGCTTAATCTAATTGAGCAAAGTAGCATTTATGTTAGTCTTGCAAATAAGTTGCAAATATATTATTTAAATAAAATGGTAATTGATATGCCTTTCTGTAATGAAAATGTTAAAAAGCACTTTAAAGTATTTTGAAAAGTTATCATGTGTCTGTTTGTATAACTGGGACAGACAGACACAAGGCTGCTTCTCAGAATGCAGTCTTAAGGCCACATGTGGAACTGTCTTTGGAGGGAATTCCTCTCTATTTACAAGAGTTAAGTGTAAACATGATGTCTGATCTTTAAAATCAATACTATAACTGTCCTTCATTTTTCACATTTTTCCTGTAACCCTGTCTGCCATTTATTTAGTTAGTTTTTAGAATACAAGGGACTCTCTGTACTAACTCCCCACTATAATAGAGTATTTCCGGCTCTTTGTAAATTGCTTTGGCCCATGTGTGACCTTTCAATTAGATTGAGCGATGAAGGCAAGACTGTCTGGCTTATTAGTTGTGTTAGTGACAGAAGGCCAGGCCTTTTGTCAGGCTGCCAGTGCATCTTTCAATATTGGAACACCTTTAACCTGAGATGTTGTCAAGTCACTGCTGGAGGCACAATCATTGCAACTGTCTAAATGACATTTAAATGTGATGGTAACCATTCAGGTTTTTACTTGTACCATATACCTGTACCAGTTTATGCATGGATGTGTTGTGAATAGGAACATGACATAAATTTACACACAAGTTCAATATTAACTAGGGATGCACGTCAAAATTGTAATCATTTTGATATCAGCTGATAGTTGCTTAAAGTGATCGATATTACACCGGTGTTCAGATTTGATTTGTATTTCAAACTGATATTTGAAGATTCTTTTATTTATTTTACTCTGGAAAAGCAAAACATAAGAGGAATTAGAAAGATTTTCCAAGGCAGCATTCTGGTCAGTTACCAGTAATAAAAGGAACATGTTTGTACTGAATTGAAGTACTTTCACTCCACATCGCTGCCCTGACTGTTCTCTTAAGTCGCAAAGTGAGTGTTAAGAATGTGTTTCATTGCTGAAGAGAATAATACACTATATTGCCAAAAGTATTCACTCACCATCCAAATCATTGAATTCAGGTGTTCCAATCACTTCCATGGCCACAAGTGTCTAAAACCAAGCACCTAGGCATACAGACTGCTTCTACAAACATTTGTGAAAGAATGGTCACTCTCAGGAGCTCATGAGCTGAACTTTCTGCAGAGTCAGTCGCTACAGACCTCCAAACTTCATGTGGCCTTCAGATTAGTTCAAGAACAGTGTGTGGAGAGCTTCATGGAATGGGGTTCCATGGCCAAGCAGCTGCATCCAGGCCTTACATCACCAAGCACAATGCAAAGCATTGAATGTAGTGTTGTAAAGCGCCGCCACTGGATCTAGAGCAGTTGAGACATGCTCTCTGGAGTGACGAATCACGCTTCTCCATCTGGCAATCCGATGGATGAGCCTGGATTTGACGATTGCCAGGAAAACAGTACTTGTCTGACTGCATTGAGCAAAGTGTAAAGTTTGGTGGAGAGGGGATTATGGTGTGGGGTTGTTTTTTCAGGAGTTGGGCTCGTTCTCTTAGTTCCAGTGAAAGGATCTCTTAATGCTTCAGCATACCCCTCAACCCGATAAAACACCTTTTAGATTTAGAATTAGAGCGGAGACTGCAAGCCAGGCTCTCTAGTCCAACATCAGTGTCTGACCTCAAAAATGCGCTTCTGGCAGAATGGTCAAAAATTCCCATAAACACTTTAAAATAAACATAAAATAAACCTTGTTGAAAGCCTTCTCAGAAACGTTGAAGCTGTTATAGCTGCAAAGGGTGGGCTAAAATCATATTAAACCCTGTTGATAAAGAATGGGATGTCACTGAAGTTCATATGCGTGTGAAGGCATATGAGCAGATACTTTTGGAGATATAGTTTACATACTGTCAAGAGGAAGCCCAGTTGATAACCTGTGTACTGTAGAATCCCTTCTTACTAGGCTCCTTTTCTGAACATACTAGTTAACCCTTTGTAATTCCTTCCCAGTTGTTACGTTTTATATCTTTTTGGGTGCCTCTTCCTTGTAATAACTTTAGGTGAGATATAGTGAAGTGTGAAGTTTTCCCTGGAAAACTATTCTTGATTCCTTTGAGAGGCATGTATTTCCACTGTGCTGTTACGTTGCATGTGAAGAACACTTTCCTGTTTGCTTACATGCATGTTATACATTCCTTCTTCTATTAGTATGTCTTTCTATGTAAAATCCACATATCATTTTGGCACATCCTGATATGAAACAGGCATGCTTGGTATTGTTCATATGATCTCTCTTGCAGGGGGTTGGTGCATGATGTGCTTAGAATGTGTGTGTGGGAGAGAGATTGAATGACAAGCAGGCAAAGAAAGGCAGTCTTGCACACCTGTTCTTTTCCTGCTCACAGAGTGCCAGCAGCCACTTTTTAGATGGTAGCACAATATAGACCTGTTTAATCTACACAAAAAAACTCTACAAAAAGAGAAATGTCTCTTATCTTGTCTGTTCTCTGCTGTGCTTTTCTTCTACAGGCCGAGTGGACACATGCCCAAACTACAGGCAACCCTCCGGCCCTCCAGTACAGTCAGTGAAGCCTCCACCACAGTCACTTCCTCTACCCTGGACACCACACCAGTCTTTAAGGTTAGTACATGTCTTCCTGCTCTTTGTCAATGCCACTGCAGGCTGGTGTTTTGAGCTTCACTTCTTTCTTAATCTTTTATTGTGAATAGACTCAGTAACAGCGTCACAGTAATGGTGCATCTGTGTTTCCTTCAATATAATTAACATAAATGTAGCCACAGGCACTTTAGCCACCTCTAAGCTGACGTTAGCATGGTCCTATGACTTAAAAGTGGTTAATGGGTGACATTTCCCATTATTGTGGTGCAGACATTTTAACAAGCTGGCGAACAGCCTCGCAAGTGTGCATTCTGTGTTTGCTGACTCATTGATAGTAAAAGGGGTGATGAATGGACAGCCCAGGACAGCATGGCTGGCAGAGAATTGCAAGTTCCATTACTGGCACAACACTGTACTGCTCACACATAGCATGTTTAATTAAACATCACCAGAAGGGTGAAACCTAGAAGTATATACGCTGAAATGCCTTGATGGGGCTGTATCTGATGTGCTGAAAGAAGCTGAAAGGAGGATTTTCAGTAGAGTGATTGCTTTCCTGGTTAAAAGTGACTTTATTGGTAGGCTTTCATATATATTAGCAATACTTTATTATATTTATTTATGTTATTTTATTGATAATATGCTTAATCAAGTAATCAGAATTTTTTAAAAAGGCCAAATAAAAAAATGGACCCAACTAAACAATAACAAGCCTAGTCTACTAGTTTGTAGAATCCCTACAAAAATGGATGGTTCTGGGTCTAAAATCTGATTGGCTGAGCTGTATTCTATATTAATGCATCAAAAATATAGATTGTATAGAATGTGGTAATGATAAATGAGGTCAGGCATAAGCATGCATATGAAGTAAAGACCCAAAACTGTATTTAATATGCCCTACAAAGAATAATCAGTCTGATTTACATACAATGTAAAGTGTAACAAGAATTTTCGAATTCTGTAAAAAACGGAAAAGCGTCAAAAATGATTTTTTATCTGTATAACAGCGATATCTAGCATAACCAAGCGTCTGTTACTCGTTCATGCATACAATTTAAAAATGTTTCTCAATTTGAACAATAAAGTCAAACAGGAACTGTTGTTTGTTGGAAATTTTCTAAAATTAATGTTTTAACTGTTACCATTTGCTGAGCAGTTTTTATTAGTCAGTTAACGGTTGGTCAATCATTTACATGCCTACATGCTTACATGTAATCTTTCCGCGATATCAAATACTTATCAACAAGTAAGTAGGAGACTTTCAGATATTTTTGACATGCAGATTACCAACTAATTGCAATGACTGACTCATACAGTGTGTCCAGTGGCATTTAAATTAGCTTTATAGGTGACTGAGGTCTGTTTGCTGACTTCCTTGAGATTAATTAAGCATATTCTATTCTGAGTCACAGCAAAAGAAAATGACCTCTTATGAGTGTTCCTTTCAGTCTCTGACTGGATGACAAACTGCCAGTGTCATTGTTCTTTTGAAATGTAGTTGCTGAACACACTCATTGGTCATGATTTATAATTTGGAAACACTAAGCAAGCCTTTTCTGATCTTCTGTCCTTTCTGATCAAAACAATCACTGCCAGAGTTACACAGTCTCTTCGGTTTATCAAGTCTTCTTTCCTGTGTTCTTTACACCCCATCAGCTTTGCCACCTAATTTTGTCAACATTGGGAGTGTGTTTGTGTGACCAATCAGCTTAGGATGTTACAGAGGAACTCGTCCCATGCACTGAAGTTATGCTGTAGGTTCTATTTTATTAACTGTTAAAGCCTCTGTAAAGACTCCGTTTCAAGCCCTCTGAAGCCCTATGTTCGGTCATATGAATGTTTGAGTGTTCGTTAGTGATGCTTTATTATGCCTTTGTCAAGGAGCCTTTTTGCTCAAATGCTCCTTATTTGTTGGACAAAAAAGTTGAAAGAAAATTATCACAAATATATGCATGTAATATGACATACAGATGTTGTGAAAGCATCTCCTTAACAACTAACAGTATTTCCTCTGTCACCCAGACACAACAGAAGTTTTGATAATTTGTTGTTAAATATTTCCTCTGATTTGAAAAGCAGGAAAAAAGAGGATCTCCAGTGGATTGACATGAGCAAGTCAGTTTTGATGGGAGCTGCTTGCAGAATGTTCTTCATGCGTGGTTAGTTTGCGGATCTGGTAATTAGTTTGCTTTCTCAACTCAGGGGAGTAAACATTCTCAAGGCAGCTAGCGACAAAACAAAAAAAAAATTGCACAGACTTTCTCTGTTTCTTTGGAGCCTGGTGTTTGATCTGCTTTTGCTCGACTGGAACTGTCAGATGAATCTTAATTTTGAAAGACAACTTCGGTGTTGCTGTCGCTGCCTTTAGAAGGTGCTTTGAGAGCATATCCCAAAGCATTTTGTAACTCGCTCAGTATACTTATTTAATATGAAATCAATAATAATAATAATAGTAGTAGTAATAGTAATAAGTTGACCTGTATGTATATGATGCGAACTATGACTGCAACTGGCTTGTGTTTTTAGAAGCCTTGAAAAGGATCCACCAATCTGTTACTATGATGTATCCGCAGCTACAATGTCTGCACTGCTGACTGTAATTCTATTTACCTCATAAAATCAAAATTTCATTGTTGGCAGAGATGAATGTTTATTTCACTCACAAAAAAATCTTGTGCAATTCAAATATTTTCGGGTACTTAATGATCCAAAAATGATAACTAAACAGTAATATTTAGTTCAGTTAAATTTACCATTTATTTGTTGCAAATTATATTTCTCAGGCCTCGTGCAACACTAAGGCAAAAAACTGAAACAACTGTGCAAGCTTAAAATAAGGCATAGGACATTCAAGTGGCTATGTGATCTTTTTAGTTTAGCTAGATACAATTATAAAATTGCATTAATAAATTATACTATTAATTTATATATTCATTTTGCAACATCACTGTTGTTTCACAGTCATACAGTATTTAGTGTCACGTGGATCAATTTGTGGTGGCCAAAAATCAGTTTTTAAATGGTTCCTTTTGCTCTTTGAATCAGATCGAGGCCTTAATATAGATGCAGCTGTATTGTAAACCAGCTTTCTGAATAGGTTTTCGTTACACCCCAAATTTTTCATCATAAATTTTTATTTTTGCAACCTAATGGTTTACTTTTCTAAAAGCCTTTAAACACTGAACATAAATGGAGTTATGGCATAACTGAAGACCACATCTGAACTCTTAGAACTTGATTCTAGCTTCCTATAAATACCAGTCCTTCACTCCTCCTACTCATGACTAATTTCGTGCCCCACCTCCTTCCCTTTCTCCTCAAGGGAAGGGGGAGGGGTTGTGTTTGGGTTGGCCTTCTCATGACCCACAGAAGCCGTACCGAACTCTAGCCCAAAATTCATTCTAGCCCTTTCATTATCTCACTTACCAAGGCGTGGTTCGCATTCGCAAATGCATAATATACATAAACGGACAACACAGAAACACAGATTTTGACGCAGTACTTTTGCAGCAAAACTATACACAATGAGCATTTTTTACATTTATTTTTAATTTTGTTCATGCCATGAAAAAATGTGTAAAATGTCTGTCAAAAACACATACTTACATATACTACAAGATATTATCAGTCATACACATAACATACTTCAGGTTCTAATAAGTTGCACAAATAAATTATGCTTGGTGTGCCAATGTCTTTAGATGATCTAAGACTAGCGTTATTAGGTGTATAATTACACATTTAATTAGTTACATAATTTACATATAAATTTACATTCAATTCAATTTTTTCCTTTAGCAAAAGACTGTAGATGATATCACATTTGTCATTATAAAATATCTCCTTCATTCATGAATAGAAGTGTGGCATCAAAAAATTAAGAATCAGCACCATCTCTGCTGTTTTTGAGGAGCAATGAATGATAAATAATTCATATTATATAATGGACCATATTCACCAAGTGTTCTTAAGAAGTAGTTTCTTTTTCAAGCCCACTTATGTAGATTTTACGAAGATTCTGACATTCACCAGTGTTTCCTTATTTGAGATTTGTTGTATTATAAGAATAGAATCTACACACACTCAAGAGAACAAAGGTGCAAACAACTCTGCGCTTTAAGAACATGTCATGAATCTTATGTAGGCTTTTTCTTAGGACCTTTCTCAAGATCAAATTTAAGAAGAAACTAAGATACTGATGAACGAGGCCCAGTGTTTTCATTATTGTTTGTGGTAGCTGTGTGTAGTACCAAACCAAAGGGTAACAACTGACTGGGCAACAACTGTTGTTTTCACTTATGTTTAACAAGACCAAAGGGAATTCACACAGCTTTCATCAGTGGGCTGTGTGAGAAGTTTGGGTCATGTTGCTGTAAAAAAAAGAAAGAAATACAATGCATATTACAACTTTGATGAATTCCCAATAGATTTTGTGTCTGAGCAAATTTCAGAGCTGTATTTCTACTTAAAAAAAGTTTCATTAAAGAACTGTAAAGAGTAGAGGTGCGGGGATAACTCAATTCTTAGATGCATCGCGATGCGGACGTGAATGATTGTGAATCGATTCATAAATTTCAAAAATCTATTTTCTACATTTTTATTTATAAAGCAAATGTTGACAGAACGGGAAAGGTGGAACTTGGAAGTGAGTAAGTGCACTACTGGATGAGTGAGAAATCCGGCCGGCTTCCTCTGCATTAAAAGCCGGGTTAGATCAGGAGTCACAGCCCAAATGTTAAGAAGAGACATGTTGTCCTTTCAACAAAGTCAAACCACCTTGGGAGCCACAACATTTAATGTCCAGTATGTCTCAGTGTGTGCTGATGTTCTAGTACAAGCTAAAAAATATAAATGAAAATGCAGACTTACTTTTCTCTGCTTACTATAGCCAATTTCCTCCCGTTTACATCAGAGATCTTTATCAAAACTAGGACAGTTACTTGTAAAATGTTTCTCAACGTTCGACTGTTTTACGAGGCTAAAGTCGCTTCTTATTCTCCAGCTTCTGTTAGAATTTTCCCATTCCAGCTTAAATTGTGCATGAGGCACCGAATGTAACTGTTGTGCCATTTAAATGATTTGAAAGAGGAGCGACTTCATCTTCGCAACGCTATAGAGAGAGACAGTCTCTCGTTGCAGATTTAATGTTCCAGAAAACCAACTGCGCTGCTTATATATGCAAATAAGTAAATTTGTCTCTAAATGTTCATCTTAAAATCTCTTTTCATAGCTGCTGGCCAGGCGAGACTTCGTTGCTCTGTGACCTGTAGTCTACACGGCAGTTATCAGTCATTGAGAACCAGGGCCTTTTGCGCTATGCTGCACACTTTGGAGATTTAGAGTTCAGTCTCGAAAATATTTTACTGACACAGCGACCCTCCCTCTCCACTCTCTACAACAAGACCAAAACTGAAGTTATAAAATCATTAAAGAAAACGGCTCGGGCGGCTGTAACGTGCTGTGTGGACATCCACCTCCACAGGATCTTATTTCACCCAAACAGCACATCATGAGTGGCAGCAGCATCTCATGTGCTCCAAACAAAAGCAGTGAATGAGAGCCTAGTTCACTTGCCACATCATTTCCATTTGATTTATTAATAAAAGACATTGGAATTGAATTCATTATGGATCATTACAAATACTTTGTTTTAAAACTACGAAGTCCGACAATGAGAAAATATAAATCCTGTATAGAAAACAAAGATGCATCAAGATGCATCGATAATTGTTTTATAATTGCATCGCAGCCCTCTGAATTGTAATCAAATCAAATCATGAGATGCCTAGAGATTCCCACCCCTAGTAAAAAGACCATGCTAGACAGTGCTACCCATGTCACCTACCACCTTTGTTTTGACTAGTGCAGATGAATGTCTTGGGCAGTCTGTGCCAAAACCTCCTGGCAGAGATGGCACATGGTCATGATGTATGAGATGTATTAACGTGCTGGTGTGTGTCAAAAGTGGTGAGTGTAGAGGATCTCATTGGTGTTCCTGGGCATTGTAACAGAAGAATCTGTAATAAATGACTCGACCCTGGCAGATTCTTAACACTGCTGGGCAATGAGTGAGTGCTGAGTCACTATTAGTGTTATGTGTTTGATTGTGTGTGTGCGCCTGTGTCTCATAGGGTTCAAGATCGAGTGGGAGGGTGCATAGCTTTGGCAAGCGAGACAGTGCAATAAAGAGGAATCCAAATGTCCCAGTGGTGATGCGTGGATGGCTCTACAAGCAGGTGAGGTTTTCTTTCATAATCGTTTTCCCTGCATTGACTGCATTACTGCATTGTGCCTTAATAAGCGTAAAATACAATCATAAATATCTCAGTAAATAGCACAAATGTATGCAAACTCGGCAGATACTGTTCAGAATTGTTGGCCAAATGTTACTTCTTTGGCCTCACTTATTTGAGTGTTGACCCTGCTGTGCTGGATTTTAACAAAAGAGTAAATTACATTCATCTTTAAAGAGAATGACTAAGATCTGCTCTTTATGATGATTAAGAGGTCTTTTATGAAGAGAGTGCTTCATAGTGGTTTTGATTGTATCCAGTACAACCTCAATTCCAATGAAGTTGGGACACTTCATAAATAAAAACAGAATACAATGATTTGGACATCCTTTTCAACCTATATTCAATTGAATACACTACAAAGACAAGATATTTAATGTTGAAATGGACAAACTTTATTGTTTCTTGTAAATATTCACTCATTTTGAATTTGATGCCTGCAACACGTTCCAAAGAACTTGGGACAGGGGCAACAAAAGACAGGGAAAGTTGAGGAATGCTCAAAAAACACCTGTTTGGAACATTCCACAGGTGAACAGGTTAATTGGAAACAGGTGAGTGTCATGATTGGGTGTAAAGGGAGCATCCCTGAAAGGCTCAGTCGTTCACAAGCAAGGACGGGGCGAGGTTCACCACTTTGTGAACAACTGCATGAGAAATAGTCCAACAGTTTAAGAACATTTCTCAACGTGCAATTGCAAGGAATTCATCTACAGTCCATAATATCATCAAAAGATTCAGAGAATCTGGAGAAATCTCTGCAAGTGAGCGGCAAGGCAGAAAACCAACACTGAATGCCCGTGACCTTCGACCCCTCGGCGGCACTGCATTAAAAACCGACATCATTCTGTAACGGATATTACCACATGGGCTCAGGAACACTTCAGAAAACCATCGTCAGTGAACACAGTTCGTTGCTCCATCTACAAGTGCAAGTTAAAACTCTGCCATGCAAAGCGAAAGCCATATATCAACAACACCCAGAAACGCCGCCAGCTTCTCTGGGCTCAAGTTCATCTGAGATGGACTGACGCAAAGTGGAAAAGTCTCCTGTGTCTGACGAGTCCACATTTCAAATTGTTTTTGGAAATCATGGACGTTGTGTCCTCCGGGCCAAAGAGGAAAAGGACTGTCCGGATTGTTATCAGCACAAAGTTCAAAAGCCAGCATCTTTGACGGTATGGGGGTGTGTTAGTGCCCACGGTTACCCAGGGTGCCTGATATTACCCACCTACAAAGAGAGTCTGTAACTTGCACATCTGTGAAGGCACCATTAATGCTGAAAGGAACATACAGGTTTTGGAGCAACATATGCTGCCATCCAAGCAGTGTCTTTTTCAGGGACGTCCCTGCTTATTTCAGCAAGACAATGCCAAGCCACATTCTGCACGTGTTACAACAGCGTGGCTTCGTAGTAAAAGAGTGTGGGTACTAGACTTTGTTGCAGGCATCAAATTCAAAATGAGTGAATATTTGCAAAAAAAAATAAAGTTTATCTGTTTGAACATTAAATATCTTGTTTTTGTAGTGTATTCAATTGAATATAGGTTGAAAAGGATTTGCAAATCATTGTATTCTGTTTTTATTTATGTTTTACACAACATGCCAACTTCATTGGAATTGGGGTTGTACAAACATGGTGATCATGGAAAACATGTTAAGATCTCCACTGGGTTGAAGTGTATATACACATTATACAGTAATCTCCTCATAAATGACCATAAGAATAGCTGGTTATAAAATAAAATATGATTGCATTCTTTGCGCATTCACTGACACATGCCTGGCTTAATCTACATTAAGACCTATTTCTGGTGTTGATCAGAAACAGACAATTTGCAGCCTGTCTCACAAGCCAAAGATGTGATTGATTAAATCCCATAGATTATTCACTGGCAAATACAGGCTATTTCTCTTAAATGTGATTACTTACATTTTAGGCAGACCATGCTGGGGAGATTTCTCTTCAAGTGATGGGTAGTCATTTAGTTTACAAGTTTACCCAGGGTGCCTGATATTACCCACCTACAAAGAGAGTCTGTAAGGAGCAACTTGGGGAAAGGGTATTTCTGAAAGAATGTGACAATAGTAATTGGCTAAAAATGTTATAACTGTCTTGGTCAAAAATAATTTTGCACACTGCTGTAGGTAGAGCCAAAATAACTGTAGAAAGATATAGTGGTAAGTGTTAGAAATTATGCTTTTTCAGATGCACTGTATGGACAAACATAATGGGATTCCCACACGTTACACCTACAGGAGCTTTTATGACATCCTGTTCTAAATCCATAGGCATTAATATGGAGTTGGCCCCCCCCTTTGCAGCTATAAACAGCTTCCACTCTTCCACAACATTTTTGAGTGTGTCTCTGGGAATTTTTGCCCATTCATTCTGAAGAGCATTTGTGAGGTTAGACACTGATGTTGGATGAAAGGGCCTGGCTCACAATCTCCCTTGTAGTTCATCCCAAAGGTGTTCGATGAGGTTGAGATCAGGGCTCTGGGTGGGCCAGTCAGGTTCTTCCATGACAAACTCACCCATCCATTTTTGGACTTTTGCTTTATGCTTTATTATGGCCTTTATGGACCTTGCTTTGTGCTTAGAGCTCAGTCATGCTGAAACAGAAAAGGACTTTCCCCAAACTGTTCCCACAAAAATGGAAGCATACAATTGTATAAAAAGTTCTTGGTCTGCTACAACATTAAGATTTCCCTTCACTGGATCCAAGAGGCCTAGGCTAACCCCTGAAAAACAACCCCATGGCATTATCCCTCCTCCACCAAACTTTACAGATGGCACAAAGGAGTCAGACAGGTAACATTCTCCTGGCGTTCACCAGAGAAGCTTGATTTGTCATTTCACAGAATAGTCCACTGCTCCAGAAATTGGGAGAAAGTGTCTGGTGAGCTGTTTTTACCAGCTGGAAAAGCTCGGTGGCAATTTTTGTAATAGTCATAATTTAAGAAAACTTTTTTTTATCTGTTATCTGTTGACGAATGCTCGGCTATCACATTACAAATGCTAAACAAGTGGCCAAAACCAGTGCTAAACTGTTTAGTTTCTCAACAATGTCAAATATTAGCTGGCTCAGTACATCAGTGATGGATCACACCGCCTTACTGGCATCAGTCCTGCCGCATCCATGTCAGAGCATATCGCAGTATTCAAACACCAGCTAGTAGACATGTGGATTTCTCTATAGTAGTTTGAGGGTTGAACCGAAATATATGTAACACCAGTCAATCAGAGTCCTCCTTTCAGGTATGTTTAAACTAAAAGCAATGTTTTTGTGTCATGTTTGATCTACAGTATCATCAATTTGCTGTGTTGTGTGAGTGAAAGAGCGCTACTTCAAGTTAGCCAGCTGCTAAAAACAACTAGCCTCTAAAGATAGCGTTCTCCCACTCTCCAATCCTCTGTTTACTTTTGTTTAAATCAGGGCTGTAACTGACATGAACCCACTTCTTTCTTTCACTGTCGTTGCTTGGAAATGCACTAATACTTAAATATGACTTTTTGACGATGCCGTAGTTGTGAGGATTGTGATTGTGATTTAACGCTGCTAAAGCTTGTTAGGACGCACGGAAAAAGGTGAGTTCACCACAGTGGGGAGAATACTTTCTATTCCAAAATCCAAAAGTAGCACAGAGAGTTTCATCTCCTCACAGAGCAGCTGAAAATTCATTCACATATAGTTTGGATGTCCATAGTTCCTTCGGACGTTTGTCAAAAGTGGTTACTGGAACACAACTGATTGGTCATTATGATTGCTGCCATGCCAACGTCAGAGACATTAGAAACAGTGATTGTTTAAAGTTTACAAAATATCTGACAGTAAAATAACAATCTGAAAAATTCATGGTTATCTATATGTTACATGGGGTGGTGGGGAGGCGGACCCAAGTGCAGAACTGAAACCCAGCAGGAAAAAAAAGAGTAAAGAGATATATGGGGGCAACAGAGTGCGTGTTTAACATTGCTGCTAGTGAGGTGACCCAGATTCAAATCGCCGCTGTGATAGTCGGCAGTCTGCAGCGTTACTGCTGCGCCACTGGAGTGCAGAGGTGACCACAGGCAAAGCACCTCAAGGAAGGCGGAAATGAGGGGGCGGGGAACAATGGCAAACCAAGGCGACGCCAAGCATGGCATGCTCAAACAAAGCAGTTTTAGATACAGATAGGTAGTTACAGATAGGTAAAACAAAAGGTAAACAGAAAACAGGGTGCTTCCTCTGCGAGTGTAAGAGGAAGGTCGGCTTAAGGTTCAGCTCTTCCAGGAGCAAACACTTTTGCATGGATTGAATATTTTTGTGTGTGTGTGTTGTGAGTAATTTGGAGGTAATTACTCTCTTTTTGTTTTTTGTGGCAATATCTTTTCTCAGCCCCCTTTTATTTTTCTGTTTGGTTTTGGGGCGGTTTTGTCTTTTTTCTTTTCTTTTCTTTTCAAAGAGTAGGTACTGTAACAGTCACCCCTCTATAAAGGTGTGACAGACACTGGCATTTGCTTCAGCCTTAAATAGGGGAATTCACAGGCGTGCCAGGATAGCCTGATTAGTCTGCTATGCCTTGCTGCGAATGCCCTCTGCTGGCAGCAGGCGGTGCAGGCTGGGCACCTTGCTGCCGATGCCCTCTGCTGGCAGCAGGCGGTGCAGGCTGGACCCTTACACTATACTTATCCTCAAGACACAAACAAATACGCATGCCTATATCTGTGATGTGTGGATTGAGCACAAGAGAAAAAGTGGCTTTAACTGAATTGTGTATATATAATATATATATAATAGTGTATATGCTGCCAGCACACCGAAATTAGCATTGGCAGCTTCAGTGAGAGTGTGCATGCAGTGATCTGTCTCCATCACATAAGCCAAGTGTTTAGGCAGAGATGTGTATGTTTATGTTTCCAGGACAGTTCAGGTATGCGGCTCTGGAGGCGGAAGTGGTTTGTGCTGGCCGATTATTGCCTCTTTTACTACAAAGGTAAGTCTTTAACCAAGTTATTCAACCCTGTTTCCAAAAAAGTTGGGATGCTCTGCGTCTAAATGTTATCATTAAAAAGTTTCTTCTTTGCATGGTAGAGTTTTAACTTGCATTTGTGGATGCAGAGATGAACTGTGTTCACAGGTTTTCAGGAGTGTTTTTGAGCCAGTGATTTCCAGTGATTCCTACTACAGAATCATGTCTGTTTTTACCGCGGTACCACCTGAAGGCCCAAAGATCATGGCCTGCCAATATTGATTTTTGGCCCTGTCTCTTTCATAAAAAGCATCTGGAATCTCTGAATCTTTTATTGACATGTATTGTAGAAATGACTCCCCAAATCCCCAAGTTCTTTCCTATTTTACATTAAGAAATGTTATTCTTGAATTGTTGCAATGCTTTTTTTTAAGCATTACACAACTTCACCAGTCTTTTGTTGCCCCTTGCACAAGTTTTTGGCATTAAATTCAAAAAAACAATATAATTTCTCAGTTTCAACATTTGAAATATTGTCTGTATGCTATCTTCAATTAAATATTGGGTTTAAATGATTTGCACGTCATTGCATTCAAGTTTCTATTTTGGTTTAATTAGATTAAGCTAATAAGAGCATATATTAGGGTGGATAATATGACTATGTTCATTAATATCATGACATCATCAATACTTAAAGAACACTGACCAGTTACATGTTTCATTACAAAGAACTAAATTGTTTTGTTTAACTGGATTTTAAACTATTCATCTGTTCCAACTTAGCAAACTTCCAAAAAAATAAATATAATAAAGCATGTTAATGTGTCACAAAAAATATATTAAATTTTTGTCATTTTGCTGACCCCTAGCAAATATTTACAGTCTTTTGCAAAAGTCTGGCTGCCCCTCATCAAATTACAGGTTTGGTAGATTTTCTAATTGTGAATAAGCACAAACTCTCTGTAGAGAGCACAGGTCTGCAAAATTTAGTGCATAATTGTTGTATATTTGCTAATTTTTTTAGCTAAAAAGTTATGGCACATTTCATATTTTATGTTTTAAGGTTATTTTTCCAACTCTAAACACTAAAATCTGCAAGAAGCTGTCACATTTAAGATTGTTCCCTATGGAGGATGTGGTAACTTACTTTCACTTAGAAAATCAACTTCAATCCCTCCGTTTTTCTCTCCAATTCATAGTCCAAATTAGAGTCAAAATCAATTTTATTTTGACTTCTTTCAAAGCCTTACTAGAATTTGTTAACTATGGCTGCTTGTGTTGTTAAAGTGAGTAACAGCAATCAGTGTCCTCATTTTCCAGCCAGCCTGCTCTGCATTGCCTCAGCTCAGTCAGCCCCTTCTCATATAGATAAAAGTGCCAAGTTCCATTTGGGAGAATGTCTCCTCCAAACAGCCTTGAAGTTTTTTTTTTATTCCACGTAATCGGGCCACCCTTATCACTTATCACAGCACCGTCACCACTACTGATTTCTGTCACAGGCACATGAGCACACAAATACACACTCACTATCTTGCATGGTTTCTAAAAATTGTCTCATACTGATGGCCACATCTTCTGCAGAGGAGTGGTTGGGGAGTTGGGGGGGTGCAGTGGTGGAACTAAATATAAATGTGTGAATTATGATATTAGCAGAGCAATGTGAGAGACACTGAGCAGCAGAGGAATACCCTACCAGAGAGAGAGAGAGAGAGAGAGAGCACTGTGGAAGGGAACTGCTGTGCTTGCATGACTAAGTAGTAGTAGCTAAACTTTGAGAGTCCTGTTTTTCACAGACAGCCGAGAGGAAAACGTGCTGGGCAGCATCCCTCTGCCCAGCTACACAGTTTCTCCAGTGGGGCCCGAAGACCACATTAGTCGCAAGTATGCCTTCAAGGTAAGATCTGAGCGTGCACCCATCACTATATACCACGATACGTTCACAATGATAGTATAATTAACAATCCTTAAAAAAAAAGCCTCCTGCTGCCAGTTCGGAAGCATACCTGTGGCTCAACATAGCTTCAATACATATCACTTTGTCTTATTGAATGTTGTCTGTCATGCTTTGTTGCTTGCAGGCTCAACTGTTGGAAGGCTCTTGTGTTTGTTTTTTTTTTTGTTTTTTTTTTGCTCATTAGAATATCACTGAGGTGTTGTATGTGCATTTTGCAGACATGGGTGTGTTGTGAGCTGGTGTGTTAGTTTATGTGTGTTTATTGTCCACTTTATTAGAAAGACCTGCCTTGTATTCATTAGCTACTTATATGTCCGCGGTATATGTCTGTGGTCATTGAGAATTTATCAGCTTACCCCTACCACATTCTCCATTAGTTTCTGAGCATACGACTGCTGACCAGATTTTATTTGGGTGGTGGACCATTCTCAACACAGCAGTGACACTGTACAGACATTGTAATGGCAGAGTAGTCTGTAGGTGTGTTGCTGGGGTTTTCACACTGCTAAGTCAAGAATCATCCTACGCTCAAAAAAAATCCTGCCAAGAGCAGTTTCTGTGGTCAGAAACTGGTCAAAGGCTAGAGAATGGCTAGCCTTGCTAACTGTAACTATAAATCTACTTGTACACCAGCAAAATGGACCAACAAAGTAAGTGTCTCTAATAAAGTAGTTGGTGAGTGTATGTTAGCTGCATGGTTTAGGCATTAGAGAAACACCACAATTAGCTTGCACGTCTCTACTCTCTTTACCTGTTCTTCATGAAGCCCCCTCTTACCTATAACAGCATCATGAAAGTCAAATGAAATGCATTAGAGAGGATTGCCTCATTTCCAAAAAGTAGTCAAGATAATTTCTCACATTTTAGACTAGTATAGAAAGGTAAGTAGCATCTTTCCTTCCTGTCTTTTTTTGCTCCACATTTCTAGCCCAATGTTTCACCTCACAACTGTGGCTGCTCACATTATCCTGTGCTGCAGCTAGCAATTCTGTTGAATATTGTAGTGACCAACAAAAGCCTCTGTTGTTTTCATTGTGTAGAGAGATATTTGCTTTATGCTTTGTATGAGGGGGAATGTTTGTAAGCAAATCCCACTGGATATTTGGTAGTGGACTGTCTCGGATGGCTAGACGAGGCACTCTAAGCTTTTCCTAATCCCTTATCAAAGAGACAGCTTATTGTGGCGCATTCTGCTCGGCCAGCAACCCCGCTCTACATGCTAATACAACTGTGGCAGGGGGACAAAATGGCTTCCGTGTTGGACCTGTACATAGCAGCACCAAGATGTGAGAGAAGCTAGACGTTATTTGTTGTTTGTTTTCCTGGCTTCGCTCTAACGGTGCTGGCATTGTGTGTCATGTTGGCAGTCTTACTTATGTGATGTGGCATGTTTATTTGCTACAGTTCACGCTGTGTGCTTCTGTCATCTTCTTGTCACTGTAGCGCTGACAGTGTAGTGGTTTCATCACACTTGCTTTTTCCCAGTGTTTATACACATAAGGTCCAGCAGCCACTGAGTATAGCTCAAGCACAGAAGTGGTGATCAGTTGGTTGTGTTTTCTATTGCTGAACTGTATTCTTCTTTTGTTCTGATTGGTGGGCTGGCTGCCTGTGAGGAGTGCGTGACAGTCCAGAGAAGTTGTGAGACACATGCGCCAGTCTACTGTAACTATAGGTACCTTCCTCCCATTGCTCTTGTGTTCTTCTCCAGTGTGACTGACTTGTGGATAGTCACAAGCAAACTGCATGCTAATTGGTGAGGTACTTGCTTCCATAAGCTGCATTACTAAAGTAAAAAGAAGTTCCAATACCAAACATGTCTTGGCCGATCCACTAAATTTAGGATAAAGAACATTTAAGCAAATAGATTTGGTTCATTGGGTTACACTATCTTTAAAATAGAGTTTCCATGACTCAAAAAGACTTCATGTGATGAAGTCATGTGATATTTCATACTGATTTAATTAAATTTTTGTGGGTGTCTTAGTGTAGGCTATTCATATATCCTTTAACTATCTTTAGTTCTTACTTATCTCCAGCCCATTCTACTTTTAGAAGGCTCCAAGGACACAGTGCTGGAAACCAGCAGTTGAAAGTGTTTTTGAGGGCTCTACAAATCTGATAGCACCTTGAAATAGCCCTGCATTGTACAAGGAGTACTTAGGGGAGAGATTGAAATGCAAGCTATTGTTAGACCTTGTGTTTTTAGCCTGTCTCTCCATCTCAGTCTCTCTCAGTCTGATATCTAGTATGTTTATGGTAGAAAAAGATATCATACATAGAGTGGAGCATGTAAGTGTTACATGTTACTTATTTCAGTTAGGTGAATTGTCTGTTGCGATTAATATTTATATAATAATAATTTTCTGCTGCTTTAGAGTGGGATACACAAGGCTTGGCTGGTACAGAGCATCTAGGCAACAGCAGTAAAACCATAATTAATACTTCCAAAGTGTTCAGATAGCTGTTGCCAGTAGCTAGAATCTTCAGATTTACAAATGCAGTAAGATTCAGTGAGTGCCTCATACAGTTTTGATTCCAACTAACTGCTCTGCTGACCTGAATGTAGACTATAAAAACTAATGTCCGAGAGAGCAAAGCGTGATACGTGTTTGACTGTCCATTTGACTGACCACTAGATAGTTGTGGGGCTGAAATTTGACACAGGCATAGTGTTGAAAATCTGTCATCATTTTGAAACACTGCCATCATTTTTAAGCACTGCAGTATATCTATTATAACTATATTTATTACTTATTTATATATACTTATTTTAATGCCCAACCTAAAAAGCTGACTGTGTTTTGATTATTACTGGGGATGGTTTTTGTGAAGCGCCCATTTTAGTAAACTCTGCTCTACTTTGTGTAAGTTGGCTCTGAGTGTTATTTTTTCCATTCTTTATTTTTCCCCTTGTCAGTTATTAGCTGTTGCTAATGTTCTGGAGCGATTTGAAACAGTGTGTTTTGTCCATATTCATATTGGAATAATATCAGCATGTTTTGATGGCATCTGTGCTCAGCATCTTTTTGTCTGTGGTAACCTGGTTAAAGAGTATTTAGGCCATTCTAGGTCTACTGTTATACTGCTTTATATTGTTGTATCACTGTATGTTTGTTTTTTTCACCCAATTTAACAAGCTCTGCATCTCTTTTTTCCAGCAGTGGTTTCCAGGTGTACTCCTGGCCAACCACTGGTTTTGTGCGGGTTGCCTTTACTCTGTTAATGTTCTCTGCTCTCTTTCAACAGGCCAGTCATACGGGGATGCGCTCCTACATTTACAAACACAGCTCTGTGGTTGGCTCACAGGCAGAGCACAGCGGCATGAGGACATACTTCTTCAGTGCAGACACGCAGGACGACATGAACAGCTGGGTGAGAGCCATGAACCAGGCTGCGCTGATGCAGAACCACACGGTGAAGAGGTCCGTATTAGCGCCACATACTCCTACAGAGCCTATACTCTTACTCATCACTGTGGATCTAAACTATGACAATATACAGTATTTTTGTTGAAAGTGTGTGTGTTGTAGGGGAAGTGTTTTTTCCTTGGAGTGTGTATCTGTCTATCTGTTGCTGTATAAGTCTCTGTTTTTCCTCCTCCTGCTGTGCAGTGTTTGAATACCAGGGAGTATATGGTGTGGGTGGCAGGCCGTCTGTGTGAGTGATTGAAAGAAGTGGGACAATGCATCTCTCTTTTGCAGCTCCAAAAGAAGAGGCAGATTGCTGTGTATTGTTAACAGCGACTTGTGTGACAACTCTCACTGGTGCTTTTCTTTCTGTCTTTCTCTCTCTGTCTGCATCTTGCCAGCTTTAACTCTTTGTTCTAGTCGATGAGCCCAAACATATTAACATAGGACTTGTTGCTACTGTGTCAGTTAGAAAGCCAGTGATATTTGTATATATAGTGTACGCACACACACATACACGCTCACAAATGCTCGTGAACAGACTCATTCACATGCCTCATGGTTCAACTGCTGACAGTGCAGTACACGCACCACTTAACACTATGCCCTTCATATTGAACTTTTTGATCAGTTTATGTCAACATTCTCATGTAGAGAGTTTGAATAGGGCTCATTTAATTTGTCAATTTACTACTTTCAATTTGTTTTCCCAATGTAAGTCTCTTCCTACACAGTAAATACTGTTACTTTTCAAGCAGCATGTTAATGTTCTTCTGTCTGTATTAAATGAATAGATTAACTCAGAAGTAAGACAAAGAAGAAAAATAAACAAAACTCTGGTTTGCTTTATACAGTTCACATAATGCTGTCTGACTCCCATTGTCCCCTTTCACTTGTTGTTAGCATTTTGGGCGAGCTATTCCTTTAGTTTGGCAGTTAACATCCTGCAGTTACATCAGCACCGTACTTGAGAATTTCTTGCTCAAATACTTGGCCATGTTTTTCATTTGTAAGTTTGTGTATGAAGATCTTTTCTATTCTGCAACCCATTCCTCATCCTCTGTTATGAGTCACCTTGTTTCATAGCTTCATAACCATCTACAACTCAAACCCACTGGCACTTCATTTCCCCTGATCTTTCTGTTGAATTCTTAAATAATACTGTATATTTCTGTACAAGTTGGGGGTGGGTGCTTTTTTTTGAGCAGTTACCAAGCTTGTGCAAAATCTCCCTCTGTTCTTTTTTCTCTCAGTCCCATCTGTGAATTCTGCAAATTCTACAGCCTTGAGGCGTATGTATTCATTGTTCATCCTTCAGAATGCAAGCAAATGTTTGGAGCTTCTGCGTCTTTGGTGCTGTGTTAGTCTGAGGCCTGAATGAGTCTTGTTGGAGTAAGACATAGACTCGCTTACATATGGTCAAATGGTTTGTATACAAGTAGTATTGTATACTAGTAGTAATTTGAATTAAGTATATAAAAATAAACAGGGTTGGAAGATTTACTTAAAAATATATATACCAATACAGATTACTGATTACATATTAAAAAATTAAACTGTAACCTAATCCTAAGGATTACCATTTTACAGTAATGTAATCTGATTATTTTTCGTTACTTTTGTTTTACTTTTCCTGTTAAAGCCATTTAGCACACACAGTACTAATAAAGATAAAGGCTATTTTTTCTGTCCTGCCTTTATAGCACTAGCTGTAGATGTCTAGGGCAAATGGTTGACCCTGCAACTTTTTGTTAACTGTTTTCTTTACCATGGTCACCTATACGGCTTACCTAGTTAACTATAGATATGTAAATAGAAGCTTATGTTAGGAAATAGCACAGCTATACAGTCAGGATGAACAATGGCCAGGTAGTACAGTGTTTACATTTTGCTACTACAAAGTGCTGTTCAGTGCCTCATCTGTGGTTTTGTGCAGCCATGTAATTTTGCTGTGTTGTGCGCACAAATGGAAAAACATCTACAAGTGACAAAAAGATCTTTTGCCTCTCATAAAAAAGGCAAAGGATGCCATTGCTTCAACCACTTTTGCTCACTTAGCTCAGATTTCTGTAGGCCAGTTTGAGCTGATTTGGGAGATGGAGCTCTGTATGTGATAGAAATGGAGGACAAACTAAGTCTTTTGATGTTGTTTAAAGTTGTATCTGCTGGCACTCAACCCTCCAATGACACTGGCTGTTGCTATGCCAACTACAGAGACGATAAATGGTGGTGGAGTGAGTTCGAGTTGCTCATCTTGCTGCTATTCACTCGATTTTTTTTGATGTATCTGAATACTGCCGTTTTTTCTGTAACTGTAACAGATTACAGTTATCCTTTTTGTGTCCGGATTGTTATAAATACTGCATTACTACCCAACCTTACAAATGACCAATGCCTGAATTTGACCAACTTAACAGAACACTGTGTTGTTCATCCTTTTTTTAATTTGATTACTTGTAGGTCTTTACAGAAAATCTTTTAATGTAAGCGAGTCTGGAACTGAAATTTACATACATTTCCTTTAAATACCTCTTTTGTTCCTGTAACTGAGTAAGGACTTGACTTTTATAAGAGAGAATGAGCAAGAAATCAGTCACCTTTGGAAGGTTGAGGGGTTAATTAAAATTTCCACAGCTTGAAGAGCCCTAAAGCTTGCATTGCTCTAATCTAAACTCATCCAATTTCACTTCCAATTTCAAGCTGGCAGAACTGTGTTTTGGTACTCACATTATGTCATTCAGTAGATGCCATGGTTATTAGGGGCACCAGACCTTAAGTCATGGTTAATTGTAGAATTCTCATGGCACTTTCCAGACAAATTAATCAGCTGAATGAGAAAATAACACCCTCTCATTTTTCCCACACAGTGTCTTTGAAGAGTTAGATCACCCAGACAACTTGGACACAAGTGAGAAGGTTGAGAAGCAGGCAATACGTCAGATTAACCACATCCAAAACTACGTGTTTCTCCAAGCAGAAGCTTCTCAAAATGACAGGACAGAGCTGCAGAAGCAGGAGGTGTTAGTGGGGGAGGAGGAGAGCCGGGCTGTCCTGCCTGAAATGGAGCAGGTGAGGGGGAAGTCACCGGGGGTTAGGACACTGGAGGTCGAGCTGTCAGCTCCAGAAGTAGCAGTGACTTCTCACGCCCCCTCCTGCATCCCTTCCCGTGCTGCATCAACCCTGCCAGCTTCTTTTCGGAGTGGGGTAACCGTGGAGCAAAATGGATTGGTGGAATATCAGAGGGGCCCCACGCCGCACTCCGACACACCCACACACACTCAGGGGAGGAAGAGCACTCTGGAACAGGTGGAGAATTGGGTCAAAGTGCAAAAAGGAGAGCACAGAGGGTGAGTCTGAACTTGGATACCCAATCCTGTTTTCTCACAAAAAACATCAGATCTGTAATTAGGGCTGATCGTGTGATAACCTTTATTATAACTAGGAGTTATAATCAGATTCAGTACTTTTATGGTACCAACTGAGTATCGGATAAAGTAGCTAGGTAGTCAGTCTTATTACCATCAGCAAGCCAGTGAGTATGCTTATTTCAAAATCTAGACTGCTGATTAGCTGTCCAAATGACATTCCTTAAGCATATTATTAATGTCAACATTTCTTAATTCAAAAAACGTATATTGTTAAATATAATTTTTTATTTAAAGCAGTAATTGACTTTTTAACTCAGTATTTTAAGAAGGTATTGAAAAAAGTATCATTCAGGAATAGGTATTAAAATTAAGGTATCTGTAGCTGTAGAGGTACTGAAAATTTTTGAACAATACCCAGCTCTAGGCACAGCGCTACCATTATTGAAAGTTCTGTCTGCGCTACAAGTATTTTTACAAATTCTTTTGAGCAGTAACTAACTCATTATTCAACAATCAATCACTAACCGGCAAGCCAATCAGATTTCAGAACCGAAACTGCTAGTTTTATTAATGCTATTTTGATGGGTACTGTCCTTGAAATGTAATCGTATGAGCCACCTTGGGTACCTTAATAAAAGTCCTGTATATACGCACACTTCAACTGAATACCGTATTATTGCGGCTTGATTGATGCCCTGACTAGACTAGTTTTGACTCAGTGTACCTCAGTAGCTCTCTAATGCCATCACCGTCTACCATGCCTTTCTCTAGAATTTTGCACAGCCATGTCTATTTTGCACACAATTATCTATTTTTAGCCGCAAGCTTGATTTTAGTTTAATTAGGTTAATTATTTACATTCTTAACTACAGAGTTTTTTTGTGGTCCAGTAATATAACAGAAGAAATATTAACACTAACAGTTCGTTGTATTCTATTCACATTACTTGGAAATTTATGCATAACAAATAACCATAATTGAGTACAGAACACTTTTATTTTTTAGTTAACAATCATATTAGTGTTATTGTGACAAAACTGACATTTTCCATAATCAGTGTCAATGACTAATTGCCTTTGCCAACAAATCATTGTAGCCCTCCTTAGCATGCATACTTGCACCTACCTTTAGACACACTTGAACAAAATAAGCAGTGAAAGGAGGCTTACATGAAAATATTACTTACACACATCTCCCTCTGGTGGTCGAATTTTAACAACACCTCAGAGCTCAGCATCCAAGTTTTTTCTCTGTAAAAGTCTTGTTATTGATGTGGAAATAATTAAGACCTGCTTCAAAACCCAGAGCCATCTCCAGCGAAGGTAACCTCTCACGCCAAAACCCTCCAGTGCAGTCCAATTTTGGAGCAGCTGAAGCCCAGCAGTTCATGTCCAAGAGTCCATACCACAGTCCACCAAACTCACACCGGCAGCTTACCAGCGATTACAAATATGCCCAGGACCGCATTAGTCACTTTCGGGCAGCACAAGGCCAGCCTTTTCAGCCTACCACGAGGGACGGCACTGTTTGGCAGCTGTATGAGTGGCAGCAGAGGCAGCAGTATCGCCACGCCAGCCCCACTGCCCCCATTTATGTTCCAGCTCCAGACTACTCCACTGCTGTCTCTTCCACCAGAGTGAACCCAGACGTTGCACGCTCTGTCTCTGTGCCCCCTACTCCTGCTGACATCCCTCCACCTGGGCCCCCAGGGCCTAGCATGCTGTCCCCTCGGAGACCCCACACCCCTGCTGAGCGGGTGACGGTTAAGCCCCTGGGGGACAGACCCATGGTGGAGGTGCCACCGTCCAGTTCTCCCCACCGAATATACTCTCAAAAGGTATGTAGCTGACTAATGCAGAAATTCAGTTACACAGTAAAGGTGATGTTTGTATGATTGACATATAATGATTGTAAAATATTTTGTTTCCATTCTAAACCAGGAGAACTCACTCTAAAACTGTTTATCTTTAATGCTGTCAGCCTAGATCAGATGTTAACATGCCAGATTGAAATGAGTTTTTATGCATTTCAAGGGCAACCACATGGAGTTCTCTTTATTTTCTGACCCCTTTTAATCTTTGCTTAAGCTAACTTAGTTTGTTTTGTTTTGTGCCCTTAAAAAGTTGACATTCTCTTGATTCAGTAAGGTGTTACATTCAAAACAAAGGTCACATAATGATTTAAAGCTCGTTTCTTTTTTCTGTGAATAGCTGAGCTAAATATATTTTATTGTATAGCTACCTCCACTTGTTTTGTACAGCTTCACTTATTTCCTGTTTCTGTTTGTTTTTCGAGTCTGCCACAATCGAAAGACGCTCCATACCTCCATCAGGCTACATCACTCACACTGTCAGTACTCCTAGTCTTCATGGAAAAACAGTAAGACCCTTGTGCCACTGCTGTATTTTCTAGAAAGTTTTTTTTTATTTGCACTGTCTTGTTTTTATGTAATAAAATGGATGATAGGACAAATAGTTGGTTAACGCATCAGTTAAGACATTGAGCAAGTCTCTTACTGGAAACAGTCTTTGATCGGCCCTGTCTATCAGAGCCATGGGCTGACATACAGTAATCATCACACCTGTTTCTCTGCTCACTGTGGTGTCTCTGGTTAGCCGGAGGAACTTACCCTCCTGCTTATCCAGCTCCGGAGACATCAGGCTATGATGGCAGGGGTGCGCAGCCAAACTCTGGCCCATCTACGGCAGCTCTCCCGACCGAAGGTTAGGCCTTGGTCCGGCTAATCTCACTCCTCTAGCCTGTCTGTACTGCAGGCAACATCAATACACCAGCCTCCTTTGCCCCAGAGTGCCTAGCTGTCCATTTGGCTGCTATAGCTGTGTTCTTGAGTGTTATATTGGCATGGCATGTTATGCAACTAGCCACCTCTAGATCCACAATCATTTCAGCATGGATTTTGGCTTATTGCATTTGCTAAAGGCCTGTTTTCATTTCAGAGCTTCATAGTAAAAGCTGTCAGTTTTTTGTTTGTGTATCTGCTTGAAAAAGGTGTATGTTCAAACCAACCTTCTGAAATGTAAAATGACTGATACAGTTGTGGAATGAGAAAAATTGCTTGACAAGATCAGTCTGAAATGTTAAACTAATCACAGCTATTAGTTGGCTGAGACGAAAGGCAGTTTTGAAAAACTGATAAAAATAACCAATAAATAGTTTATAATTTATCCAACTATTTTACCTTTGCATATTCAGTATGTCTAGGACAGTTTTTTTTCATGGTTGGTGTTTCAAGCTAAAGCAGAGCCCTGAACTCATTGTCTGCTGTAAAGCTTCAGCCAAGCTGTTTGAAAAGAAAGAAAAAAATAATAGCCCGTGTTACTGCTTGGTGGATGCATTCTTTCTTGTACTTTGTTTTCGTCCTAAGTGTTTTAAGGTTTAAGTGCATCAGCCTTGAAGTTTTCAAGTGAGATGCACTCTTTTTTCCATATATAAAAACTTCATATGAAAAGATGTCAAAATTACTAAATATGAAATACTGTTTTCATGGCAGGTCAGTGAGACAGTCACTCACACCACAGCTCATAGCAGTCTGTGAAACTAAGATAAAATAAAGGTAAAATCGTTATGTAATTTCAGACTATTGATCAAAGAGCAGAACACTTATGCAAGATAGTCATATAGATCATAGCATTGCAAGGTGTAGTGAGTTTATTATTGAATTCATCAACTAATGACCAAACTGTTCAGGATTTGAATTTAATGTTGTAGCTAGGGCTGTCGATTGGTTATAGTAATTCATTCCATTTTTTGTGGTTAATCACATTTGTTTTATTTGTTTGTCCTTATAGAAATATTAAGACGTCCAGTGAGAGCAACTGTAGCTGGATATTCCAATCATTATGACTGTATATTTAAAATATATATATATATATATATATATATATATATTATATATATATATATATATATATATATATATATTTAATAATCATTCTTCAGCTTTTTCTTCTTTGCAGACTATTTAAAAGCTGTGTTTGAACAAGAGGGCTACAATAGACATTAGCCTACACTGATATGGATGGTTTGAAATGTAAAACTGGAAACAAAAAAAAAAAGAAAATAATAGCATTGATATATGTGAACTCAGCAGTGCCGTGTATGACACCTTTGGGGTGGAAACATATAACAATTAATCATGTATTTCATACAACACCCCTCATTATTGAGTGTTTCAGTGCTTCAATGAGAGCAGTTACAGACTGAATGTATGGAGCAATCAATAGTTTGGTAGCGTTTTCAGGCATGAAAAGTTACATATTGTCTTATTTTGTTTTTCCTTCTGAAGGCTGATGATACTTATGTGCAGCTGAAGAAGGACTTGGAGTACCTGGATCTGAAGGTGGGGCTTGGCGATGTCAGACTTCTCTCTATTATCGGGTCTTGTCCTTGACTATCCTCTCCTGTTTTCAACACAACAACACTGATCTATAGGGCCAAGTCACCAAACTGATGAATTAAAATCTTATTCTTTGGTATTAATTTGCTTCAGTCCAATTTAAAGAGTAGTGATCAACTTGCTAACACTAGAGCAATGCTTGCAGCAGTCGAGACAGAGCTGCATTTGACCAGATGTTTTTCTTCGTTTAATGCAGATGAAAAGCATAGAGCCGTTGATCCTCATGGTGCACAGTATGTTACAAACCTGCACTGCGGGGGGTTTGGCACCTCTCTGGAACGTAAGCACTGACTGCCTCCAGAGTGTCACCATCCCCTCATTGCTTAACAATGTGAGGTGTGCCTACAGCTTTATGTTAGCTCAAGCCATACACACCCCCACATGCCTTTCCTCCCAACATGTTGTGCAATTGCTATCATGTGACGACTGGTTGGCTGATTGGCGGTTTGATGGGGGGGGTGGCCAAGTGCATGTTCAAAGCATAATGTGTAGTTAGCAAGTCTCTGTTTTTTCTTTCTGCCTTCTTCCTTACTTTACCTCTGTCTTTCTCTCTTTCTCTCCTTTTTTCTTTTCCTTGCTCTCTTCCTCTCTGTCCCTCTCTCTGGCTCTCTCATTTGAAAAAGTAAACCCAAGGATGCAGTATTTGTCTATGTAGAGTTTATTTTATACAGTGCTTTTTTGTCACGTTATTTTGTTAGCATGATCTTCATCTAGAGTCCAAGGGCAAGTGCAGCTCATACTCATGTTCATTTATAAAGAGTTCATTTATGAACACTAAGCTGTTTTCTGTATTCTGCTTTCTGTAATTCTATTTTGGAGACCCAAGAGAAAATGAGTTTTCTTTGCACTGTTCTGCAGATGGCTGGGAATGAAACACTGAAAGGACGGCTGCCCAAACCAGTCAGGGTGGCAGAGAGTGATGTTGATGTGAGTATGAAATGATCAAATCCCATAAAACTTTCAGTCATTGCTCCTTTATATACTACATTACATCTACAGATTTTTTAGTGCATAAAGTCTTTTTGAAAAAAAGTTACCAAATAAACTTAATTCAACTGTTTGGTAATTATAGACATTTGGGGCTCTTGAGATTTCATCTGTGTATGCTGTTTGAATGAGTAGAAAAAAGAGCCTTGGGCCCTTATTTTTCATTTTTTGTGCATAAAGAATATTTTATCTGGAATATTTAACTATTTATAAAGCCATCATTTTTCTGTCAGCTATGAATATTTTATGGAATTAAACAACAATAACTCAAAGAGATTAAGGGCATGAATAATTCATTCAAAGAAAAGGTGTTGCTTTCAGTGGAAATGGTTATAAGAAGTGTATTCTGCAGTAGATTTGTTTTCCACTTTTATGTCAACATTCCACTTTGCAAAACACTTTAATAGCCTTTTGATAAGAACTACTACAGCACATTTTATAAACAGTATTCAAACTAGAGTGATGAAATTATATTGTTTTGTTTATTTACCTCACTATAGTTTAAACATTATATCCTATGTTATGAAAGAATATAAATTAACTAGAGTTTATTATTGAATTCATCAACTAAGAATATAAGAGTATGAATTAACTAGAAAGGGGAAGGTCTTGAACAAATGTTAAGTTGGCTTGAAAAAGCCAGTTAATTTCCTTAAAATATTAAATGGTTAAAAACTCTTGATAGAATTTTGCCAAAATGTTGTTAAGCAGAAGCTGCAGTGTCCGTCATGTTGGTAATTTGTTGCTAGGTGCTACTGTGAATGAAGTTCCACCTTAAATTCTGTGCCACCTTAAATAAGGTTCCAACTTAAATTCTGTGCACCTTTAATTTAATTGCTATCTTTAAAAAAAAGTTCCACCTTAAATTCTGTGCCACCTTAATTTTATTGCTATGTTAATTAAAGTTCCACCTTAAATTCTGTGCCACCTTAATTTTAGAGCTACCATGAAGAGAGTTCCACCTGAAATTCCATGCCACCTTAATTTTAGTTCTATATTGATTGAAGGTCCACCTTAAATTTAGTGACACCTTAAAAAAAGTTCCACCTTAAATTCTGTGCCACATTAATTTTACTGCTACCTTAAGAAGAGCTGTTCCACCTTAAAAATTCATTATGTGTGCTCATACTGCTGAGCATTAGTCTGTGAGACTAAGTGTTCTGTGCGTGAGCGTGTGTGAAAGGTGCCCATTGTGACATCACAAATGTGAATGTCGCTAACATTCGGCCCATTCATTCCTATGGGAAAAAATATCATCTATGAACGATAATTTATTAAAACTGTAAGTCGGATTCCTTAGAAAAGCACAAGCAACCTAATCTCAGTTATAGGATCCATGATGTTGAAAAGTGGCTCTAGCTCGAAAACTGTACGAGGAGTTGCATTTAGTTTTTTTGAGTATAGAATAATAATAAGAAGAAGATTATGAAGAACAGTAAACTGGCTTTTTCAAGCCAACGTAATTGTAAACAAGCTATGATTAAAAGTGCTACAGAATCCCAGCAAGCTCCTTCTGAATATTCTGCTTTCTTTCTGCTTACAACTGAAGCTCCTGAAATCAGAAGTCTAGCTAAGGAAAGTGGAAAGCAGTGTGTGTAGAAATGCACAAACTACCCACAGTATTCAAACCAGGGATTAGCAGTGAAGTACATGTACTCTTTATCAGGTCTTAATAATAGTGGAGAATATATGTATGAATATATATGCATATGTATATATACATTATTTACCCAGTCCTGTCTTGCCTGGGGAAATACTGTAAGTTATTTTCAAATGTTAGTCTCTAAGGTTATCTGTTGCCATCTGCAGGTGAAACTGAGTCGTCTATGTGAACAGGACAAAATCCTGCAGGAGCTTGAGATCAAACTGAGCACACTAAAGGAGGATAAGGTACTGTACTATTGGTTCAAAGTCGTACCGCATCACATAATTGTACCACAGGCTTCCACAGTTAATGTGTTGTTGTTGAAGTTTTCCTGATCATTTCTAGCCTTTAATTAAACAATGCCAAATGGGCACCCTGGTCAAATGAATTGTTTTGTTGATTTTCTTAGTGGAAATAAGTACTGATCCTCTTCAGAGAACACACTTAATGCATAATTGCTTTTTATTTGCTGCATTTCACATATTGGACCAAAAAAAATAAATAAAACATAAAATGTGGCCAGTGCAAAAGCTGTGGCACATTTTTTATTTCATGCTTTTTTTCCTGAATGTGTTAAACTCAGCAAATAAGAACAAGTAATGTACTAAAGTTTCTGCAAAATGTATACTAAGAAAAATTAACTTACTTTCACTTAGAAAAATGACACATTTCATTTGACCAACATAATCAAACTTCTGAATACGACTGTAAATGTTGCTAACACTTTAAAACAGTGTAATAAATAACCAAGATTGATACTTTCTATCGCAGTTAAATCTAGATGGACCCATACAGTATACTTTCATTTTTCTGTTTTTCTTTCGTTCTCTCTTCCTTTCCCAGGACAAGCTAGAGTCAGTTCTGGATGTGTCACACCAGCAGATGGAGCAGTACCAAGACCAGCCAGCACACACAGAGAAAATTGCCTACCAGCAGCGGCTGCTTCAAGAGGACCTGGTCCACATCCGTGCTGAGATCTCCAGAGTGGCTACGGTGGGTTTGAGCATAAATAACACTAGCACAGCCATCTTTAATGTCCAGCTACATTGGGTGTTACATCAGGTTACAGTGATACTGTAAACAGCAGACCAAGAACCTTTGATTTTAATGTTTTCTTATATGTCAGTACTTTATATGTCCTGCAGAGGATTTACTTTTTGGTTGATGTGTTATGCAGGAGATGGAGAGAGCATGGGAGGAATATGGTCGGCTAGAACAGTCAGTACAGCTGCTGAGAGAAGCACTGCAAGCCCAGATGAACCTCTGTACAGTGCCTCAGGTGACTCAGTGTCTGTCTTTCTCTTCTCTTTCTCTCTCTATCTTTCACTTACATGAGGGCATGGGGACAAGGACTCTACTTAGACAACTTATTCTGACTGACCAAATCAATTACTGGATGAGTAATACTGGATAGTGTGCGTGATGCACTGTATGTGTATGTGTTCAGGAGAAAACACAGTTGAAAAGAGAACTTTGGAGGATTGAGGATGTGATGGCTGGCCTCAGTTCCACCAAAGACACCTTTAAAATCACCATTGACTCAATGCAGAATCCAGGTGAGGGATATTTTATTCCAGTTTTTTAATGTATTGATTCAGTGGACCTCTCCATGGATCACCACCTTATCGTGGTGGAGAGGTTTGTGTGCTTGAAGGACCCTAGGAGCTATGTTGTCTGGAGCAAAAGCTCCTGGTAGGGTCTCCCATGGCAAACTGGTCCTAGGTGACAGGCCAGACAAAGTGTGATCCATAACCACCCCTATGAGGACAACAAAGCAGGACTCGTGTACCCTGCCCGGATCAGGGTTACCGGGGCCCCACCCTGGAGCCAGGCCTGGGGGAGGGGCTCGCCAGCGAGCGTCTGGTGGCCGGGCATTCACTCATGGTGCCCGGCCGGGCCCAGCCCGAAGGAGCTACATGAGTCCCCCCTCCCATCGACCCACCACCGATGGGAGGGGCAGTAGTAGGGGTGCGGTGCATTGTGGATCGGGCAGTGTCCGAAGGCGTGGGCCTTGGCGTTCTGATCCTCGGTTGCTGAAACTGGCTTTTGGAACTTGGAACGTTACCTCACTGGCGGGGAAGGAGCCCGAGTTGGTGCGCGAGGTCGAGAGATACCGACTAGATATAGTCGGGCTCACCTCAACACACAGCTTGGGCTCTGGGTCCAATCTCCTTGAGAGGGGCTGGACTTTTTTCTTTTCTGGAGTTGCCCATGGTGAGAGGCGGCGGGCAGGTGTGGGCTTTCTCATAGCCCCTCGACTCGGCGCCTGTATGTTGGGGTTTTCCCCGGTGGACGAGAGGGTAGCTTCCCTACGCCTTCGGGTTGGGGAACGGGTCCTGACTGTTGTCTGTGCTTATGCACCGAACAGCAGTTCAGAATACCCAGCCTTCATAGAGTCCTTGGAAGGGGTGCTTGAAAGTGCTCCTCCTGGAGACTCGATTGTCCTACTGGGGGACTTCAACGCTCATGTGGGCAATGACAGTAAGACCTGGAGGGGTGTGATTGGGAGGAATGGCCTCTCTGATCTGAACCCGAGTGGTGTTCAGTTTTTGGACTTCTGTGCAAACCACAGTTTGTCCATAACGAACACCATGTTTGAACACAAGGATGTCCATAAGTGCACATGGCACCAGGACACCCTAGGCCGCAGTTCAATGATTGACTTTGTAGTCGTGTCAGCGGACTTGCGGCCATGTGTACTGGACACTCGGGTAAAGAGAGGAGCTGAGCTGTCAACTGATCACCACCTGGTGGTGAGTTGGATCAGGTGGTGGGGGAAGATGCCAGTCAGACCAGGCAAACCCAAACGTATAGTGAGGGTTTGCTGGGAACGTCTGGCAGAAGAACCTGTCAGATTGATCTTCAACTCACACCTCCGTCAGAACTTTGACCAGATATCGGGGGAGGTGGGGGACATTGACTCAGAATGGGACATGTTCCGCTCCTCCATTGTTGAAGCGGCTGACTGTAGCTGTGGTCGCAAGGTAGTTGGTGCCTGTCGGGGCGGTAATCCTCGAACCCGGTGGTGGACACCCCAGGTGAGAGATGCCGTCAAGCTGAAGAAGGAATCCTACCGGACATGGTTGGCCTGTAGGACACCAGAGGCAGCTGGCAGGTATCGACAGGCCAAGCGATCTGCGGCTTCAGTCGTTGCCAAGGCAAAAACCCGGGTGTGGGAAGAGTTCGGTGAGGCCTTGGAAAGTGACTTTAAGTCGGCTCCGAAAAGATTCTGGCAAACCGTCAGGCGACTCAGAAGGGGAAAGCAGTGTGCCACTAGCACTGTATATAGTGGAGATGGTGTGCTGCTGACTTCGACTGAAGACGTCATTGGGCGGTGGAAGGAATACTTTGAGGACCTTCTCAATCCCACCGACACGTTCTCCAGTGAGGAGGCAGAGTCTGGGGACACGGGAATAGGCTTGTCCATTACTGAGGCCGAAGTCGCTAAGGTAGTTAAAAAGCTCCTTGGCGGCAGGGCTGCAGGGGTGGATGAGATCCGTCCCGAGTTCCTCAAGGCTCTGGATGTTGTGGGGCTGTCTTGGCTGACACGCCTTTTCAACATTGCGTGGACATCGGGGGTGGTGCCACTTGATTGGCAGACTGGGATGGTGGTGCCTCTTTTTAAAAAGGGGGACCGGAGGGTGTGTTCCAACTACAGGGGAATCACACTCCTCAGCCTCCCTGGTAAGGTCTATGCAAGGGTACTGGAGAAGAGAGTCCGGCTTATAGTCGAACCTCGGATCCAGGAGGAGCAGTGCGGGTTCCGCCCTGGTCGTGGAACACTGGACCAACTCTTTACCCTCTCCAGGATTCTCGAGGGTTCATGGGAGTTTGCCCAACCAGTCCACATGTGCTTTGTGGATTTGGAGAAGGCATTCGACTGTGTTCCCCGGGGTATTCTGTGGGAGGTGCTTCGGGAGTACGGGGTACATGGCTCTTTGCTACGAGCCATTCAGGCCCTGTACAAACAAAGCAGGAGCTTGGTTCGCATGGCCGGCAGTAAGTCAGACTTTTTCCCAGTGAGAGTTGGACTCCGTCAGGGCTGCCCTTTGTCACCGATTCTATTCATAATTTTTATGGATAGAATTTCTAGGTGCAGTCAGGGGATGGAGGGTGTCCGGTTTGGTGACCTCAGGGTCACATCGCTGCTGTTCGCAGATGATGTGGTCCTATTGGGGACATCAGGCCGTGAACTTCAGCTTTCACTGGATCGGTTTGCAGCCGAGTGTGAAGCGGCCGGGATGAGGATCAGTACCTCCAAATCCGAGGCCATGGTTCTCACGCGGGAAAGGGTGGAGAGCCCTCTCTGGGTCGGGGATGAGCTCTTGCCTCAAGTGGAGGAGTTTAAGTATCTCGGGGTCTTGTTCACGAGTGATGGTACAAGGGAGCGGGAGATTGACAGGCGGATTGGTGCTGGGTCAGCAGTGATGCGGGCTCTTTACCGGTCTGTTGTGGTAAAGAAAGAGCTGAGCCATAAGGCAAGGCTCTCGATTTACTGGTCGATCTATGTTCCCACCCTCACCTATGGTCATGAGCTTTGGGTAATGACCGAAAGAACGAGATCGCGAATACAAGCGGCTGAAATGAGTTTCCTCCGCAGGGTGGCTGGACTCTCCCTTAGAGATAGGGTGAGAAGTTCGGTCATCCGAGAGGGACTCGGAGTAGAGCCGCTGCTTCTTCACGTCGAGAGGAGCCAGTTGAGGTGGTTCGGGCATCTTGTTAGGATGCCTCCTGGACGCCTCCCTTGGGAGGTGTCACAGGCAAGTCCACCGGGGAGGAGACCCCGGGGAAGACCCAGGACACGCTGGCGTGACTATATCGCCCAGCTGGCCTGGGAGCGCCTCGGAATCCCTCCCAGGGAGCTAGTGGAAGTGGCTGGGGAAAGGGAGGTCTGGGCTTCATTGCTCAGGATGCTGCCCCCGCGACCCGAACCCCGGAGAAGCGGAAGATGATGGATGGATGGATGGATGATTCAGTGGAACTAGTAAACCTCTAAATATAAATCTCAATCTTCATGTGTTTGCAGGGAGGAAACTTGTGCCTTCAGTGACAGAGTTGCCTTCAAGGTCTGCGACCCCAGCAGAGATACGCACCCCCCAGCGTAGTCTCACTTCCAGCCCTCTGCCAATGCCCTCTGAGAACTCCAGTACCCAGCTGTCACAGTCTGTGCCAAAGTGGGTATGTGCTTGGTGCCACCAAACAGATGTTCAGTTAACACTAGGGGTGCATTATCGAAATCGGACACACAGTCAACAATGGTCCAGTTTATTGTTTTTATCCTGGCAGATCTGTGTTAAATTTGATGAGCCAGGTAAGTGCTGCATTTGAATGCTACTACTATACTGTATGACATGAGTCATTGGACTAAGTAGCAATACACACACACAATCTTAGCCCCTTATCCTGGAAGCTCGTTTAAGAGATTCTACTGTTTATTTACATCAGTTAGTCAAAATATTTGTTTTAAAATGTTGAATCTGGCTGTATTTGATCTGTTAACAGCTGGAAGACACTGCCCCACCAAGACCACCTCTGCCCCTCCACTACAGTGAGGACATACCTCCTGCAATTCCTCCCCTCCCTAAAGAGACTTCTATCATCAGGCACACGTCAGTGCGTGGTCTCAAGAGGCAGTCAGATGAGAGGAAACGCGACAGAGAGTATAGCTATGTTAACGGAGATTGCAGGGTTAGTTGACTTTACATCACCGATGCAAAAAAGTTTGTCTGTGGAAATTAGTACTGGCCTTAGTGTTAAATTGACCATGGATTAGGCTTAATTGTGCCTCTCTGCTGGCATCATGTTACATGTTTTCCCTGGTCTGATACCTGATTCATCTCCCAGCATATTTCTTAATTGGCTAATGATATGATTCAGTTGTTTGAGCAGAAAAAGTACAGACCTTCATGACTGCAACAGCATTTGCACAGCGATGGATTTGCATTTGTGTGTGTGTGTGTGTGTGTGTGTGTGTGCGTGTGTGTGTGTGTGTGTGTGTGTGTGTGTGTGTGTGTGTGTGTGTGTGCGCAGGTAGAGTTACGTTCGTACTTAAGTGAACCAGAGCTACCTGGAAGTAAGGATGTGTCAGACCAGACAGAAGGAGGCTACCGGACACTCCCAAACAGAGGTGCACTTCTATTTCATAACTTTCAGATTCACTAATTTAATAGATATTTAGGCATGGATGAGGCCATAATTGGATTTCTGGTACCACCCAGTATCCTGTTTTTTTTCTTGCATTCCATTCTTCCTGATATCCACTTTTTTGCATGGTTTACTATACTGATATATGTAAATGACCTAAACTCTGATTGGCTGCCTTATATTATGCCTCATTGTAAAAACACTGTTTAACTCTCTATTTAACTACAGCATGAATGGGCAATGCTACCCTGTTGTAGGCTGAATATGAAGATATGTGAATGCGCTTCTGTCACAGCACTAATACTACAAGCTCAAATTCGGCTGTTTTTGCAGCCTAGTTTCTATATGTGGAAACTACTGTGTGGACCATCTGGACTGGGGAGTGACCTGTACATTTTGAAACTTTTATGAAACAATTTTTACATACTAAACCAAATTCTTTATTTAAAAAAAATATGATGAACTTCGGTATTCCACCATCTAGTGATGATGTTGTACCTGATGATGTTGACTCTCAGGTAAGAATGCTTGCTTGCATTTCTTTAAAACCCTTTAGTAGGAACATTTATGTCTTGTTAATGCAGACTATGAAGTTTCCTCTGCCCTGCAGGTCTGTCAGGCTCCTTATTCCGACTCAACCAGTCAACCTCCTGCAGCACTTTGAAAAGAGACCTACCAATGATGGTAAGCACAAGCTTTCATACAGATACAGTCATATGCAAAAGTTTGGGGACCCATGGTCAAATTGTGTTTTGTTGATTTTCGAAGTGAAAATAACACATCCTCTACAGAGAACACATTTCTACACAAAAAATGTGACCTGTGCAAATATTATATTTAGTTAAATTTTTTCCAGTATGTTAAACTCAGAATGTAAAGGTTGTGCACTGAAATTTGCAGAAAATGCCACATTTAAATGTTCAATTATTTTCACTTATAAAACAGAAAAACATGTAATTTGACCGGTCTTATAGTCTTTATACACATGTGAAACAGTTTTCCAGTTCTACAGATATTTGTCTTATGTACAACTGCACAAGCTCTGTTTTCTTTGCCCCACAGGAAAGACCAAAGAGTGCCTTGGAGCAGCTGTACTCCGAGGAGCCCCGTCAACTACCCCAGCGAGGGAGGATGAGTGTGGAGGAACAGCTGGAGAGGATGAAAAGACACCAGAGGGCACTGGTGCGTGAGCGCAAGCGCAACCTGAATCAGGCTGAACGGCTGTCAGCCAGTTCGCAGGCCTCCTCTCGGACCATCTGCTCCGACCTGGGACCAGTACGTTATCCCCTCCCCCACAGATACAGGGACCCTCGCTATGCCCCTCCTACATAGGGCCTGAGATTCAGACAGCTAACATGCTAACAAAATGCCTCCTCCCAAGCTTAACCTATGCTGGTGATACAGCTACATGTTATGTTATGGGCAGAACTGGGCCATGCTGCGGGTGCAAGAATTGGCTGGAAGGTGTGCTTGTCTGCTGTGCATCTGTGGGCAGGGACACAGAGATAAGCAATAAGAGGTGACAGTCCTGTACATAACCTCTGGACCTCTGACTTGTGAATGTACACATTTGTGAATAAGGCATAATCTGCTCTGCTTATTCTCTTTCCCACAACAGATTTTACATTTTTTTTAATTGTACATTTTCTCTCATGTTAATTCACACAGTTATTTATACAATCATCATTAATATATTTTCTGAGAACATTTGTAAACCTATATTTTGTATGAATTTGATATGGTGGGAGAAATTCTGTCTTGCTGCCTCATAAATTAGAGTAAATCTTATTCAGTAATTTTTGGTGATCGACTGGGAAAAGGATGTATATATTTTGTGTGTAAAACATTCTCATACATATTCCCTCATAGCTGACCAAATTGGTGAAGTGCCTCCTCATACCCTGATATGCCTCATCATCCCTCTGTCCTTTAATCATGCTGCATTTGAAATCAGGGGCCATATGTTCCAAAGCATTAATTACATGCTATAATAGTCTTTTTGTGCAGTTTTAGTAACTGTTGTCATTTCTACCAGTCAAAAGTTCTTGCATATACCTTGCAAAGATGTCTTTCAGCTGAGCTAAATGGCTATTATGAATCATAGCAGCAATCTGTTTCTCACTAGATCACAGCTTACCCTCTTGCTGCTATAATTGCCACCTCATTGGTTCCTGTTTACACCATTGCCTGAATCTTTGATTCAAACTTCGATTCTGTCTTTGACAGGACTACAGACATCCTAAATATGAAGTAATACCACTCACCTTTTTGACATATTGTTTTTGTATTATATAGCCAGTGCTTGTGCTAGAACTTAGATGGTAAAGAGCTGGCACTTAAACACCTCTAAAACCCTTCATCCATGGGTTAGTCACACGAAAGTCTTGGTTGATGTCAGGTCCTGCTTGATGAGCTGAGTCAAGCAACAATAATTGTATCAGCTCTTACCTTAATGGATGAGACTGGTCTCTCTTGTTATTGATGATTAGATAGATAATGATTGTGATTGTGAATTGCTCTTCTCTCTAACGGGTACTATGTTGATCACCATCTTCAGTGCTGAATATCATCTAGAATCATAGAACACATATTCCAATCAACACCCAACTTGTAATAGTAAGAACAGCAATTTTGCATTACCTACCAAAGTGCATTACCCAAGGAAATGTTCTGCTCTGATGTGATAGAAGACCTTGAACATGTTATCCTATTCCACCCACACTCTTGTCTTTACTGCTGAAAAGCGACAAATCATTAGGCAGTGTAATTACTACGACTGCGATGATTGGATATGATCTTACGAGAAATGGTCCTTCACAAAGGGACAGTTTTCCAGCCTAGTTTTGGAGTAAAACCAGAATCTCCACTGACTGTGCAGTTTAGATCAGACTTTATCTGTAAAACCATTTCAAAAGGACTAAGATTCAACATTATTGCAGTCAGTTAGCACAAGGCTTATCACTGCAGCAATTAGAGTAACACCTCAACTCATACACTGCGTAGGCACTTTATTTTCTAATGTAGAACTTTGCACTAATAATGAATAAAATTGTGGATTTTAAACTAACATTGGAATTTGTTTGTTATTGCTGCAGAAGTACGAAGTGTCTACATAAAAAACATTTGTTTTAAGCAAGTTGGATTTATGAATAAGCTAATATGGTCATAGATTTCTGAATTTTTTTGCATGATGTTTGCCATGAAGAAATGAAACTAACTTGTTTGCTATATCATATACTACAAGCCTTTGAGGGTTTCATAATATGCATGTCTGAAGTGTGCAATTACTGAATGTATTGGGAATCACTGACTGGAAACACATCATTCCGAACACATCCTTGCATCTCTTAATCAAGCATGACATGAAATGGTGATGGGTTTTCTACCGCTTAAATTTGTAATCTAGAATGTTTGTAACCCATACTCTTGGTGATGTGGATAATGACTGGAACTCATTCTTTAATTTTTTCAGCAGTTCTGTAAGGAAATACTGATCGAGGCAATTGTTACATATTGGTTGTTATTCTGAGAAAATTCAGTATGTTGACTAGTCCTGCTCCTGACCACTAATGTCTGAAGGCCGGTTGTCATCAGACTAATAGTCCAACATGTCCTTGTCACTCTCAGCTTTAAATGTGACATATTTTTTGTACTGTCATTTGCAAAGGTTTAAACATCCCTGGTCCAGTGACATATTTTGTTGAAATTCTGTGTGAAAGTAAGAACACAGTTTGGCACATTTTAATGCTAAATTCATTTGTTGAATTTAACATATTGGAAAAATACATAATAAAATGTGGCCTATGGAAATATAGCATGCAAACACTGTAAACTTGATATTTAATTTTGGTTCGCAGTATGTAAAACTCAGCAAATAGAATAGAATAAAATAGAATATGTGCACTACAATTTGCAGACAAGTACTGAAGTTTTTTCCCCTGTAAAGGATAAACATAAATTATAAACTAAGTTTAGCAAATAAATTTTGCATTAAAACGTGCAGAAGTGTGTTCTCTGTAGATGATGTGTACTTATTTTCTATTAGAACATCAATAAACCATGTAACTTGTCCAGGATAACCAAACCTTTTTAGGGGTCAGTTTAGTGGGGAGTCATTTCTGGTTTAGGTTGTTCGCCTTTTGGTCCTTTGGTCCCTGGCTTGCTATAGATAAATGAAATTTGTCTTCCCTGTACAGTGTACACATCTAACATATAGACTGACTGCTCTCTGCTGTATGTTGTTTGTCCACGCCCATAGTTGAGGCGGGAGCAGGGCTTTGATTTGCAGCTTTCGGGGAGGATAGTGCAGACAGCAGAGAGGCAAGGCCAGGAGGAGCACAGCCCACAAACCAGACCCCAAAAAACAGATGAATGGCTCACAGTTCTAGCCAGACCTATGATAATAGATGACTTGGAGCCTGTCGACTTTGACGTGGACCTCAGCAGAGAAGTATGTTTCTGCGTACTCAGTTTGTTTATACCATAAAAAATATGATCATTAGTGGTTTTATGAAAATATGAAATAAGAAGAATCATAAATATGTATCTCTCAATAGCACAAAATTATGATCTGATCTTCTGCTTTCAGTGTTAAGTGGGAATTCCATCAATTTTTAAATAATTTTTAAATAATCCTACAAAAGTCAATTGATGAGATGTAAATAAAGTCATTTAGAAAGTTTTGATGTGGTATAGTCCATTTTAGAGAAACTTTCCTATTCAAAATGGCATCAATATTTTTACTGTCACATTTGTGTATTGCCCAGCTTTCATGAGAAAATCATAGCGTGTACACTTCTGATCTTTGTCGGTAGTTACAAATCATTGCATTTGAATTTCATCTTTTTTTTTGTCAAATACCAATCGGTATAATATTTCTTGAGTGCGATTAAAGGCATTCAACTTTTCAGGCGTTTGGTTCTCATCTCATCCATTGCAAATAATTCTGACGCAGTACCTTTCTCTATAATTAAGCATTTCACAAACCATCCAGAATGACTTTGTTACATATGAATTGGGTTCTGCAGAGAAAATTTGTGGAATTCCCCTTTTACGCTTAAGGCTGTCCATACAATGAAATTACTTTACCTGATCCTTCGTGAGCGTTATATGAAGCACCTTCATTTATTTACCTAGATTTTCTTCCTTCAGCTTTCTATTCCCCCAAAGATATCTATACCGAAGCGCTTCCAGGAGACAGAGCCTGAAGAACCCTTAAGCCAGGAGGAGAAAGAAGAACGCATTCGTAATGTGCAAAAGATAAAGAACCTACTTGCTAAATCAAGGTACTATGAATGAAAGTATTGCACTGGCTGGCTATGTTAGTTTTTATTCATTAGACACATTTGTATTTTATGTTGAGGTTGTGGGAGCTTGGAATCTAGCAGACTGTGGTGACTTCCTTCCTTAGAAATGAAATTCAGTTAATTACCAGATTTAATCAGAGTTTTGGATCAGAGAAGCATGCTAGACTTTGTCTTTTGAGGACTGAAGATGGAGACCACTGCTCTCCCTGCTCTGCAGTGTTTATGTGCTGTCTAAGTGATGGCAGTATGTTACCCTTTCTCATATGATTTTTTTTATATTATATGATTCATATATGATATACTTACTAAAATGCATAAAATACTGCCATGGATTTCAAAATTCTTGATATTGCTAAGTTCAAACAGAAAATGTTGGGATGCTTTTTACACATGCAGCATTCAAGACGCCCACATCAGCCAACAGTGAGAGAATGTCTTTAAGCCCCAGTTATTATATAGGACCTTATGGTGAAAAATAGCTCTGAAAATGTTTTTTTCTTTTTAGTATTCCACCTGCACTGCTTCCTATAGGCTCAGAGCAGCTGGACTTCTCAGACCTAGACCATGTCCTTCAGCAGCAGGAGCAGATCAGGACTTTTCCACAGAAAACTCTATGCACAGAAGGTGAAATAGTAGGAGATCTCTGAGCTTAGTTAACCTGAGAAGTATGAGTTGCATTTTATTTGAGGGCTACAAACACAGGAACATAACACATGCATAATCTTTGAGTAACATATAAAACAACACTTAAATATTTATGAATAGCTTATGCCAGTAATTGCTACGTGACGATAAGATTGATGTCAGTGACAGTATTGATGAAAAGGGCCTTAAACTAAAATGATGGCCATTTGTTCCATTTGTAACACTGTTGGGAAGCATCATTCCAAAGTAATAGAATTCATAAGGCAGAGAATAAGGCCCAGTTAAAAGCTGCATACATCAGTTCTGTGGAAGATTTCTAACTATAATTATATAACTAAAATGATAATTAAGTGAATTGAACAGATCATTTTAATACGTTTTTCTGTATGTGCAAATACTTTAATGAAAGTGCAAACACCCCTAGTAAAATAAGTATATTTCTACTTCAGTCAAAAGTACATAATATAAAAGTAAATATACTAGCAGATATTACAATTTTTATTAACAGTTTCTGTTAGGAGACCTGTGTAGCTGCAGTCTTGAACAGTTGTTTATGTTCTCAGCCACCAGAGGCAGACCTGGTATCTGTATGGTTGTTTAGTGGGCCAGTACGCCATCAACCATTCATTATGCTCTGCTAGACAAACCAGATAAGAGTCTGAATTAAAACAAGTGATATTGTTTACTTATTTATTACTTGATTTGAAATTATTAATATGGCTAGAACTCTGATAGTAATGTTTTCTCGTTTTGTGCTGTATTTATTCAGGTTTTTCCTTTCATTTCCTTTTACTTTTTGCCATCTATATGTTCTTAACTAGGCCTCTGCCTTACAAGATCCATTACTTGGAAATGATCCTTCAAAGCAATGGTATGTTTGTGACTTTAGGCCCCTTATGACCCCAAAATTGGAATTTTAATTTCTATTAAATGCAACAGTTGGGTGTGAAGGTAAAATGCACTGCTGATTGTTCATAATCCATCAGATTCTTTTACATAACTCTGACTTTCCGTCAGACACTAAACATGCAGGTCTTTCTTGAATGTAATATATGACTAGCAAACTCGGTATTAATGCGTTTGTCTGTTGAGTTTGATTGTCATTTCTGCTCCTCTTCTCAGCCAAAGCTGCGTCTGAAGATATATGAAGATTGTACATAATGAACAGAATGCGTAAATACTGTTTTTCAGTGTGTAATTGCTAAAGTTTTCATTTTTGGATTCACAACAAGGATTTACACATATAAAATTGCCAAAGATGGTATCTAATATTGATGAAACTAATTTTAATATTTGATCGATTCTAATTTAATATTTGATTAAAATTCATTTAAATTGCTGTGCTTGCATAACGTTTTATTAGCAATTTTTATAAGCTTTTTTTCCCCTTGCTGTTAGGATAATTACTAATTTTCTGCATGTTGTAGATGGAAAGACGTTATACATTTTGATATAGCAGTTACTTACAGGGGGACATAATAATGGATGCACCGAGCAAAATATTGCTCCTGCAAAAGAGCTCTTTGCCTTTCTGTCATTACAAGCATTGAACATTTTGTTTTGTTTTTTGTGTAGTGATGTTGGACCTTTTTTTTAAATAGGTAACACCTCAAATGAATTAAAGGATAAGGAAGGTGGAAATGTCTTCTTTGTATTCTTCACATTGAATCATTTGCACCATAGAGGTCATCTAAAATAACCTTACATGTTAAATGATATTGCCTGTGATCATCAGACCAGTTGACTCTCACATAACACATTATCGAGCCACCGTTTTAGCAAGCGATGTGGTGGATTAAAGGTTGTATTTTAGTAACTGTCCTTTCAAGGCACTTCGATATGTGGAATTGTTTAGCTTTAAGTATTTTATAAATGACATGCTGCCAATTAACTTAATATAGTTCACCTCTGTGGTTGCCTTTGTGATCGTCATCTAGTTACTTCAATGTTGAAGTCCTGTTTTGTTTGGTGTTTCTGTTTCTCATCTGTCTGTCATCCCCTGTATCTGTATCAGGAGTGCTTTATGACTTTCATATTTTTTAATAACTAAATACATTTGCACCATTAAAATTTTCAATGGTATAGGGCTTGTGTATTTTATATTGTCCAAATCATACTTGGTACATTTATAACACACATCTTAAGAGGAGCTATTTTTATAATAAATATACTGATCAAATATATGAATATATGAAAATACTTTTTCATAGACATGTGTCATGCTGCTACAGGCAGATTGTGCTCTCATAACATATTTATGCAGGGCTCCTGCTTCATGACCCACAGTTTTTATGGGTTTCAATAAAAAGTGTTGCATTTATATTTTTCTCAGTATATTCAAAATAAAAAATGTCTGTAACTGTAGTCATCTGATATCCTGTCCTTATTGATGGTCTTTTCAGATTGTCAAAAACAGTATGAACAAATAAGCTTCTGCAATCATATTGCTACATGCACAACTGACATACCACTAATGTTACACATTCTCATGATACACGATGAGCCACAATGTATCGATGTAAATTACATTTGCTTTATTGATGTTAGGACAATTATTTATTACACTTGATACTGATGATTTTATTTTTCAGAATGTGTGCACATATAAAAAGTAAAGGGAGGAAATTGTCTTTGCAACCCTTCCAAACTGACAAATTGATGTTTCAAAGAAAGCTGCAGTTTTGATTAAAAACTGCCTTTTCTCTGCCATTCACTGGAGAGAGAACTTTAGGGAGAAAAGAACAAAAGAATCTGAAGTTTTTTTTATGATGCCTTGACAAATGCCATTTTAAAAGTCTTTTTTTTGTCCTCCTTTGAGTCTTGCGTGTTTTTTGACTGTTCCTGTTTTTCATGGTCTGTGCTTGGTGAATGTGTCTTTTCTTGATCCTCCGGCTGTTCGTGCGTCTTCTCAGAGGTCTGGTTGGGGCTGTCTGGCTTTCCTGATTCAACGGTGCTCTGACTCTCAGTTTGTGGAGCAGGCTGTGACATAGAAAGGGAAACTATTAAAAACTGTGACAAAGCACACTGCTACGAATGGTGCACATTTGGTAAAATGAAAACGGAAAATACAATGACCACAGCTTCACATACACATCTAGCAGCCCACCTACAGGTCTTTTTGAGCTAAAGAGATGTTACGCAAATGTGGTGAACTTTGCCTTATAATATGTAGTGTTATTGTGATAAACAGGACCATTTCTAAATATTTGGGGGTCCCAAATATTTTCCCCAGCATTACAACTAGACTAAACTTCGCCTATCTAGATTAGACCATCAGCCAGCGGTGGGTGATATGACAAAAAACAAGCATCACAATACTTGAAGACAATTTTTACAACACAATATGTAGCACAATGTTTACTGTTTCTGAAGTTGAAGAAGTTAAAACTGAAAAAAAAAGCCCCACTAGAGTCACATTTCAAAATGTGATAAAAACTGAGTACAGTAATTTTTATTCAGTACCTCGATAAATGGGCTTCACCTAAAATAGCTAAACAAGACTAATGATGCTCGAATGAAACATGCAATTTGTTCTTTAAGTGCTGACAATAACAATATGCTGAGAAAAGCATATTGTGAGGTAATTACTCATAAGACAATATCATGATATTGGGGTAGGCAATATCACTGAACGTTGAATAAATGTGTGGAAAACAATTAACTGCACACTCCCTAAGCCCCCTGCTCGCTCAGGGGTCCTAAGCACCTGCTGCTACCACTTATAGCAAGAAATGGGATTTTGACAGGGTGAATGTGGTCTCACCTCATTGAAACCCAAGCCACAGTGTCTCCTGTTCCGGCCAGAAATCTTGCCATCTAGTCCTTGTTGGTACTGGTGCTCGAGCTCAGAGTTCATCCTCTGATCTTCTGCACCTGAAGAGACCATAGAAGAAGAAAAGGCATGTTATTACTGACAATTATGAATTTCATCACAGATATCCAAACAGGTAATCATGTAGAAGAAGGGTGCCCAACTCTACCCCTCAGACATCTCATCATGCAGTGTTCCCATTTTAATACAACACATCTGATTAACCAAAACAATGAGATCTGAAAGTTGTGAACAATTACAGTGTAGTGTGTTAAATTAGTACTGGAGCTAAAGTTTGTAGGAGGGTAAATATCCAGAATGAACTAACTGCTATTTTACTGGCGTTCTGTTTGGAGCACTCTGAACAAGGCATCCTGGAACTGATATTTTATGCTAGCATCTTGTGAATTAAACTCACTTTAAAGGCAAATTCCAACAAAGTTTCCAAATATCTGCATCACACAATCATAAACATGAAGTAATTCGGATTTAAAGTGAAATCTCAAGCACTTAAAGCATCTAAAACCTACTTCACAGAAAGTAACTACATGAAATGCTTACACTGCCTGGTGTCCGAGATGTTGTTTTACTTTAGTTTAGAGATAAAGCTTTGACCTAATATGTATTTTCTAAATACATGCCTGGAATGGGTAAAATGAAAACAGTACCCAGATTTTTTTTTAATTAAATGCATTTATTAAATATAAAAATTCAAGACACGTGTGTTGTTTTGGACTGCAAATAAACAGCTATATTTCTGTAGAGAAATACTAGTCTGCACGTTGCTCTAACATTAACCATTTCACATCAATACAATGAATTCCTCAATGATACACACAAAGGACAAACACTGCACGTGCAAAACTGGATTCCTATTTCTTGTTTACTCACCTGTACGAAAATTTGATGTTGATTTGTGATCTCCAATAACAAGCCGCCCCGTGTGCTCTTTCTAATAAGAAATGCCAAAAAGGTAGTTAACATGTTTTGCAAAAAAGGTTAACAGTGTCTGCAAAACTGTTTGTCAACTACTTTGGCTCAATTTCATATTCACCTTTCCTGCCCCCATCAGCCTCAGAAACTTCTGCCTCCTTTCGTCTGTTCCCAAGTCTGCTGATGCCCATTGTGTGGGTCCTGCCTGTGCAACAGAATGAATTGTGAATCCAGTTTTAGTTTACTTAGAACTAGTGACACTACTGAAGGCTCCCTTAAGAGCATGACTTGCTAACTACTTTTAGCAGGTGGCTAATTAGCCAGCATGTCACGATTTGGGTGATGCTGCAAGATCACATCATTGTAACTCAGCTAACCTAGCTAACTAGGCAAACAGAACTTTATTTCATACACCAAACGACTGTATCTTTGGCTCACTTACTAAAATGGCTCTTTGTTAAAATATCTTTGTTTGCTAGCTACACAGCCTACCAGAAAACACTGCTAACGCTTATCCTGTCATCTGTTGCGAAAACAATGTAAACTGCAAGTCCACTGTGTATTCTGAAGAAATGCAGTTCATTTGTAATATGTCAGTGGCCCGTGTCACATTCCTGATACAGCGCAAGTGTAAGTAGAATAGCGTTAAATAGATAAACAAGTTATTACGCTAGCCAGTTAGCTAACGCTAGCCTCACTGCAGAGCCTAATGACTAACTTACATAGCTTACCGTTAGCAGCTAGCTATCTGTGCTAGCCTGAATGGCTGGTTGTTGTAATAACGAGCGTCGATAGAAAATTATTTGAATCGAACATACTTCGTTTGGAGATGCGGGTCGCTTTGTCCCTTGACACCGGTCCTCTGAAGAGCTCATTTTACAACCACGAACTCTCGCGACCAGACAAACATAGAAACGCTCTCAGTCAGGCGCTCGCCTCGGACACCTTCAGTAATACAGCAGGCAGCGCTTAGTCTGGTTTAGTGGTGAGACGTCAGGACGTCGCAACCAAAACATCGGACGCTCGACGCCACGCAGAAACACGTCTAGGGTTCAGTCCCCTTCTGTTTCAAAAGACCCGGTGTTCTGTCGAATTGTGCTGCTTTGTCGAAAAATGCTACCGTAGCGTTAATCGTCAGCAGACTCTATCGATCTGTGCTACTCCATCGAGAAATGCTACCTTATCGGTTTGCACTTCCAGTTGTGTGTTTCCCATTAAATAGAGCCTAACTCAGTATTATGACACATTTAATTACAAAATCAAGTACGTGCACTGTATGGACAAGGGAAGCATGGATTTAAATCCATTATAACTTCCTTATTAAATATTTTCCATGTGTAGCATATCTCGATAGACTAATATCATATGTCAAATAGTGCATCCCTTATCGAAAAATGCTTCCAGTACAGACCCATATCTTTTTACATCACTACTTACTCTATGTGCACCGTATGGACAAGGGAAGCATGGATATGCAGTTTATTATAACTTCTTTATTATAACTTCTGTATACAAACCATTATCAGTTAGTTTTTACATTCTGCAGAAAAGTGCGATGAGAGCAGGCAGGATGCAAAACATTTATTAAGGAGCCTATATAAATGTTTATAGGTCAGGAAACAATAAAAAAAGATAAGAAATTACTCACCTGAACGTATACTCGACAGAAAGGGAGCATAGATTAATGGGCGTGGAAATGTATGACAAGGCTGTGGGTCTGCGCATGCGCAAAAGCGCAAAGTAGCAAATATCGATGCGTAGCACAACTCGACAGAACACCGGTAATAGTTTGGTTTAATTTGTTCAGTGAAAATGACTATAATGCGCGTGCTAATATCACACTGTTCAATTCGTTTTAACGTAATTGTCATTATACACCGACCAGCCACTTCATTAAAACAGCCTCCTTGTTTCTACTCACATTGTCCGTTTTATCAGCTCCACTTACCATACAGGTGCCCTTTGTAGTTCAGCAGTTATAGACTGTAGTCCATCTCTATGTCAGTATACTTTGTTATACTGCCCCCTTTTACCCTGTTCTTTAATGGTCAGGACCATCACAGTATTTTGGGTGGTGGGTCATTTTCAGCACTGCAGTAACACCGATGATACGGGTGGTGTGTTAGAGTGTGTTGCGCTGGTCTGAGTGGATCAGACACAGCAGTGCTGCTGGAGCTCTCAAACGTCAGTGTCGCTGCTGGACTGAGAAAAGTCAAGTCACCTTTATTTCTAGAGCACGGTTAAAAAAGTTTTTGGTCGAAGTGCGCCAGAATAATATCCATTAAAACGACCACTACTAACTCTTCAAAGCTACATTCAACAAGGAAAATAACGTGCAAATAAAAACAATAAAACAAAGTAAAACAGCTACACAGGCAAGACAAAACATACCGGATGTACAGTCATTAAAAAGACTTGAATGCATGAGAAAATAAATGGGTTTTTAAATTCAAATATGAAAAGCGTTCCAGAGTCTTTGGGCAGCTACAGAAAAGACCTGGATGCCTCTGAACCTCTTCCGAGAGTATGGAATGGCTAAAAGCAACTGGTTTGAAGATTGTGTGGCTCTTGGTACAAGTTAAGAGCTGTAGACATGACAAACTTAATGGACAGATTCCCAAGTACAGCGAGTTTCAATACTCAATACAAGAAGAAATAAAAGTAAGAACAAATGTTTCCAGGTCCTTAAAAGACAGAATGCTTTGAAGTTTTGCTATACTCCTTTAATTGCTTCTCAAACTTAACAGCAGAATAAAAAATTACACAAAGATTTTTACATGTACAAGATGATAATGACCCCAGATCATTAGCTATAGGTCTGGACGAATCAGGATTTCCGAAAATAACAATGTCTGTTTTGTCTTGGCTTAGATTAAGTTATTAGACATCCAGCACTTTATATTGCTCAGACAATCAAAAATGAGGCACAGAGAGCCTTTTTCATCTGGTTTAAGCAGGAGGTAGAGCTGTGTGTCATCTGTGTAACAGTGATAGGAGATTTTGTACTTCTGAAAAATTAAACCAAGAGGGAACATGCATAAAGAAAGCAAAATAGAACCCAAGAGCCCTGATGTACCCTACAAGTAATAAGTGCTGAGGGGGAGGAAATGTGACCCATCTTGACAGAAAAGAATCTATTTTCCACATAAGATGCGAAACACATTTTCACTTCAGGTGATCCAACCAAATGGTGTGTCAAAGACAGCGCCAAAAGCTGTGCTATGGTCTAAGAGAACTAATAGCACACTTTGCAGAATGAATAGCTAAAAGTAAGTCATTAGATACCTTAAGAAGAACAGGCAGAAGTGCTCTAAAGCCTGAAATGTGTCTTTGTTAGTATGTATGCCTAAAAATGAAGAAAGTTGAAAAAAGGCAACCACCTTTTTGAGATCTAAAATGGTCAAGGACAGACGGATCTAAGCCAGGCTTTTTTAAAAGAGGCTTAATGACAATGTTTAAAACAACGAACTATGCTGTTAATGAGACTGCATTTTATTACTGACAAAATACTTGGACCAACAGACAGCAGCATCTTTAAGAATTGGTGTTGGAAGTGCATCCAGGGAGCAAGTGTTAGACCTCATTTGCATAATTAATTTGGTTAGATAAGACACGGACTCAGGCTCAAACTCATTGGGGAAAACAGAACATGTAAGTAAGTCAGAGGAGTCATGGGTTGAAAATGAGATACGTTCTTTTACAGTGTCAATTTTGTGGACAAAAAAACCAAATCTTCACAAATTTCAGTAGTTTGGCGATTATGCTAGCACATCAGCTCTCACACACACTGATTTGGTAAGAGACTTGAAGATTTTCTTTCTTCCATTTCTGTTCTGCCTTCCTTGCATTCCTGTCTAAATGCACAAGTGACAACATTGCGCCATGACTGAGACTAGAGGTCTGCTTTCTTTAAGGATTTCTGCAGGACCCACCTCAATATCTTTTGGCATGGGACAAATTTTTTAATGTTGTGTGCAGGAGCAGGCAAATCCAGCCCACTGCAGGCACATGAAGAGAAATCCTGATATACACACACACACACACACACACACACACACACACACACACACACACACACACACACACACACACACACACACACACAGGCCACTTTATTAGGTACACCTGTACAATTGCTTGTTAAGAAAAATAACTAATCAGCCAATCACATGGCCGCAACTCAATGCATTTAGGCAGGTAGAGTTGATCAAGACAACTTGCTGAAGTGCAAACCGAGCATCAGAATGGGGAAGAAAGGTGATTTAAGTGACTTTGAACGTGGCATGGTTGTTGGTGCCAGACGGGCTGGTCTGAGTATTTGTATTTGCAGTGAATGTAGCATGTGTGTCAGGCTATTTCCATAGCACCACATCAGCATAAGGCTGAGGAAGGAGGTGACCCTTCGAATTAAAGTGCATCAGTTTCAGTTTCCAGTAGTGAGGCACATCACAATTTATGTGAAGGTCTATGGTGGACCCAAGATTACTATGTGAGGCACAGTATATAAATCCAAACAGGACTAGGATCGCCAGATGCATATTATGAGCACACATCATGACTTCCCCATTTTTACACACAGCCAAGTTAAACCCATGTTAGCTAGCAACGCTCTGAAGCCACCCTGGAGCCTGTGTCTAGGAAAACATGGACCACCAACAACCTGCAAAAGTGAGAGCTTACACGACTAACAAACAGCCAGGCAGACACTGAGTGGAGCAGAGCAGCAAAGACTCATGTTAGCCAGGTGGCAGTACAGGTAGGTCAAGTAAAGCCCAGGAAAACACCAGGTGCTGTGAAATCATAAAAAAAGGATTTGTCCTTTAAAAGTAGCAACAACTCATCAGTAAAATTACTTAACACATTACTTAACACAAACACAGCAGAGCAGCACCAGACAGGCATGCCAGTGTTTGCTCACCCAGAAGGAGTCTACTGGTGTGTCTGATCCACTCATAGCAGTGCAACACTCACTAATACCTCATCACCATGCCAGGGTCACTGCAGTGCTGAGAATGATCCACGGTCCAAATAATACCTTCTCTGTGGTCGTCCTGACCACTGAAGAACAGGATTAAAGGGGGCTGGCAAAGTATGCAGAGAATCAGATAGTCTACAGTCTATAATTGTAGGACTACAAAATGCACTTATATGGTGTTAATAAAATGGACAATGAGTGTAGGAAGTGGCTGGGGTGTGGGGGTCTGAGGTAATACTGGCGTTCCTCAGACAGATTTTATTGTAAATGTCCTGTGGGAGGGCAGGTGCAGTGATGGACTGGGCTGTTTTCATCAACTTTTGCAGGAGCTGCCATTGCAACTTTTTGAGCTGCCATACCAGACCATGATGCAGTTGGTCAGCACACTCTCCACTGTGATCCTGTAGAAGTTGCCGAGGAGCTGAAGTGAAAGGTTTGCTCTCTTCAGCCTCCTGAGGAAATGAAGGCATGTTGGGCGTTTTTGACAACCAAATATGGCCAATAAGAGTATAGATAGTATTTTGCTATAAGGATTAAGATCCTAATCTTGAGGACACAGTATTGTAACAACAGTACATGTAACAAACTCTGCCAAGATACATGTCTGCATTTTTCATTAATATATCTTTTCACAACCAACAAAAAAATTCTTGTGGTAAGATTAAATCCTTTTATTTTTTGCAAATTTCCCAAAGGTGTTTAACTTTTGCAATTTCCTCTTTGACCCCTCCAATATTCATTCCAAAGTTACACCCTAGATTCGGCTCACACGCATTCTTTTAATCAGATTAAGTATTGAAAGTAAAGTTGTGTTTATTTTCAACAAATCCATTAAAATGTCTTTTGTAGGGTTTAAATAACGGTTTACTAAAAACTCAGATTTACTCCCAGTCTCATGCCTATCTTTTGGTCTGAAGCCAAATTTAATTAACGAATATATAGCAAAAAAAAAACTTATTTGTGCAAATCATTGCCACAATGTGTTTACTTCTCACTGTACTCCTCAGACACAGCCCAGCATTGTTAACAAGCTAACAAGCTAATTCGCTTTATTTTCCTTTTCTGAAAACGCCTTAGCTAAAATGTCTTTAGCTTGTCCGAAGCTGAATCTGATGTGGGTCTGTGTGACTTAGAGGCACAGTGTCCACCTCACGGCCTCAAATTGTGGGCCGTCTCAGTTTCTGCCTTCACTCGGCTCCCGTGTGTGAGATGAACATAGTGTGGAGCAGCTCTCTGACAGCACGCAGCCCTGCTTGGATGGTTCTTGTAGTCTTTTGTGCTCATTTCTGAGGCTAATTTACACCCAGCATCGTTTCTTTGGAACTCACTAGGATCCTCAACCAACCATGGTTCTAACGGGCTGTTCTCAGTGTATTAAGTACATGCTTTTTTTCTTCAATTTCATTTTTTGGGTGAGTTTATGCTTTATTTGTTTAAGTAGCCTAAGACAGCTTTAAAACTGGAACTAACATTTGAGTTAAAAAAAGATGTCTGTCATGTGGAAATTCACAGCCACAGATTATAGCGGGAAAAATCGTGGTTTTGTTTTTATGTTGTTTTACATCGGCCGGTCAGAGAGACTGCGAGGATTCATATTACCATATCTCAGCTTGAAAGCGAGAAATGCTGCTATTTTCACCTAAATGACATTATTTTCATCTAAATATTCGCTGCTGCACCATTATAATATATAAATTAAAATATATATTATAATACAATAAATAAATAAATAAATAAATAAAATTATATTCTTTTTTTTTTTTTCACGATCTTGCAATCAAGCCGTGAATTTAATCTCCGGAAACGTCTTTCAAATAAGACCATCAATGTAACCGGCGTAAGCTTTTTCCCATCAGCGCTAGTCACGCAGCATTCTGTGTTCTTCCAGTCACTTTCCTGAAACTTCATACGCAGGAACGAGCAGCAGGAGAAGATGCCAAAAGAGCGACAGCGACGTCAGCTGTGTGCATAAAACGAGTCCTCTTCTTTTACGCATTGTATAGCGCGTGAAATCAGACGTCGTGGGGTTAATCTTGATATAAAGATAGTGGCGACTACGTGTCAGTACAGTCGAAGCTACACCGCAAAGACGTTTAGAAAGCAGAAATAAACTCTTCGGTAAATGAAAGATGATAAAACGTAGCCTGATTCCTGAGTCTGACTCCAGCCCTTTTCTCACGCTTGTTATCTTGTTCATTGCTGATTTCTTGAAGCAAGACCTGATGAATTATGAATGTTGATGGTTATGCTTTATTCCTTATCACTGAAGCAAATCCCAAAAGGTGAAGAACAAACAGTTTGGTTTGATAATAAAACTGGATTTGCCATTGCCAGAGGAATGGCCATGAAATACTTCTACATGGCATGTGTAGTTCTCTAAACCCCAACCTCTCACTGCAGGCTGTGGTGTAGTGTATTTTTTAACAAAAGACAATATTATTCTTACTTTGAGGAAAGAATGGCAAAAAACAGTGTGAGGCCAACAATATTAGAAACTGTGTGGCTTCAACACTTTTACGTCTTTTCATCTTCCACTGACATTTTGCTGTTTAACTTTGCTGCACCATTTTCAGTCCAGATCTATTCAACTTAAATTCCACTGATGTTTCAAAAGGAAATAATTATGCTTTAAGTAAGCATGAGCCATTCAGGGAGGTTTGGTGTTGCGTTGTAGATGGTGTAATGGTGTAGAGAATCTTTCTGACTCAGATTTCTGGCTTAGTAGGAACCAGGAGCCACAATATCTATAATGCATACATGGCATTTTGTCTATTATCCAGAATGTCTAGTGAACCTGTATGTGATTTGATTTTTTTTTGTACTGATGATATATTCACATAATTTCTATTTTGCCTCACATCCACCCTAAATGGTCTTAAAACTATTGTAAAATAATCACTCAGGCAGTGTGTATGTAACCATTTCATGTAAGAACTTTCGGTGAGCTTTCATTACTTTAAACATCTGGTTCCTATCACCAACTCTGTGTGCAATTCTGACTCAGTGAGTAGTTTCTTTAGTACAGGGCATTTCACATTCAAACCACTCTGGATGACTTTGTTTACCTTTTAGTGGCTTGATTATGTGAAACTATTCCCCTTTAATTTTCATGCTCAACATGCTCCTTTTTAATCTTGTGCCTTTTTTTTTGCCCAGCATTGGAAAGACAAACCTACAGTTCAGACCTCTTGACCGCCTTCTTTCATTTCAGGCACAAATGCACAACCTTTATTCCAGTCTCCAGTTGTGCTAGAGGTGTGGTATCTTTTTATTTTTCATCAGATCCATGTTTTTGGATCTGATGCAACAAAGTGACAAACCATCACGTAGTACTTCCACTTATTGTCCTCCACTGGTGACTGAGCGTCACAGAGTGTCAACCTCACTTTTCTCTCCGGAACTGTGGGTTCCTGCTCCTCGATAAACAATTGAATGAGATAACTGATATACCAACAGATAGCTGTTATGAACACCTGACATCCAGAAACCAAACACACTCCTCTCTCACCCACTTGTTATCGCACGAACATAGTACTCGAAACACAAACATCCTAAAAAATGTCTGGCCTATTATTTTTGGAAGAGGTGACTTTAGAAGATGGACTAACCAGATGACTGATTCATCCCTAGAGAACTCTCTGTTAATAGAGGGTGTACAGTCTTGTGCTTTTTTTCTTACTTTACATATCTTTCTCTGTTGTAGCTGGCTGGGGGTGTTATTTTGGGAATAGCTCTGTGGCTTCGCCATGATGCTCAAACCAGTAATCTCCTGATGCTTCAGTTTGAGGGGACCCAAGCTCCAGGAACATTCTACATCAGTAAGTTATAAGGATTGGCATAATTTTTTATACACTGGTTCTAAAATGATCAACTCACCAATAAGAAGGTCTGATGTAATATAAATCAATTAATGAACATGCACGTTATGCAATGTACAATTAGTACAACTGTACATCCACTTCATGGCTAAGCTAGACAGCATAGACCTGAGTTTTCCACAACAACAAACAGGGGTAGTACATGTGCCTGAGAGGCTGATTGCACATATTATATCAAATGGCAAAACATCTTAATCTGAGCCACAACAGGACGTTACATCATATTTATCTTATTTAGTCACTGAGGTGTCACTTGAAGTTTTGCTGTGGTAAATCTATATGGTCTAATAAATAATACTCTGAAACACTGAAAGTGAACTCTAAACACTGAAAGTGTACATAGACTGTGTGGTCTGACTGTAAAATGTGTTGTTGTGCAGGTGTTTAATTTAATTGGGAATTGTGCCGTCATCACTCAGCTCAACAAGCCATTTGATTACTTGGCAATTTATCAATTTATGGATAAATTGTGTGAGTTTTAAACTATGCAGAATCCATATAGTTATTGTAGTTATCAGTGCCAGAGTGGTCTTTTAGGATGTTATTGGCTTCCCTTGTAGTGAGCTGTGAACGATGAGTCCAGAAACCTCTACCTTATGAAAGAGACAGACAGGAAACAGGACCTGCGTACATCCTCTGGGTTTTGAGTAGTCCAAGAATGCATGGACCACTGGCTTATGATGTGTGTGTGTGTGTGTGTTTACACACTACTGACAGGATTATAAATTTAAAATCATAATATAATAAACAAACTTTTTTTGTATACATCTCTCAGTTCATTCCTGAGCAGCTATTTTAGGCAAAGTGAAGTCGTTTATTGACTGTGCTCGGCAAATGTTGAAGGTAGTGTAGTGTAATTAATGATGCTACCTAATACAATATGTTTTGGAGTGAATTATTTTGGGCCATTTGTTTCTCCTTAGTAATATTACTATTTTAGTTCAATGAGTTCATAAAGGGTTTGACAAAATGTAAACGTTTTCTGCTGCCGTGTCTACATACAGTTGTATGCTGAACAAATTTAGTAAAACTACATGTTTTGTTGATCATCTATAATAAGTGTGTGTATGTGTGTTTCTGAGTGCCTTTACAGTAAATGTGTATTAAATGTAATGTTTTCCTGCCTCTAAAACATCTTCTGAGCTTTGATTACATCACCATGCACCAGCAGGAGGGGAAAATATAACCAACAATTAACCAGTCATATTATGTTTCACATTACCCCCCCACCATTCCCAACTATCATACCATGTTTCACTCACAAACATCGCAATGCAGAAAGAAAATGCATTATGATTTCTGACCCCCCCCCCCCCCCCCCCCCCCTCCGCTTTTGCCCTTATATAAATATAACTGTTTCTGGAACCACACCCATACAGTGAAGAGTGGCCCTAATTTTAAACTGACCAGGGAGAAGCACAATGTTACCACAGGGCGTGTTACACTCCACCCTTATACATACACACACACTCCCTATACTTTACGTACCCTGAGATTCACGCAGCTGCTGAGGATACACAGTTCATCCAGACTCTGTGCTTCTCTTACTGTGGGCACTAACTTGCAGTTAGTGGCCATTCATTTGCGTAGGGGCCGTCTTCTTGCCTCCCTCTGTTGAGTTTAACTACAACGCCCTTTGCTTTTTATAGCACCGATGGTCTCTTTTGATTTTAAGGGGTTGGCTGGCTGGTTTGGCCCACCCAAGCAAAGAAGAGAAAGATCAAGACTTTGTTTTTCTTCCTTCATCTTGTCAATCATGCTCTGGGCTTCCACTGCACACCCATGTGCAATTCAAATAACCCTACACATGTGCTCATTACTCCACAAATTAGAACGTGCAGTGGATGTTTTTAGTACGCTGGATTGCTTAACTGCTGGTTAAACCGTTACAAAAATATGCTTAGGCCCTGCCACCTTGGCAAATCATTGCAGCTCAGAAATGTTCAAAAGCTGAAATTTGGAGTCACTCAGAGTCAGCAGCTATGATTGCCATGTGAAATCCTACCATTCTTTTTTCCTGCCTTTTGAAAAACAGAATGCAACCTTTAAACATTTTCTGCTTTTTTCTCTTCCATTATCTTCCTAATGCTGGGTTAACTCCAGTTTCTCCATAAACGACATCAATATAACACCACCATCATCTGTTTGATACTAGTATTCAGAGCAGTTGTCTGCTGTAGTCGATATCATCATGACCCAATAATAAACATTAGCATCTTTAACTGGAGTGCATGAGAGACATTAATGCTGAAATAGGGTTAATAGAATTAAGTTCTAAATTATGTAAATAACGTTCAGAATTGAAATGTGTGTGTGTGTGTGTGTGCGTCCTTGATTAAGATCTTAAGGAATGTAAACAAACTCATTTGGAGTGTTTAGATGTGAAATAGTGCATTGTAGAGAAACATACTGTCTTGGGTCTAAAACACAAATATAGCCATTCTATTCACTATCCAAGGCAAACAGCGGACCTACATTTGTCTTCTGAATTTTGCATGTAATTGTGATACATTATGTTATGTTATACATTATATGGTACAATAGTGGTAAATTTGAATAAGCTTACTTTTGTCTTGTAATGCTCTGCATGTACAATCCTAATTCTAAAAATGTTAGGGCCAGTATGGATAATGCAAATAAAAACAGAAAGTGCCGATTTGTAAACATCTTTTACAGGTATTTATCAACTTCATTCATTTTTGTAAATATATGCTAATTCCAAATGTTATAGCGTAATAGTAAAATGTAATTGTTTTGACAGGGGCAATGTACACCTGGGAAGTTTGTGGGATAATCAGAAACACCTATATTGTAACTTTAAATAGGTGAATAAGTAACAGTTGATGCTATCCTGATTGATGAGTGTTCATGAAATGCTTAGGCGTTTATGAGCAAGTTTGGGTCAGCGTTCCAAAAATAGATGGGATTTCATCATCGACTGTCCATAATATTGTTAAAAGATTCAGAGAATCTGGGACTTCAGACAAATCCTTGTGTGTTTACCTTGTGTGGGCTACTGACTTCTCTTGGCTAAAGCTCACCTGAGATGAACTGATGCTAAGAGGAAATCTACCTTTTAAATTGTTTCTGAAAATAATGACTTTGTTTTCTTTGGTCCAAAGAAGAAAAGGACCATCCTGACTTGTCAACACAAAGTTCAAAAGCCAGCATCTGTCATGGTATGGGGGTGTGTTACTATCAGTAGCATAGGTAACTTGCACATCAGCGAAGCACCATTAATGCTGAGGGGTGCATAGGCATTTTGGAGCAACAGATATTGCCTTCTAGACAACATCCCTTTCAAGGACATCTCAGCTTGTTTAGGCAAGACAGTGCTAAGCCACATGACACATTACAACAGTGAGGCTTCGTAGAAAGAGAGTCCGAGTGCTTGGCTGGTCTGCCTACAGTCCAGATCTGTCTCCTACTAAAAACGTGAGGTGCATTATGAAGCATAGTATACAAATGCAGACACCCTGGATTGTTGATCCCAGTGTTACATAAAGCAAGAATGGAAAAAAAATTCCAGTTTACATAACAGTTGGGGTCCCAAATGATTACTGAACACTGTTAAAAGGAAAGGAGATGTAAACATGACCCTGCCCTAACTTTTTTGGAATAATCATTAGAATAATCATATATATTAACAAAAAAAAAATTAAATGTCTTGTCTTTGTACTGTTTTCAATTGAATACAGGTCAAAACACTGTCTATTTACATTTTTCCTACTGTCCCAAAGTTTTTAGAATAGGGTTTGTATGTCTCCACCATGACAGTGCTTTAACAAATACATTACCATCTAAAAGCTACACAGGTATCAGGCAATGTCTGATTCTATTAAAAATTCTGGCTCAGTTCACTTTGATATACGTCCATTACAGACCACTGTGACTGTGATGTGGTGTGTTCCTGTTTAGTCTTCCTTTCCCTATGGTTGTATTTGCTTTCCTTTCAGTAGGCTGAACTACTCTTTGACGCCTCCTCTACATGTTACTGTGGTGATGAAGGCAGCAGATTACTCGCAAAGCTTAGATGTCAGCCCCCAGTGACCACATCATGTTTTACACAGAAAAAAGAGGGAGTAAAGGCTTGGAGGGGAGAGAAGCTTGTGATTAAAATGCAGACACAAAGAGAACAGGAAGTTTCACAGGACTGGATGATAAAGATTAGAGATTGTGTGACAAGAGTGGGGCAAACTTCATATGCTAAATCTGTTCGATCAATAATACATATACTAATACTAATACATATAATAATAATACTAATCCAAAGGCCAAAATCTTTTAGAGAAACTTGGTTCACAAGGTGAATTAAGGATATTTGTATTTCCTGCAATGTGTTCCTTCTCATACATGTGCAGGCCTATTAATAAATGTTAATTATGCATTACATTTCAGCTTATTGGTTGTACTGGATGAAATAGAACGGGTCTCAACGCTTTTGAACATCCTGCTCATGCACAGAAATGTTTGGTCACTTTTCTAGGTGTTTATGTCCTGATAGCTGTTGGAGCTGTGATGATGTTTGTTGGATTTCTTGGTTGCTATGGTGCCATTCAAGAGTCTCAGTGCCTTCTTGGAACAGTAAGTACTGTTTGATTTTTTTTTTTATATAGATAAAACAACCAGAGAACATATTGACCATTACATTACATTACATTACATTTTAGCCATTATCCCTATTAGAAAGACAGCAGGTCACCAGCATAGATCAGCATGGAATTCCTACTGTTCTGTACTGGTCATTTCAGCAGGGATTGTTACCTAAAGCTAGCATTTAATATGTTATGTTATGTAGTATTCTGTAGCACTGCATTGTAGCCCTCAGCCTCATCAGTTTGTTGGAATTCACAATTTTATATTGTTCTTGTGATTTTGCAGTGATTTTGTAGTGTTCTCACACTACAATACCCAGCATGCATTAACAGGCTAATAAATACATCTGTGCTGATTCCTAGCATTTGTAATAGAGTGCTTACTGTAACTGCTCCTCATTTTTCTTTGTTAAAGGAATTTAAGCCAGGTAGACAAACAAATCTAGCAGGCAGGTCTGTATTGACTCCAAAGCAGTCTTTCAAAATGTACTTCCACCTTTGAGATGCATCATTAGAAAGGAGATTTATAAAATTATAAATATGTTTATAATAAATGGAATGATGGTTACATTTTTCATTTTTCATTTAACTCAGCTCCAGTTAAAAGGATGTTTAGCACAGTTTTAAACCTAATGCTCAGCAGTCTTTACTCAAATGATTCTACCATGTATGTACTGAAATTTCTAAATGTGTGTTCTGTAGTCTAGGCTGAATAAATGGATTGAGTAGGCTGGTTAATCAAATTTTTAACTGGCAAGAATCCTGAACTATTTTTTCAATAAGTGACTAATAAGTCACACTGTTTCTTGACCAAATAATGTGTTGTGTTGTCCATTGCTTGAGTGACCCTCATCAAGACAAGGATGGTAGTGTTGTTTAGTCTTGTAAAATGAATGACTCTCTCTCTCTCTCTCTCTCTCTCATTCAGTTTTTCACATGTTTAGTCATCTTGTTTGCCTGTGAAGTGGCAGCAGGAATATGGGGTTTCATCAACAGGGACACGGTACATGAACACACATTATACTCATATGTCACTGACCCCACACAGTTCAAATGATTGCCGAATTGTGTCATACAAAGCTAACTGCAGTCATTTATTCAGATCTCCACAGAGCTCATCAGCTTCTATGATGCTGCCTACATGAAAGCTGTGGATCCAGTGGAGTCAGTCACCAGGCAGGCCGCTGTTAAAGTTGTGGAGGTCTTCCACAGAACTGTGAGCCAAATAGACTGTTTCCCTACTCACTTTAGCTCAGCACCTATTACAACCTTGTTTACAAAAAAGTTGGGACACTGCAAAATGTAAATAAAAACAGAATGCAGTGATGTGCAAATAGTGAAACTAGAGATATTTTGTTGGTTTTTCAAAAATATATGTGTCTATTTTTTATTTGATGTCAGAAAAATGTTTCAGAGGAGTTGAGAGGGGCAAGAAAAGGCTGGTAATGTTGTGTAAAGCAAAAAAAAAGAAACCCACTGGAAAATGTCACAGCTAATTAGGTTTACCGACAGCAGATCGGTAATATCTTTCAGAGGTCTTTCAGAAGATGTGGAGTTCATCACTCTGTGACAGAAACAAACAAATAGTGCAACAATTCAAGAAAAATGTTTCTCAACGTAAAAGAGCAAAATTTGTGGATTCCATCATCTACAGATCATAATATCATAAAAAAATTCAGAGAATATGGAGAAATTTCTTTATGCAAGGAACAAGGCTGAAAACCAATATTGTCTGGCCGTGACTTTTGGGGCCTCCGGTGGTACTTAATTAAAAAACAAATATGATTCTATAATAGAAATCAGTGCATGGGCTCTGTAACTCTTCTGAAAACCACTATCTGTGAACACAGTTTGTCACTGCAACTACAATTGTAAGTTCAAATTCTACCATGCAATGAAGAAACAATATACAAACAGGATCCAGAAACACTGCCTTCTCTGGGCCTAAGCTCATTTATGATAGACTGAGGCAAAATTCTTTCTTTTTTGGAAATTATGGGTGCTGAGACCTCTGGGCTGAAGAGAAGAGGGGACCATCCAGCTTGTTATCAGCAGTGGTTGACGAAGTACACAAATCATGTACTTGAGTTAAAGAACAGATTCCCAAGGCAAAATATTACTCCAGTAAGCGTAGAAGTCCTCGCTTTAGATGTCCACTTGTAAAAGTACAAAAGTATTTGCCCCTTAAATGTACTTAAGTATTTGAAAGTAAAAGTACTAAAAGATTAATTCAGACTTTAATGTCCTACGACCATTTCATTAACTCATTTTAGGTGAAAATACTCTAGTGTCACACTGGGTAAACCAGTCTTTTAAAAGAATGGCATTAATTAGTCTGACTCTGATGTCTTAAATTAAAATTATCATAAGCACAAAACACTGAAGGCAAACAATATACATTAGGTAGCACCAAGTGGAAATAACCTTTTGCAAATAAGCAAAGTTTCAGTTTAAGATTTATTTGCAACTTACTTACAAGTTTAAGTTTAATAAAAGCTTTCTTTAAACACGGGTTCACAAATGAGTCTTACCTTACTATAGACTTAGACAGTGTTATTCAAATTTACACCATACAGTGCACATTAGAACAAAATTACATTGCATTGGCTCAGAGTAGATCAGGGAGAAAAGAAAAAAATAATAAGTAGTACAGTGTAGTGCATATGTAAACATATGTATATCAATAGACACATGCATTTTAAATAAGTATATATATATATATAAAAGAGAGTGTATTGCACTGGAGCTCTCAGGTATGGAGTAATTAAAAAAGAATTGGAGCAGTATTTTATTTAGAGTTCAGCATGTTATTCAGAGTTCTTATGGCATGTGGGAAGAAGCTGTTTTTGAACCTATACTACATCTGTAGGTTTAAACAAATTTACTATAACATGAAATAGTGTTTGTATAAATTCAGAAAACAGACACATGACAGTCACAACTGCATATGTATACATATTTCTATACTGTGGTCTATTTAAATAAAGTTAGGTTAGTTCCATCATGTTGAACCATACGACAGCGTTTTAGGGCCACTGTTAATAAAATAAAAATAGTAGACTTTGAGAATAAAATCGTAATATTTTGAGAAAATAAAGTTGCAGAATTGCGACATTAACGTGGCATTAATACCATGAAAGGTCGCAATATTGTAGCCAAGGACTTTGCAAAGGGAATGCAGCACCTGCTCATGTTAAAACGAGGGGCATTTAGGGGAGTTATACTTTCATATTGATTTCACCAATAAATAAATATACTCAGTGTCCCTGTCTGTCCTGGCAAATCAGCACCGGCCTGTTATTAGTACATGAAATGGCTGAAACAGCTGTGCAGGAAACTGTTTATTTAGAATAAATAGCCAGACAGAATTGGAGGAAACTGTCTGTCTGTTTTGTTGAAGGAGAATCGCACTCAGGGTCGTCTACATGATTATTGGGACTACATCTCCTGCCATTTAAAGAGGGCATGAAGTTTCACAGACACTAACCTACAGTTAGCTGACTATTTTTGAAATCTTATGATTTTTATTCTCAAAATCTTACAACTTTTTTCTCTAAATATTATGGCTTTATTCTCACAGTCTGGGTAGGTATGTTAAACAGGTCAAAACAAGTGCACACTGTACCCTGATTGTTGTGTTTGCTTCACACTTCTTTCGTTTTGACTTTTTTTACATTTTTATACACACATAAGCCAAAAGGAACGACAGATTTCGCATAATGTAGTGGAGTAAAAAGATATTTCACTTTGAAATTTAGTGGAGTGAAAGTAAAAAGTTGCCCAGAATGGAAACACTTCAGTAAAGTACAGATACACAAAAAAATACTTAAGTACACTAACGTATTAAGAAACTACTTCAAAGAAGACCCTGAACTGTTGAGCAGCTGAAATCCTATATTAAACAAGAACAACAAAACATTTCACTTTCAAAACTACAGCAACTGGTCTCCTCAGTTCCCAGGTTTTTCAAAGTGTGTTGCTGGCATCAAAGTCAATATGGCCATATGTTTATCAAGAAGCATGCACATTTTTAAGTTTCAATATCTGACATGTTGTCTCTTCAATTTCAATTTTACCTATTCATGAAATATAGAGTTTAAATTATTTGCACATCGTTGCATTTAATTTTTATTTACATTTTGCACAGCATCTCAACTTTTTTTTGGAAACGAGTTTGTAAGCTTTTTGTGCTTCTTGGCCTCATAACCATGTTATAAAGACTCTATAACTTCTTTTATGATCAACTAAATCGTCTGTTTTCTGGCAGTGATGCTTGTCTGTAATGTTTTTCCTTTTTGCATGTGTGTATGTTGGAGATGGAGGACATTAAATTGGTACTGAAGCTCAATGTTATGATGATGTTTGTGGCATGGTTTAAAAATGGTTTCTTTGCTTCTCTTTCAGCTCGAGTGTTGTGGTAAAGGAGATGACAATGCGTTATTCTTGGCTGTTCAAGCTGCTGTCTGTCCTAAAATAGAAACTGATCCACTCATCTCACAGGTATTTTGTTGGTTCATCTATGGTGATGAATGTTGTGTTTTCATTATATTTTTTATTGCATTTTTTGATTTTCTGTGAAAATTAATTTGATTTTTGTCTGTTTTAAAGAGAAATTCATTTTAAATGTGCACTATTTTATTTTGAAATGATTTTGTGTAATTATAAAAAAAGTTTTTTTCACTTTTTTACAAATATTTTTCCAATATTTGATGTCAGTTTCTGAAAAATAATTTACTGTAATAACTCTAATAACAAGTAATATAATTCTGGGAAGAATATTGTGTTAACATTTTTTCAGTCTTTCACACCAATTTATGATTGTCTTGAATAAAAAAAATACATAAATCACTATTTGAAAAATAAACACTGAAACATAGAACTAGTTGCACAATTTTATAAAGGTGAGAAATATTATATGACTGTCGAGAGGAGCCAGTTGAGGTGGTTCGGGCATCTTGTTAGGATGCCTCCTGGACGCCTCCCTTGGGAGGTGTCACAGGCAAGTCCTCCTGGGAGGAGACCCCAGGGAAGACCCAGGACACGCTGGTGTGACTATATCGCCCAGCTGGCCTGGGAGCACCTCGGGATCCCCCCCAGGGAGCTAGTGGAAGTGTCTGGGGAAAGGGAGGTCTGGGCCTTATTGCTTAGGATGCTGCCCCCGCGACCTGAACCCCAGAGAAGCGGAAGATGATGGATGGATGGTTGGATGGATGGATGGATGGATGGATGGATGGATGGATGGATGGATGGATGTTGAAAATGTGACCCTTATTTGCAGCAATGTGGCAAACTAGGTGATAAATCCAGTACTGAAGATGGTGCTAATGCTTTATGTCCCTTTTCTCAGAGTTGCCACACAAAGCTGAGAGACCTGTTTACTGAGAAACTCCATGTGATTGGTCTGGCTGCCCTCGTTATTGCTGTCATCATGGTACTCAAATTCATACTACGTGACCTTTAATAACATGAGCTATATGCATTGTGTAAAACACTTTAATTATGAGAAGAGACAGTAGCGCTTGAGTGAGGAATATTGGAAACATCCTGTTTAAAACACACCTCAATGGAAGCTGAAGTAGATACTGTTTTCTCATTATTTTCTTTCATTTTTGCTCTTTTGCTTGCAGGTCTTCGAAATGATCTTCACCATGGTACTGTGCTGTGCCGTTCGTAATGCCGCCCCAGCATACTGAGGGACAAATTGATTGTTAGTTTAACTAACAGCATGCAATATTCAAAGCATACAAAGACTCCAGCCAGTGATGGAAGAGAGAACATTCCGCTATTTTGAGTGTTTCAGATGTGGAAATAGGTGTTTTACACGTCATTTAGACATCAAGTCAAATCAGATATTTCTTCATGTACTGTGTAAGTGATTTTTTTCTGATAATCACAACCTGATCTTTGCATTTCCGAGTTTAATAGCTTTATAAATACCCAACAATACATATTTTGTCAAATTTTTTAATAATGAAAAGGTTTCTATAAAGTTGACAGTAGTAAGAACTGAAATTAGTTGTTTCTCTGTGGTTGTTTGCTAATATTATTCAATTCACTGTGTTCAAGTGCTTTTCTTGCAGGATTACAATTTATAACTTTTACACTTTTCATCCATAACTTATCTCTGTGTTTGTTTTTGTATACATGAAATGTCCCATTTGTGCATGTTCTCAGGGCTTTGGGATGAAAGCATATTTTCTGAGTGTATGAAAACATAACATATCACCAACATATCATGGAAGTGGAGCTGTCCCAATAAAGTTCAGTTGCCAAATATATATTTTTGATATGTTTGTACCTTATTACTCATAAAATCCAACCTCCAGGACATTGATTTGTTGTTGTACATATTATGTTTATTTCAGCAGTGGATATATACTCCAGTGACCAAAACTGGGATGATGCAATTACTTTGAAACTTCTCTTATACTGGACTGGTGGGACAGTGCTAAGTTTAATGTGAATTTTATGCTGAAGACACTCACATTCGGTAGTTATGATATCTTCCAACAGAGGAATATCATTGCAATCAGTCCACACTTAATTTGCAAATAATTCTGTCCTTATGTCCCTGATCATATAATGTATATTGTAGGAGTTAACACAACCAAGTACACAGCAGAAACCATTATTAGACACTTGTTAAAAATATTCAGACAAGTATTTCAAAATAAACACTTGCTGCATTTAAGGTTACTGGTAGCATTCAATACCCCTCAAAATTGATCTAATAGGCTAAGGTTTAAGTCCAGGTTTATACTCTGTAGTTCTATACATGGTGGAATGGTTCTTCAGATTGATGAAAATTGTGTTGTATCTCTCTGAGCGATTTTCCTAGATCATCTTGAATTTTGGTTGTTGGTCCAGTAAAGAATGAACTCCATTCTTGGTCACAAAATGTCCTGGAATCCAAGTTCCCTGAAGAGGAAAGCAGACCACTGTTGGCCCGCTGATGGCAAAGCTAGTGGTCCACTATTGTGTTTTGCTCAGCATTTTCCAGGCAGTCCATCAGTGGTTGGGCAGAGTATTAGACCAAATTCTACTCATCATTGCTCATTTCCACTCAGATTGAATTTTTTCTTTATTTGAATTTTTTCTTTAGTTATACTTTGTGTGATGGTCATATATATATATATACATACATACATACATACATATACATACATACATGCACACAATATGTAATTCGTTACTGTACTTAAAGAGTTTTTTCATATATCTTTACTGAAGTATTTCTGTTTTGGATGAATTTTTACTTTCATCCACTACATTTCAGTCACACATCTTATGTTTTACTCCACTACATTGTGTGAAATCTGTCATTTGTTTTTGTTTATGTGCGCATGTGTACATGCTTATATGTACATACTTAGGTCTGTTTGGCAGGTAAAGCAGGATGGAGTCCACTGACTGACCATCACGCATAAAAGCATCAGTGAACTGATAGAACATGTTCTTCCTGACTTTGTGGGTAAATATATGAACACAATATAGAAATATGTGCACATATGCAGTTCGGACTGGCATGTGTCATTTTCTGAGTTAAACCTAAACTTTGCTTGTTCACAAAAGGTTATTTCATGGCCACTTACTTCCTAATGGAAACAGTTTGCCTTCAGCGTTTTGTGCTTATGATAATTTTAGGTCCCCTTTATTTCCCCTTCTCACAACATCTAGATTACACGTTAAAGCTGAATCCATTTAATTCATGAATCCATTTTTCGTTCAGAACTGCATTTAATGTACCAAACTACCCGTTGAAAAAGGTCATAGAACCAATTAAAAGTGTCTCTCGGTTCCTGGTGGTTTTCAGTGGTCGCTTGGTGTTCTGGGTTGATATCACAGTGTAAGAGATTCAAATCATTTAATCAGATGTTCTGGGATTGACTCCACATACAGTTTTCCGTTTTCTAATAGTATCTAACGGCAACCATCAAACATCATCGTTAGGAAGTAAAATCATCATCGTCTTCAGCATGGGAGTAGTCTGTTTGTTTTTTCTGCGAATGAACCCGACATTATGTTTTATCGTCGTGGTTTTCTTCTGAAAGTTTCCGTATTAAATTATCTTACAATTAGTATGGCAGCGTTTATATATATTCAGTGTAACTCTTGTTGCCCAGCAACACGTGGTTCGCTGTTTTTCCCTCAACAAACAGTCTGTCGTGTCAGTGCGACGCTGACGTCGTTAACAGGCTGGCGGTGCAGGTGAGGCTGGCCTGCAGACTCTTTGATTGGCTAATGCAAAAAAATGACGGACAGCTCGTTCTAATCTGCGATTGGCCAATGCAAAATATAAGTGACGGACAAGAGCAGTTATTTAATTGGTTGATGCAAAAAATGATTGACAGCCTCCCGTCTCCAGTTCCCTCCCCTTTAGGGCTTCGGTCTGCAGCATTCCCCTTCTCGTTCACTGTGCAGCGACTGTGGTCCTGTCCCTTTAAGAGTAAACTGTCTCCGCCCACTGCATTTTACAAGTTTCGTTTCTCTCTAACTGCCACGCTTCGCTGTATTGCTAAGCTGATCAGATGGGGTCTTCACTTGATAAACCGGCTGGCCGTCCAGGTATTTGTCCATTATGTCATCACGAGTGTCGGAATCAGATCACACTAGGATGCAGGCACCGCTTTTGTCAGGGCTGCATTGGAGAACTGTGGAGCGGCTCCTCTACGGGTCCTTATTATTGCCCCGAATGCAAATACGAATGCCTGGAGCCTCCAGACTTCAGAGACCCCTATGAAGCCTCCTCGTCTGCAGCAGTGCACAGAAGTACATTGACCTCGCTTTTCCAGCTACTTTTATGAATTGTTTGTTTGTTCAATCGTTTGTTGTGCCTTCCAGTTTTCCGCTCGACTGGACGAAGTGCGCCATATTAGTGTCTACACTAGGCCTGACCTAGATGGTAACAGTTTGGCACGAAATTACAACGGCCATATCCACAGCTTTGTTATTTAAATAATGCAGTTTATTTTCGCGATATCTGTCACATCTGCTGACGTTTAACGCGTTCATTTCAGGACTTATAGTTACCATAGCCACAAATCCATCCAGAACCGTACACTACTGCGTTAGCCAGAGCTAGCTAGCACACTAATGAGTGCACTTCTGTGGTAGTATGTGGTTTCGGACACAGCCTTGGTGTATGATTCCGTCCTCACTTCCTGGAAGGCTACAACAAATGCTGCAATGCAGATTTCACTTTAAAAGAAATAAACGTGTTGTTTCACATTCCTTTATGTTTGTTCACTGATAAACCATGGAATACGTTAAAAGAGCACTCTGGCCAAATTTACTGTGGTTTAAAAACCAAGAAAAACTCCTGATGTATCTTGAAGATGAAAGAAGCATTTGAAAACTATCAGGGTTTTGCACTGTGACGGTTTGACAGTTCAACCTAAAATGAGTTCATGTGGAAACAGTTGAACTAGGTTTACTTAACTCAAAAATATTGGCACTTCAAAGTATTTATTTAGGTTGGATAAAGCTAGCTCATTTGCTTGTTAGCACATAAAGTCATTCTTGTGGGTTGAACTGGCCATTTTGGCGGGGTGGCAGACACATGAGGAGGTTTGAAATATTTTAGCCAGCTGGCTAATGAAGAAGCAGACCGGATAGCTAATGTCACTTTAAGGAAGCCAAATACCATACATCTGTATTTATTAGCCTCTACATTAGTGGCCATGCTAGAAGTCAGGGTTTCTTTATTGTATAATAAGATTTCCAATTATCTGTTTGCATAATGCATGCTGGGTGCTGTAGTGAGAGAACATTGATATATAACACAAAAGGGATATAAAATCATGGGAAAGAGATGATGAGGCTGATGGGTGCAATGCTGGGCTGTAGAATGTCATATAACAAATAAGATATGAAATCATAAGCTTGGACAATACTGTAAATTTAGACAAAAAATAGAGATAAACAATATCATCATGATTCAAATTCAGTTACGAAGTACCACATATGAGTGCTGCATACTTGATGTACAACTTGCACTTTCTCTGGATGGTATAATTACCATATAATTACCAGCTGGGCTTCTAATATTACTTAATAATGTATAAAGTTAACTGTAGTCTGCATAGGTGGCATTTGTCCATGCCCTATTTTGGTTCTTTAATTATTCATTGGTTTCTATAGTACATCTTTGCATATATTGAACTGTACTATCACTGTTGTGTTTTTTAGACTTAACTCTTGGGAAAAGACTCTCTGAACGCTACTCCCCCAAAAATGTGCTTGGGAAAAGGAAGTTTAGTTCAACTACCTTTAGGAGGTCCAGTGAAGGCTACAGACTTGGCACAGGCCCATCCAACAGCAGCCCAGTCTCTGTCAGTGATTCTTCTGATCCTGATACGCCACCAAAAAAGAAAAAGGCCACAGGAATGCCTTTATCAGAAGACCAAGGAATGTCTCCCTTGTATGACACATCCTCAACAGAAGCTACATCCCCAGTAAATAGCACACCATCTAAAAAGAACATGGCATCAACCAGTAAACCATCACTGGAGAATCCTATGAGAGAAGAGGATCTGGAAGAGCCATCCTGTAGTGGAATAGAGACGTCCCAACGAAAACCAGCATCTCCAGCAAGTACTCGTCCCCACCAGTGCTCTCAACAAGCCAAAACTTCCTCAGGCAGTCCTGGGCAACCGTCACGAAACGTTCCAGCTCACAATGACACATCTCCAGTATCTGGTAAGGAGGGGCCTTCCAATGAGAGCTCAGTGCATTGCCACTACTGCTCCAGTCGAGAGCAGAGGTCAGCTGTGAAGACCTGTCTGGTATGCGGGGCATCTATGTGCCCAGAGCATCTGCAAAGCCATTTGGAATCACCTGTTTTCCAGAGCCACCCACTTGTGCCTGCTGTGGAAGATGTGTCACTTTGGAGGTGCCAAGAGCACCAGGAGATGAACCGCATCTACTGCCGTCCTTGTGGGATGTGCGTATGTACTGTATGCACTGTAATAGGCTCGCATAAGGACCATGCCTGCATCAGCATCAGAGAGGCTGAGAAAGAGCTTAGGGTGAGCAGACAAAGACAGAAAGAGTTTGGCATCAATTAAGCATTTTGGCCAATGTCCTACAGAACAGCAATAATTTATTATAGCTACATTTTGACTATGGCTCTTTCCATAATAGCTATTTTTGTTTTGTCACCAAATTCAAAGTCTTTGTAGTTCTATGCAGTATGCTAATAATTGACTCATTTGCCATTTCTGCTTGTTTATTGGAAATTTGTCAATTTCTCAGGGCACTCTGAATAGCGAAATGAAGAAGATACAGACAAAAGAAACCGCTGTCTTGAAAAGAGTAAATGAGCTCACAGAGATCAAGAGCAATATTCAGGTAAGTGTAATTGTTTTTACTTGAGATCCTGATTTATCAGTACATGACTTGTGCAGAGACTTGTGTCCCTATGCAGTGTTTTAGTTAGCCTTGATAAAGTGAAACTTTACAGGAGATTATACAGGATTATCTTCTAATACAGCTGCAGAAAGTGTCTGACTAGACTCTAGGAAATTGTTATTTATCCCTAGTTCCTGTACGTTAGATAAATTACAACTTCCCAAAAAGTTGGCATGCTGTGCAAAATGTAAATAAAAACAAAATGCAATGATGTACAGATCATTTGAACTCAATATTTAATTGAAAGTAGTACAAAGATAACCTTTCAATTGTTAAAACTGAGAAATGTTATTGTTTAAAAAATATGTTATTTTTTTTTAATATATGCCCATTTTGAATTTGAAGCCAACAAAAAGGTTGGGACAAAGTAACAAAAGGCTGGTAATGTTGTGTAATTCCAAAAAAATACACCCGGTGGTTGATTAACAACAGGTCAGCAACATGATAAAAAAAGCATCTCAGACAGTCTTTCAGAAGTAAAGACGAGGAGGGGTTCACCAGTCTCAGTAGTGCAGCTGAATTGTTGCAGAATAAAATTAGTAAAATAGCAAAGAACTGTTGCTTTTCATCCTCCATGGTACATTGACAGATTCAGAGAATCTGGAGAAATCTTCGTATGCAAGAGACAAGGCTTTGTATACAAAAAACAGTATTTGCTGGACATGATCTTTTGGGCCTCAAGTGGAGATCATTGCATGGGCTCAAGAACACTTTTGAAAACCACTGTCTGTGAAAACAGTTCATCACTGCAGCCACAAATGCAAGTTAAAACTCTAAAACACAAAGAAGAAACAATATATGAACAGGATCCAGAAACACTGCCACCTTCTTTGGGCCTAAGCTCATTTAAAATGAACAAGGTGAAGTGGAAAAGTGTCCTGTGGTCCAACAAATCAACATTTGAGATGTTCCAACATTTTTGGAAATCATGGACACTGTGTCATCCTGGATATAGACCACTCAGCTTGTTATCAGCGCACAGTTCAAGAGTCAGTATTCATGATGATTTAGCAGTGCATTAGTGCACATGTGACGTACACATCTGTGAAGGCTCTATTAATGCTGACTGATATATACATGTTTTTGGCAACATATGCTGCCATCCAGACGACATCTTTTTTTAGGGAAGGCCTTGCTTATTTCAGACAACGTCAAACCACATTCTGCATGTATTACAACAGCATTAATACATATTAAAAGAGACCAGGCGCTAAACTGTCCTGCTTGCAGTCCAGACCTGTCACCCACTGAAAAATTTTCTACATTATTCAAATAAAAATACACATGTATAAAACAAAAGTGGAAAACATTTCAAAACAACAGCACTTGGTCGCCTCAGTTCCCAAATGCTTACAGAGTGGTGTTAAAAGAAGAGGTCATGAAACACAGTGGTGAAAATGCCCCTGTCCCAACTTTTTTGGAAGCATCAAATTCAAAATGGGCAATAAAATTTCTTAGTTCATTTGAAATATTGTCTTTGTACTATTAACAATTAAATATGGGGTTTAAATGATTTGCAAATCATTACATTTTGTTTTTATCTACATTTTGCATAGCATCCCAGCCTTGTTGAAAATGGGGTTTTTGATATATTGTTTGTAGTCCTAAATGCTAAGTGTATTTATGTTCCTACTTTTCACCCCATCATTCTTGTAGGAGGTGGTAGAGGGCACACGGGCCTTTGTTGTACAGCAGTATCATGCCATGCGGGAGGCCCTGGAAATGGAGGAACAGCAGGCCCTGAGCTGTGTAGCCCAGGAGGAGAACAGAGTACTGGGAAGCATTGAAGAACAAATTGAAACACTGAATCAGGGACTGAGAACTATCCAGAGCGCTTTCAGTTCACTGCATACATTAGCAGATGCACAAGGATCATCCCGACCTCAGGACCAGGCCTTCATCATGGTACGACTGCAAGTGCTGCTGGGAAATGAAGATTTTAAAAGAACGTTTTGAGTAATATTCGGTTGTACAAACACTATAGAAATGTTTCACTGTATCATCACTAAAAAATAGCAAAATTCTTTTTTTTCTTTTCAGGAGTATAGAAAGATCGCCAAAGGGTAAGATGGTTATTTTTATCCATGTTCATTTTTTTAAAGAGTTTGTAGTTGCATGTAGGATAATTTGAAAAGAGTGACGACGCCGACATGTCAGTCAAGCGAACCGAAACTAAATACCGGACGTTTGTGATATTCCGCCCGAACATTTTTTTAAGTCTCAAAAATAATATACGTTAATTAAATTAATTATTTTCAAAAGCTGAGCCGCATCAGAGGCTCCGGAGCCGCGGGTTGCCGACCCCTGGCCTCGTGATCTGACCATAGGATCTGACGCTTCTCTTGATCTGACATGCGCAGGTTTCACTGTAACCAACACCAAGGCCGAGCCTACTAGTCATTAAGCCAGTCAGACACAGGGCGGGCGGGACTTGCTTTGACCAAACAAATTGATAGATTCAGTAGGAAATCCCGGGAAATACACGTGCAAATTTTTTTCCACTGTCAACGCGAAACGTATAAACTCAGCCATGGAACACAACTATATTAAGCCTGGGGAATATATATTAATATATTATATTAATATAATATAATATAATATAGAAGCAATAAGGTATGTGACTAGTTAAAAACAGGTATGGATTCCTGAGCAGGCCTGCTAGTCCCAAGAGTTCTGGTAATCTGCACAAGCTTCTGAAATATAGGCTTATATTGGGTTTGTTTATCTCATGTCTGAATGTTGTTCATGTATTTCAACAAAATTCAACACAATCTATCATTGAAGGGACTAATTCAAAAGCAAAAACTCTTTGACAGTAATGAAGATCAGGGTTATACATAGACGTATATCTGCACCCAGGGGCCAACAAGTTATGTGTTAAGTGTGTCGCATACATAGCACCCCCACCCTGCTCACCTCCCGAGCAGAGAAAAAAAGTTCAGGCTCAGGAATTTTTTCCCACTATCACCCCTGCAATTGCCAAAGTCTGTTTGGTAAGTAAGCAGAGTTGGTTAGCCATAAATTCACCAGTAACACTTCTTCATGTCCCCAACCTTCTCTAGTTTTAATAGACTATCAGACCCTATGGAGAACCTGGAGCCAGTCGAGGAAGTTAATCAAGGCAGACTGGACTGCCTGCAAGGCTGGACAGAGAGAAGACTTGAGATTGTAATAATATCAGTGCCCCACCGGGACCCGTTCAGACTGTTGTGTAAGTCCTTCACTGCTGTAATCATGATACTGTAAATATGTTTCCTTGAGCTCCCATATTTAAGAAACTTTAATGATATAGGTTAGATGAATTAGGTGTGCACTTTTTTTACAAGTGCAACATATAGTATTCTTGATCCCACTCTGCAAACATCTATTACTAGAAGTAGACCATCACAAGCCTCTTGAATTGGGCTGTTATTACACTGTAACATGCTATTTCTGATCCATGAGCTCAGTCTGTTCAGTGTGATAATCCATCTTCAATATTTTGTCCTGTATTTCCTGAAGGTGGTGTAAATCTGACTTTGGATCCTGACACTGCTCATCCAAAGCTGCTCCTTTCTGCTGAGAACAGAGATGTGGAGTACAGTGAGATCCAGCAGGCCTACCCAGAGAATGACTCTCGCTTCACTGTCTTCCCCCAAGTATTGGGCTCTAAGGCATTGTGCCAGGGCCGCCATTATTGGGAGGTGGAGGTGTCTTTGGATGAAGGCCGCTGGAAGGTGGGTGTCAGTGACGGGCAGATAGTCAGAAAGGGACAGAAAGATAGCTGCCGCATTGGCTTCTACCCAAACTCCTGGTGCCTGGTGTATGAGAAGGGCAAAGTGGAAGCACTGCATGATAAGATGACCTCAGCTGTGTGTGTCACTGGACTCCAGAAGGTGGGGATACTCTTGGATTTTGAGGAGGGTTGCTTGACATTCTACAGTGTGGCTGAAGAGGGCACTCTTACCTTGCTCTACAGTTTCCAGCATACATTCTCTGAGCCGCTTTACCCTGCTCTTGCTGTCTCAAAAACACGGCTCTCTATTTGTGACCTGTTTGCTAGACCTGCTACAGAGTAGTGTGCTGCTTATAAATAGCAATGTTTCATTGCAGTATAATGTTCTGGAAAACACTGTCTTTTCTAGTAGTGTTCTGTAGAATTTGTCTCTTGCAGTCATAGTAAATTGTATTTTTATACATTGATATTTTTTATCATGTGTATATGATATGTCATATCATACATAAACATAGAACAGTATCTACTGAGATTTGATAATGTCCATACCACAGTGTTTTCCAGTCCTTATGATTCTTCTTATGTAGTGAGCCAATACTTCTTGACATTCCATTTATAACATAGTAATTACTGAAATGACTGCAAAAACAAACCACTGTTATCAATATTCTTTGTACTGATCACAATAAATGAGATAATGTACTGCATTCCCATACTAACACAAAATTTGTACATTTTTGCACTTTTCAGAAATTACTGCTTTTTGTATTTTAGTGTCAAATAAAATTGACTATGCTTTTTGTTTGCAGAGAGCAGAGTATCCTTGATTTAAAGAGCTTTTATAATTATGATACAGGGCTGTAGCTGTTCTAATCAGACTGTAAATGTCCACATTAGCTATGGTAGAATATTTGCCTTTTGCTCAAAACTGATTTGCACTTGTCAGTATGAGATCATCTTGTATCGACTCTAGTGCACCTGGTCCCTCTGGCACTCTTGCTGTACAACAGAGAGAATGCTAAGGTGTTTCATACTACAGACCAAGATCCCTGTCCATCAAAAAATAGCCCCAATCTTTGTACTGTCCTTGCTAGTAGAAATTCATCCATCAATAATTTCTGGTTTAAAAAAAAAAACAAAAAAAACAACCAACTGGAATCTGGGATTTATCTGGTTTAAAATAAAATATCAAAGTTTGAAATGAGGTGTGAGCAACAGCAAACCAGTCCAGGAGCTGAACCAACACAAAAGCACAAAATTACAACAAAAAGAGAAGTAGGAACTGTAAATAATTAAGGAAGGATTTTCCTCACAAATATGCAAGTATAAATAAAGATTACTTCTAAAGATAGCCAGAGAGGAGAGGGCAAACCATGAATGTCTGGTAACTGCCCCCTCTCTGGGCATGAGTATGAAAATGACCGGTGGTGTGATCTGTTTAGAACAAATACCTGTTGAATATTGGAGCTGTTGATGAATTAAATTCATCAAATATTTTGAATCTTCTGCAGTGCCAGATGTAGGTAATTTAAGATCTATTCTTCAGACATTTCTGTTCTCTGCAAATTGTGTCTAATATTTAATTCTCTCTAGATGAAAGAGAAAAAGCTGTTCATATTACTGATGTTTATTTTACTAAGCATACTTTGTTCAGCTAGTGCTTGCATTCCAGAGAGGCCCATTGGAGTGTTAATCGTTTCATTAATAAATAGGTTTATTAAATGTATTAAATAAGAATTGCTGCTAATGGACCCTTGATCAAGGCACTTAACCCTCTGCTCCAGGGGAGCTGTATCATGGTTGACCCTATGCTCTGACACTGGCTTTCTAAGCTTGGATATATGAAGAAAGGTGCAGTAAGCATTACAGTATCCGTGACACACTTTTATTTCTTTTATTTAATTTGTTCTTATACAATAAAGATAAACCATTCTGTTGTTCTGATTTTTCTCATTCATGGTAAAAAGTGGTTTGTCAGTTCAACCTAAAAACTTCATGTGGTAACAAAGAGTTTAACAGGTTTTATTCAACTTAAATAAATACTTGCAATTAAACAAGGGAAAGACAAAAAAGTTGAATCTATATGAACAAAATCTTTTATATCAATTCAAACCTCAAAAGCACTTCACATCAACTTATACCCTGTTCCACTTTTGCTACTTTACAGATTTACATACAATATTGGATCTTCATTAATGTGTTCAGTTGTTTCTGATGTTTTGATGGAATGAATGTTTTGCAGCTGCAGAGCATTCTGGGCATAAAATGATCTGTTAAGTTTTAAACGAGTGAACTTTGCACTGACAAATGCTTCTTAGCGATTATAAAAAGCTATCCAACAACCTAAATGTTTCCATGTAAGTGATCACATTACTGTGCCCACCAAAGTCAATAAAATAATAATTTCTGATACAACAGCATCAACTTGCAGTACAAAAAATGGTGACCCATGGCTGAAATTCAGATGCCCTCAAATACAAGATATTCAGTCTTTCATGGCGATGACTGGCTTTCATGACTGATCATGGCTTACATGGCTTTCATGACTGATCCATCTGAGACTTATTCTCATCACATCATTTGTCTTTGGCATGTGGTCTCAGCTGTTCACACATTGATATATGCAAAGAACCTTTTCTAAGTTGTCATTAAGATACAGTGCAATGTCACATTATCATAATCATGGTCTCCCAGCTTCACATCTTCCATTTTCATTTTTTCTCTGTAGTATTTCCAGTTATTTAATAATATACGTTTTAGCTTGAAACCAGGCATTCTGAGATGTTATGGTTGCATTCATCATGTTCCACATCTCACTGTTTTTATCCTGCAGAGCAGTTTCCTTATTTCAGGTCAGCTGTTTTTGGCAGCTCTTTAAAGTCCCTCACGGCTCAGCAGGTGTAGTGCCATAACAACAATTTTATGCCCGTGCCATACCATGCCTGGACTGTCCAGATATATTCTCTGGGGTCCTCTTGCTTCCAGCTGCCTCTGCTGTTTGGCTCAGTGAACAGGTGCACAACTGTTTCTCTTTGATTTAACAGGCAAAATAAATCACTGAGCCTGCCAACAGCCTTCTGTCCATTGATCATTCAGGTGCAAAGTGTTCTGGCCCCCCTGAGCACTAAACTGCTCTGAAAAGGTGGAGGGACACAAGTTAGTAGTTCAGTATACAGAGAAAAGAGAACTCGGAAAACATTTTCTGATCCAGAATTGGCAAAACCCAAAAGCATTTGCTTGCATCTCCGCCTAAGAACACTCACCAAAAGCAGATTATGGCATAATTTATATTTGTGAATACCTTCCCCACCTATTATAATGCTGGAAGAAGAAGGTATATTGTGTCACTGATTTTTCAAACCACTTGAAATGACTTTGTTTACATCTCAACCGCTTAATTATGCAATATTTTTTGGAGACTTGGTGGAGTTCCCCTTCAAATGGTCTAGCAAGCAAGAGATTTTATTTTGCCACAACTGCTGAGCTAGTGTCTATGATTTGGATTTTAGTCTTGAATGGGTCACCCACACATCTTTATATCTCAGATGTTTGCTGCTAGATTGTTTCAACTGCTGTTTAGAACTAACAGTAGGTGCAGTAGAAACAGTATTAACACTTAATGAACTCTTAACACTTAACATTTATCTGCCTGCTACATACCTCAGAACAAAGCTCTTTTATCTAGGAGAAGGAGTAAAAGCAGATGATTAGAGACCTAGGATGGGCAGCCAGCCAACTACTAGAGAACCAGCAGATAAATTGCCTTTAAAATGTTGTTAGATCTGCTGCACATTGTAACTCCAAAGTTTCATGGTAGTAAGAAACTGTCATTGTCCCATGCTAATGATGAATTGCCAATTTATTGACTCTTAAAAGGAGTCAATAGTGAAACAAGCAGGTATGTCTATATTATTTCCATTTTATTCGAAACAAACTCCCTACTTGGTTACAGGTGTCACATTATGTTCCTAGGCACATGCTGCTGGTCCTTCAGCTGGGGAAAGTAATACCATATATTAGCTACTGTATCACAGAAAAAAAATACCAAACTGAGTTTTTTGTGCTTAACTCCGTTTTAAAGCTTATCTCAGAAGCTGGTTAAAATGTTCCCCCTAGAGAACATTTCAATAAAAATTTGTTTTCCTAGCCCCGATAATATAGTTATCAACTCCTGTTCATCAGCATTAGGTTCCAAACTAAGAAAGCAGTTAATGTGTGTCTATGATCCATGACAAATGACCTGTCCAGGAGTAGAATGGGAAAGCCCCTGATGACCCACATTTCTTTTCCTGTCTTCATCTCCGACGGACAACACTGAAGAGCTGGAGAGATCAGTCTATCTAGACAATAACGTCCTCCTTTAGCGCTCTAGTTAAAAGCTGAAGGATTAAAAAAATCACCAGTTTGACAGCTGAGTTGTTGTCTGAGCTGATGTGAGATAACAGTTCACCGTAGTCTGCAATTTCTGATTAAATTGTACTGGCATAACAATTCCCTAAGATTTTATAACTGAGCTCTTATATTTGAGGGTTTACCTTGCTGTCATTCTGAAGTTCAGCTCACTTCACCTGGGAAATTTATAGCGTCATCAGTGTTTTTTTGTTTGGGAATTGATAAACTAAATATTTTGGGGAAAGTGCAGAAGTTTAATTAAATGTAGGTCAAAGCTCTTTAAGGAAATGTATAAAAAATACATGCACAAATTAATCTGTTTAGTTGAATCTGAATCTGTTCTTTCAAACCCAGCTCCAAAAAGTTGGGACAATATGTGCAAATAAAAACAGCTTAACTTTTTTCATAAATTTAAGCTCATTCTGAAACTGATGCCTGTGACAGATTTTGAAAAAGTTGGGACAGAGACAATTTAAGACTGGGAATGTTATTAAATATTCTGAAAACATTTTAACAGAGGTGATGTGATGCTTGGGTACAAAAGGAGTATATAGTAAAACCCTAGACCTTTATGACCAATGACAGGTCAAGACTCACCACTTCTTCTTTAACAAGGTTTTGTAAGGATTTTAGGTATTTCACCCTCTGTGGTACACAACATTATTAAAGGATGCAGGATATCTGGAAAAACCTCTGTAAGCATAACTGCAACTGAATGCCTGCAACCTTTGTTCCCTCAGATGGTGCTTTATTAATAACCAGCATGCTTCGATGAGGAGATCACCACATGGGCTCAGGAATTTGGCAAACTGTTGTTAATAAACACTGTTGCTGCATTTACTAACACTACACTATGCACTGCAGAAGATGTACTGTCAGTAACATAGAGAAACACTGCCAACTTCTCTGGATTCAAGCTCATCTGAAATGCACTGATGCACAGTGGAAACGAGTATTGTGGTGTGATGAGTCAACCTTTCAGAGCAACATATGCTGCATTTTAATGTCTTTTTCAGCGTCCTTAATTAATATGTAATCAGAGAGTGAAGGGGTGCACTGGTCTACCTGTCTCAATGTGACAGTGGAAAAGTGATGTAAGACAATAGTAAACATGCTCCTGTCTCAACTTTGTTGGAATGTGTTGATATTCATATAGATAGATAGATAGATAGATAGATAGATAGATAGATAGATAGATTGCAGTGTTTCAGTAGCAGGACATATAATTTCACATAAACTTACATATACTGTGCAGAAAAATAGGAAACAGAAATAAATCTAGACATAAGTTAAAGATTGGAATGAGCATAAATTTACAAAGCAAACCATTAATGTTCATACAGTAAAAGAGCAAATGTCATGTTTTTGTACTATTTTCAATTTAATATAGGTCAAACTAAATTGACTAATCATTGTTTTCTGAAGCAGCTTAGAAGATGCATTTAGTACCATATATTTTAATAGATACATGTTTAGTTTAGGAGCTTGTCCCGGTGGACGAGAGGGTCGCCTCAATGCAAATAAAAATCGCAGAGAGGAAAACTCTGACTGTTGTGTGTCCTTATGCACCAAACAACAGGTCAGAGTGTTCGGTTCGGCCTTCTTGGAGTGAGTGGGCGGGGTTCTGGAAAAGGTCCCGCCTACAGATTCCATAGTCTTACTGGGGGAGTTCAATGCTCATGTTGGCAATGACTGGGAGACCTGGAGAGGCGTGATTTGGAAGAACGACCTGCCCGATCTAAACCCGAATGGTGAGTTGTTATTGGACTTCTGTGCCAGGCATGGATTGTCCATAACAAACACCAAGTTCAAACACAAGGATGTTCATAAGTGTACATGGTACCAGAGCTCCTTGGGTCAGAGTTCAATGATCGACTTTGTTGTCGTTTTATCTGACTTGGGACTGTATGTTCTGGACACTCGGGTAAAGAGAGGTGCTGAGGTGTCAACTGATCACCATCTGGTGGTGACTTGGACCAGATTGCAAGGAAAACTGATGGTCAGACCCGGTAGGCCCAAGCGAATAGTGAGGGTGTGCTGGGAATGACTGTTGGAGGCCCCTGTTCGGAATTATTTCACCTCCTACCTGCTGATTTCAGAGGAACAATGCGGATTCCATCCCGGCCATGGAACAATGGACCAGCTTTTCAACCTCTCGCGGATTGTTGAGGGGGCATGGGAGTTTGCCAACCCAGTCTACATGTGTTTTGTGGATTTGGAGATGGCTTATTACCGGGTTCCCTGAGATATCTTGTGAGAGGTCCTCCAGGAGTATGGGGTACTCTGGGCCATTCGATCTCTGTACAGGCAGCAGCAGTAATGCGGTCACTGTACCAAACTGTAGTGGTGATAAGGGAGCTGAGCCATAAGGCAAAGCTCTCTGTTTACTGGTCTGTCTACATCCTGACCCTCACCTATGGTCATAAGCTGTGGGTAATGACCGAAAGAACGAGATTGTGAATACAAGTGGCGGAAATGAGCTTTCTTCACAGGGTGGCGGGCTACACTCTATTTGATAGGGTGAGGAGCTTGGCCATCCAGGAGGAGCTCGGAGTAGAGCCGCTACTCCTCCGCATTGAGAGGAGCCAGCTGAGGTGGTTCGGGCAACTGATTTGGATGCCCCCTGGATGCCTCCGGTGGGGGTGTACCAGGCACAGCCATAAGGCCCCTGGGTCATCCTAGGACCCGCTGGAGGGATTACATCTCCAAGTTGGCCTGGGAACGGCTTGGGGTCCCTAGGAATGAGCTGGAGGAAGTTGCAGGGGACAGGGTCATCTGGGATTCTCTACTCTCCCAACTGCTACCCAGACCCTATCTGGATTAAGCAGTCAACGACAATGATGATGATGATGTATAGTTGTATTTTGTGGGGTTTATAATTTTACTGTTTTGTGTAAACTGTCCAGTTGTACAATTAACAATGAACAGAAAAAAATTGAAAACTAGAAAAAATCTGTATAGGAATTAAGTCATTTATGCTTCATAAATACAGCTTTGCACCCAACTCTTTTTCCCAGAAATCTTTTTTCCTGTGGGTTTGGTTTAGTCTTGACTGAATTTTTGCGAATATTGTATTTACCACCTAATATAATGCTAGAAGAAGATATATTGTGTCACTTAAAGGGGAACTCGACTGTTTTTTCAAAATGTATGCTATGTTATGTATACAAAACCACCAATGAGCCTACATATATCTTCTGAGTTTTATATGGAATGTTGATGATGGTAAAACAGTGGAAAATCTGGAAAAAAAAAATGTTTTCAGGGGCCATTTTGTCTTACAATGTCCTACAAAGAATGGATTAAAATAAATGGATTAACAAGATATTTCAGGCCAAAACTTTATCACAAAACTCTTGAAAAAAACAATGTCTCAGACATCAGGCAGCATATTCATAGCCATTTAATGTAATAACTCTAGGGAGAATAACTGAGAGAGATTTTAGAGGTGGCCATCTGGTTCCTATCGCCGCTGTGAACAATTCTGACTCAGTAAGTGTCTCTAAAACAGAGCATTTCACACCAACCCCTTGGCATGACTTTGTTTACATCTCAAATGTTTAATTATACAGCATTTTTTGGAAACTTGGTGGTGTTCCCGTTCAAATAGACTAGCAAGCAACAGATTGGTAACAGACAAAACACACAACTAGTTGACCCTCCATGGTATTGCATTTCATGAGAGCCTGCTAAGTGTAAAAAGGCACATAGCCACTGTAAAAGCTAGGCAGGAAATGGTCTGTGAATTCCAGATTCTCAGCTTATGGTTTAACCCCTTAAAAGGCGAAGGACCCACCAGCAGGCACAAAGTTTGATTACAAACTATCATAACTTAAGATTGGCTCAACTCATTTGCATTGGAGTCACTGTAGTTACTGATTAATAAGACCCGGTATATAATAGGATGGGATGTTAAGGGTTAACAAGGCTATCTGGAGGAGAAATAACTCAAACTTCCTTTTGTGGGGATGTCAACAGCACAACGAGACCAACAACAAGAAGTCTTTAACAAGTAACGACAGACAACGCTCATGTCTCTTAACTGGGTTGTCAGTCCATGTGCTAAACACTAGAGTGGATAGTGCCATCATCTCTTGTACAAAGACAAACATTCATTGTAACCAGCCAAATCACACCTCCCAGAGCACATTCCCATGAAGGCAAGCTGTTACTTGCTGTTTTTGGATTGCTTTTAGACAGAGATTGCAGACAACTTGAAATACAAGCTGCCGCAGTGCAACACTTTTTATTGCGTACTTAGTGTTAGATCCTGTTCTGACAATAAGACAGTGTGAGTTTGAGAAAATACAGTATCTTCACCTTTCAGCAGGAAAATGATGCCAGGCACAAAGCCAACGCAACTCAGCAGTGGTTAAACAACAAAAAGGTGAATGTACCACAAAGGCCAAGTCAGAATCCAGATCTCGGTCCTTGTAAAGGTCCTTCTAGCACGGCATGTGCTACCCCAGGCTTAGGGAGGACGCTGGAGGCAGGATTCACCTTTGCAGCAGTCATATTTTAATTCACACCCACCAAATAAACAAAGCAAACAGAACCAATGAAAAAAACTATGCTAGCCACTTTTCAATGGCTTCAGGTAGACTTTTCAGTCCTTCTCTTCATTAAGCTTATCAGCTCGTCAGTCCTCTACTGCTGCTCGTCTCTCTGCTCCCTCTCAGCTATTTAAAAATGCGCTCTGCTGCCAGCCACATCAGCATCAACTGGCTGTCATTAAAGTGTGAGCACTGAGCCGAGAGGGAATGAGAGCTCGCTGCTCCATCTCCTCATCACCACCCCCAGGCTGCAGCTCGGGACTCACTCCGTGCCCTGGTGCTTCTCGTGGCCGGTACCATCGTCCTCGTTCTCCTCCTCCCGCCGCCAGTCGCATGACTCGCATCTCTTGGGGGAGCTCGGGCTTTGCGCTCCGCCCCCTCCACACTCTCCTTGCCGTCTTCGCCAAGGTTCGTCGCCGCTGGGTATTCGGGTCCCTCCATCCTGACGGCTCTAGTGGTCGTCATCGTCGGGGCCACAGTCCTCCAAACAGTGTACAAAGCTGGTAGAAACGTACAGATTTACAGCTTTTATTGTAGCCAGGGGCATTGTTTGGCCAGTGCCTGAGATAGATAACAAAATAACCCTTATTGGTGCTATATAGAACCCTAAAAAAAATTATTCTATTTAGAACCAACACATTCACCATCAGTCAGAAGGACAATTTGCAAACAACCAAAATGGTTCTAAGTTTTGCAAGTTTCGAAAGGGAAAAGCTGATCTTCTCTTTTTATATGCACTTTGTCCTCTCTCACACTGAAATATGATTTATTTCTATTTATGAAGCAGTGATTGTGGTCTTTACCTATCATTAGTGTTGTAGTACTCAAGCTTCCATTGCTACTGACCAGCAAAACACAGCGTATGTTGTGTTTTAGGGACTGATATGTTGGTCACCCAGCATAACCATTCTGGGTGACCAGCTAAACAAGCACTAGATTGACATAAACCAGTTAGGACTGCACAGCATATGCTGGTTTTTGCTGTTGACAAACTATACTGGTCTTTGCTGTTTTTTCTAGTAGGGATGATCAGCTATATTTATCTTACCATAGAAAAAAAAAAATAGTTATACTGGACAGTGAAATGTTGCCAACATTTCCTGATTTGCTATACTTCTCGGTCCATTCTGTCTCTGCACTCTTTTCATGTAAAGAGAGACTTTGGTTAGTCGTGGGCAGTCGTGGGCTGGAGGTTAGGGAACTGGCCCTGTGACCAAAGGTTGCCGGTTCAATCCCCAGGGTTGACAGTACATGACTGAGGTGTCCTTGAGCAAGACACCTAACCCCCAATTGCTCCCCGGGTGCTGTGAATAGGGCTGCCCACTGCTCTGGGCAAGTGTGCTCACTGCCCCCTAGTGTGTGTGTATTCACTAGTGTGTATGTGGTGTTTCACTTCACAGATGGGTTAAATGTGGAGGTGGAATTTCCCCATTTGTGGGATGAATAAAGTTTCACTTAACTTAAAATATAGCCATGTATACAGAATCATGATCAGAAGTTGCTTAACATGTAAGTTGTCTCAGTGAACTTGATTCATATTTCACAGATGCGTTTTTATAGATGTGATGGAGAGAGTTTAATTCTCGTAAAGAATCAATGAAAAACAGTTTAAATTCTTGTAAATTTAATTCAGCTTGATCGAGACCCAGCTACTTTGTATAGTGCAAACACCCTCACCTTGCAAACAGGAGAACAGGGTTTTGATCTCCTGTTGAAGCAGGAATCAGAAATAGCACCATTATATACCAACATGATGGCAAAAAAGTAAGACTCCTAATACATTATTCAGCTGTCATTATAGACTTCTCTGAATAAAAGCATTTACTCAATAGATAAAGATAACCGTTTTTTGTTCATTTTTCTACTTCACAGTTCTACTTCTTTAAAAAGACAGTAAGGAGATAAACAAAGTGTAAATCACAATATTTTGTCATATCACAACACTTTAAATACAGTAATTGAATTGTATTATGACAATATTGTGCATTGTATCTTGTACTGATTCCAGTCTCTAGCTTCTCATTCTGTAGCTTATGTTTTCCAGCCTAAATGCCGCATGACTCAACTGCAAACCAAGCTTCTTAATACACAAGTGATAATGCCTAATGTTTGCTTCTTGGGAGTGTGTTGTTAGCACAAGCTATTGTGTCAGCTTGAAGGATTTAATGGATCACATGATTAACTATAAGGATAATCATAAGACAACATTTCAAATATGTAAAAACTGAGACATTTGTTGTTCTTTGAAAAATGTATGCCCATTTTGACTTTGATGCCAGCAACACATTCCAAAAAAGTTGGGGCAGGGTCATGTTTATCACTGTGTTGCATCAGCTGTTTAACAGTAGTAAGTGTTTGGGAAGTGAGGAGACCAATTGTTATAATTTTGAAAGTTAAATGTTTTCACTTGCTTGCTTGATATTGGATTTCAACTATTCAACAGTTCAGAGCCTCCTTTGTTATATTGTGTTTCATATTGTGGCAAATGTTTTCAATGGGTGATAGCGCACAAACTCTTTTACTACAGAGCCATGATATTGCAGTAACTGCAGAATTAACTTGCTGAAACCAACAAGGACTTCCCTGAGAAAGACATCATGTGGATAGAAGTATATGTTAACATATATGTTATATTTAGCACTGTGTCCCATTTTTTTGGAAACAGAGTTGTAGATTATTGGTTTATGGCCTTTGTCATTAAATCAGTTGTGTCATCACATAACAACATGGGGGTCCTGACCACTGAAGATGCACCTATATAGTGAGTGGAGCTGATAAAACAAGGAGGTGCTCATAATGTTCATATTATGTATTTTTTCATATATATATATATATATATATATATATATATATATATATATATATATATATATATATATATATATATATATATGTGTGTATTCTCAGCACCACTTTAAAAGTCACACTGATACCTTTGGGACAGGTCACGCTATAGCACTTTTTTTTCTTGCAAATGTCTTTAAAAAAAGCCTTTGGCTCCTTGTATTTTGTTTATCCTCCAGCTTCACTCTGATATTAAGGGCCAAAGCTAATCAAATTTACATCGAGCAGGACCTGTCACCAATCAGACCTGATTGTTTACCAAAGAGTTCAAACAGATTCCAATTTTCCCTGTAATTGATTTGAATTCACTAGAAAGGACAATTACTTTTCCACACCTAAGGATAGCTTGTTAAATTATCATACAAATAATGAACATTGTATTTTCTCTCAGATTATTACGTGTACAGCAAAGAAGGAAAGACAGTACATTGTGAACTTATTAATTAGTTCAAACTATCTTATTAGTATAAACCTGGACTGTCTCGACCCTGATTTTGGATTTGCCTTTAATAAATCTCGTTTATCTCCGCATATGCGTTTGCCTCCTCGCTCCCCATTACAATACAAATTTTTTTAGCTGTTTTATCCTCTGCATGTAAATGCAGTCACTAAAGTAGCTTTTTATCATATGAGAAACATTGCAAAATTCAGCCTTTTGAGTAACTCTGAGTGACACAGGAAAACTGCTCTTTTTACTGGGGCTTTCTATGAAAACAATACATCCTCTACAAAATGTGGCAGCACACATCCTAAAAAAACCCTAAAAACAGAGATATATCACTCCCATTTTGAAAGAACTGCACTGGCTACCTGCATCTTTCAGGAAAGATTTCAAAGTTCTGCTGTGAGTTTTTAAAGTTCTAAATGACCTCGCACCCACTCACATCACAGAGGGTCTGCCTGTTTATGTTCCAGCGTGTCGTCTTAGATCTGCAGATAGATCGGAGAGGTGAGGCCTCATTCGGTTATTATGTTCCTAAACTGTGGAACTCAATTCCACCTTTTATTAGGCAGTCAAGTTCAGTTCACCCTTAAAAAAAAAACAAAAAAAAAAAACATTAACAACACTTTTTAAGTTAGGTTTTAATTTAAACTCTATGTCTCTTGGTATTTATCTTTTTAATTTGATCTGTGTTATTTTCTGATATAATTACAAATTAGTCTTCATAATTACTTGCATTACTGGTAAGCTTTATTACCTGTCTGTGAAGCACTTTGAGCTGCCACCAGCATAAAAAGTGCTATATAAATAAAGAATATTATTGTTATTATTTTTTTGTAAAAAAAAAATCTTGCTCCATTAACTTCCATTCAACATAACAATGGTTTTTGCTTCTACTCTAAAGTTGCCATTTTAGAGATGTAAGGTTTTGTAGGGACAGTAAAGACATCTGTGTCGGATTCACTTATAACTTGAAATGTTGGATGCACAGTGGATTTTAGAAATCTAAGTGTGAACAGGTCCTATTTTAATTAATGCAATGCTTTGTTCATTTAAGTAATGTAGCCAATTTGCTACAATTTAGACCAGCATGACTGTAATTATCCACAGTACAGTAACACAGTTAGTAATGTGATTTCGCTCTGCTGCTCAGTCATTTTCTCAGTTCCATCATGGTCACTGTTTGGGCTTCCTGCTGCTGACCTCTCCTTCTGTTGCCAAACTTTTGCATAATCGTGCTAAGATCATCCTTTGTTCATCCTGGTTCTTCTTCTTTTCTTTCTTGTTTAGTTTTTTTAATGTTTTGTTTTTCTTCTGCCTTTCTTCCCTCATTTCAGCATGCATGTGTGATTTACGCTGCCAGGGGAGCAGGACACCGTGGTCATGAAATTGTCCGCCTCTGCAGTCATGTGTATTGTAGTGTGCAGATGACTTGTCAAATCTCTATGTGCGTGTCACTCATTGGAAGTGACAGCTCTGCTTTTTGAACCCACCTGGCAGAGCTATGCTCCCTAGGCTAATCACAGTTTGTCACCATGGTGCACGCTGTAATTACCAGCTAATTGAGGCTATTATCTCTATTGTTATTTATGAGCCCAATTAAACTATGGGGGTGCTCCACTTGTGTCTGTTTGCTCATACACTCGCACATGGTATGTGGAGAACATGATTAGATGTGTGAAATTATTATGCTGAGCACCACTAAGGTATCATGCACTATCCTGTGTGTAGGGTTTTCTATCTGTACAGGTTATGGTGTTTTATACTCATGGGTCGTGCATAATAATTGGTGTGCGGGTGTACCCTGTGTCTCTTCCTGGCTCATGTGGACACAACCTAAGCGCAGTGTAGGCCATTAGCACTGTCTCCTCTCCTACACTCCGGTGACCACACTCATCCTCCCCCACAGACAAGCATTTCATGACATTTTCAGTTTTTGTCTGCCTCATTTTGCCTCTCTATCAAACACACACACACACACACACCCACTAGTAGGACCACTTACACAATGTATTCATCATTTAATCACCTAAAAAAATCGCTTATGACAGCCAATTTTTAGACTGATCCTTGAATGACAGTGAAAAAAGCTTGAGGCTGGCTAAATTCAAAACCCTTTTGAGCTGTTAACGTGAAATACATGACATATTTACTCTAACAATACATCCAAAAAAGTTCACAACTGGTATTTGGCCTGAAAACCTTTTTCATTGAAGATAGCATTGAAGATTATCCTTTCATGTAAACATTTCCATGCCCCCCTGCTGTACAGCAAGCTTCTGAACCTTTTGAATTCCTTTCACCGGTTTTGTCCACCTGCTCTTTAAAATCTTTTCTTCTCCTTGAAAAGACATGCAAGGTAGGCTACCCTCTTTGGCATTTTCCCTCCTTAGCCTGCATCGTGACCAGGAACAGTAAGACTCAGGAGCTGATTTAAGAAAGTCTTGCTAGCAGACATTTGAATGCAACAATGATTTGGTTGAAAGCACTAAAGATGGCCATGTTCAAAAAACTTTATATAAATGACATTACTATGTTTTCCCTCTGCTTGCCCCTTCAATATCTAGATTGCTCTTTAATCTTTAACCGGAAGGTTGCCGGTTCGATCCCCAGTGCCGACAGTCCATGACTGAGGTGTCCTTGTGCAAGACGCCTAACCCCCAATTGCTCCCCGGGCGCTGTGGATAGGGCTGCCCACCGCTCTGGTAATTCCCCGTTTGTGGGATTAAAAAGTATCACTTCACTTAAACATCCCACTGGTCAGCTCAGACAGTGCCTGTCAAATTGATGAATTACTGTCCTGCATCTTGATGTAATATAGTAATGCCAGCACTGTCCTGCAGCTGCTGTGTTCACACTTGATTAGGGATTAAGCATCGTAGCCAATTCCTCATCTGTAGGACCTGTCCTTCCACACAGAAACACTTCAGGACCGTCTGTTGTGAGTCAGGAACTCAAGAGGCACATCGATACACCCAAAAACAGTAAGAATTCCATTTGCCATAATTATGTGGTCTGTTTAGTGGAATAGCACTGCAACTATTTTCAACTGTCTGACTGTTTTCAAAAATGCGGCACAGAATGTAGTGCTCTTTTTCTGAATGTTAACCTAAAAAGACCAGACTCCCCTCTCTCCTCACATGACAGCTTTGATATTGGATTCACTTTGCCACTAGTCCCAGTTTGTTCCAGATGAGTGGAGAGTGACGGACTGAGAGGCAAGATCAGCAGTGACCAGCGGTGCAGACCTGATTCTCAAAAGTCCAGTCAAGTTTGAGGTTTCCACTCAGCAGTGCGATGGCTAATTTTAGGACTCCCCGTGCTTTGCACGGAACTCAATGTCTTCCTGCTGCTGTTAATGTGAACAAACACCTACTTGGCTGAATGCTGCAGCCAAATCAATGCCAAGGTTAATGAAAGAGAGAGTGAGAAATGCCAGTATTGGAAGAGCGTGGACATTAAGAAAAAGACCAAAGATATGTAAAAGTAAAGAGTCCTGTGTGCTTTCCCCTGACACTTTAACTGAGGATTGAACCCACTGAACAGCAGCATCCCCTAATCTCGACAGTTGGTGCGTAACCGCCTCGTGACCTCTCAGGACCAACAGTATGAATGTCTCAAAGGCAATGCTCTCCATAGCAATTTTCCCATCCCTATAGATTATTTTGAGTCTATTATTCTTTTTGCAGCAGTAAAATTTTTGCTGTAATATAGAGTTTTCTATATTATTTTTGTTAAAATGGTAATGTTAATACAGGCTCACTATGGCGACTATTCTGGGTTGAACTTTGGAGGCCAGATTCTCAAAGCTTAATGGAGGTTACTAATCATGGCTATGCTAATGATCTTATGACACTGGCTAGCAACTGTCCTAGTCCCTCACTCTTAAATGTATGATAGGACACCCTAAGGTAGTCATTGTATAGTTGTTCCCAATGACATGTTGTTAGGGATGTTACTGTATATTGGCTTGCTCTTATCCAGCTTTTTGCTAAATAGGCTAACTGCTGTAGACGATGATAGCAAAGTTCACAAACCATGAAAATGTTTTTCTCTGACAAAGTAACTTGTTGGCACATCATCCACTGAGGACAAAAACCTTGTGTAGAAGACAATGAGTTCTCATCAGCATCAAGTGCTGCACTGGTCAGTGTCAGCTTGTTTATTTCTATGAAAAAGCAGCCTCCATTACTTATCTAACATGAAAACCTACTGGTTTCCCTTGGCTATTTTTAAATGAGAAAATATCCTTTCAGATTTTAACCTCCAGTGCTATCATCTGAAAAGTTCGTTTAGGCCATTTTTTCCCTTTTTGTCGTTTTATTACTAAACAGCAATTGAAATACTAAATACAAAACAGAAGTGTCATTGATTATAGTGTGTGTGAAGAGAGGTTTACCACACAGACCAATCCAATGCTGAACTTGGTAAAATGGTACAACCAGGTAAAAAAAACACCACCACACACACACACTTATATGTGTATATATATATATATAGAGAGAGAGAGAGAGAGACAGAGAGACAGAGAGAGATACATATACACATACATACACAAGGCAGGACTTGGAATCAGACTGTGAAAGTAAGTCAATAAAGATGAATTCACTCTTGATAAATGCCTGCTCCCAACACACCTGATCCAACTAACCAGCTTATTAAAAAACCCCTCCTGAGTGTGTTAGAGCAAGAAAACACTGAAATGTGCAGGACTTGGTACTTCAGGACCAGCACTGGGAAACTAGGATGTAGGTTTTCATTGCAACAAAGCAGGAGCAGGACCTGATCAGCTGTTTAAAGACTGCGACTGACTGATTAAACGAGTGAAATCAGCTGTGCTCTTCTTGTCTGGAACAAAATCCTGCACCTACTCCAGCCATTTGTAGATAAGGACACCCCTGGCCTAGAGCAAGCCAAAAAAATTCTACTCTTATATTTCACAGCTTAATGCTTAAGAAATTGAAAACAATGAAAGTGGAAGAGGATGTTAATGAAAAGCAGCAAAGACAATCCAATTTCAAGATGTTTCCTGTGGGTGTATTACAAGTCAATCTAGTGAGACCCAGCGACATCACTTCCTACATATCCTCTGTTTTCTTGTTGTCTGTATTTTGTCTTGATCTTCATTATTACAGCGCTGAGATCAAACCACCAAAATTAGCAGTTATGACAAAACTGAAGACGTAACACTTGTGGTAGAAACTCTGCAGTCTTTCTGCAGAAAATGTGAGGGGGTAAACTGCATGGCCGGGTGACCAGGGACATTTCTGTGTAGTTTCCATTTGGATTAGTGATGTAATGGAATTTATTAATGCATTTTATTGATAAATGAGCTTGCCTTTTTATACAGCTGCTTTGCATTTGTAAGATGGGGAGGAAATTGAAATCTGCCTCAAAGAAAAGAGCTTTTGCTTTTTGGAAAAAGGGAGCTTAAGAATGAAATGTTCATTTTGATCCCTCACATGAGCACCAAGAGAGACTGGTGCTGCATCAGGCATTTCAAAGCAGGCACATTCACTACTGGAATTATCTTTGCTGGCGTCCGATTCAATTACTTCTTATCTCTTTTAGAAAAAACAAAGTAATTAATATCACCAGTATCAAATCTACATTTGCATTCTTTTCTTCACTGCCCTTTTTTTTGCATCTTCATACCTTTTTGGAGAACAATACTGATAAAAATATTCAACTGAACTGATGGTTCATCTTTTATGGATTTACCACTTTTATATCAGAGCCTTGGCATCACCGAAGGGCTTGTGTGGTCTAGGGATCATCTTACTGGGAGCTACCCTTGGAGCCAGGCCTGGGGATAGTGTTCCTCGACGAGCACCTGGAGGCTAGGCAGCCCATATAACCCGACTGGGCTCAGCCCAAACAGGTAATGTAAGACAACCATGTAGGCCCACAACCTGCAAGGTTCAGTGTTGGGGACCATGTGCAGTACCTTACAGGCAGTAGGAGATGGCAGGGAGGTCCTTGGCAGCACAGAGCCCTGCATTGGAAACTGGCTCTTGACACGTGGAACAAAACCTTACTGAGGGGGAAGGAGCTAGATTTTGAGAGGGTCACATCGATATGCATTAAAATAGCAGTGAGGAAAACTCTGACTGTTTTGTGTGCTTATGCAACAAACAACGGTTTGGACTACTCAGACCTCTTGGAGTAAGTGGGTGGGGCAAAGCTCTCTGTTTACTAGTCGGTCTACCCAACCCTCAACTATGCTCATGAGCTCTTGGTAATGACTGAAAGAATGAGATCACGGATACAACCGGCAGAAACGGGCTTTCTTCACAGGGAGGCAGGCTACACTCTTGACAGGATGATAGCTTTTTTATGCAGTGTACAAGTGTTCTTATTTACTTTTTCTCTTCATAACTCTTCAGCTAACATCTCACTTTGTAAACTAAGAATGTTTTTTTCCTCATTTATAAATGATCTCTTTTGTTGGAAGCCTGTTGTATTTCACCATATTGGTTAAGGAAGAGAAGATTTTAATTAAGCTTCAGCTGATTACCTTGCTACCCTCTGACTACTCCTACTTGAAGCTATGTCTAAAACATCATCTGAAAGCTCCTTGGACTTCACAACATACAGTAACTAATTACTTCAGCATGAGTCACACAACAGACCTCAGATACTTGTCCTGCACAAAGAAACGCAAACAGTTTTAAGCATGATCAAACAGGCTTTTCACACTGCAGTAGCTGCCTGCATTGTGTGTGCTTTCAAAATCATATCAAGGCTTAGAGCTTATGAATGTTAAGCTTGCTATGACCTGCATGGTACACTGCTCAAGAAAACAGGTCTGCGTTGACTGCAGCCCTGTGTTTCTGACATTCCACCCCTTTTGAACAACTTTGGAGGAGACCCGATGGAGGGGTCTAATGTGCTCCTATCTTTTAAATCTGTATGCATTTTCAACCAGTCCTTGTATTACCTTCTCTACAATGTATAATCTTCACTTTAAAACACTGTTTAATGAATATGCTATAAAGGAGATCACAAATCTCAAATATTAAGGGGATGAACTAGAGGACAAAGCATGCATGTCATCATCCTTGAACGGTATCTTGGGAACGGAGTCCTAAGATCCCCCTGGCCATAGCTTAGGAAGCCACAAATAGATTTATCAAACTGCCATCTGTGTTTGCTGATTTTGCCCCCAAATTTAATTCTGTTGTAGTGACCATGGTTAACCCTGCCACCTGATGCCATTAATCTCTTCTTCACTATAAGACCAAACAGTTCTGAATAACAGTTCCAAATGACCATCTTTCCGAGTTTCCACATGGACCTACTTTATCACTCAATGCTTATAAACATATTCAGCATGGCTTCCAAAGCACAGTTAGGCTAATACTGTATACTCAATACTCTCAATACTGTAGAATTGCTTGTGTAGGTTGTCATAATAGCATAGATGCTCCCTATTTGGCTCTTACACTTCCAACAAATAAATACATTTCTAAATACAGAAATACATTCATCTTTTGGGCTGTGAAATCAGAATTAGAATATACAGAAGAAAAACTACACACGACAGTCCAGTAACAGTTCCACACACTGCAGAACAGATCTGACTTTGTGATTTACAGAGAAATTTGAAAAAATGTAAAGCAAAAAATCTATGTGAAAATCTCTGTTTTGTGTCATCCAGGGACCAGTGCAATCTTATGTTTTCCTGGTATCCAAGGCCATTTAGAAAGTGCCATGATTGAAGTGCCTGTCTATTGAAAAGAGCAGGGTGACCAGGTCCAGACTCTATTTACTGTCAATGGTCCTCCATCTGCTTGATACAGATACAGTGATGCAGCTCAAGTTTTCCTGGATGTTTTCTCAGTAATGACTTTGATGGTAAAGACAATTGTTTTTTCCACAGCACTTTCTGCTATTAAAAAAATGTTTCCTGTTATGTTAGAGATTGACATGTTCACTGACAGAATACAACTGCTGGACTAGGACTGTGCCCAGCCCTAGCTTTTTGGCAGGACTAAGCCATGATGTACTGTGAAACTAAAGGGTAATTGATAACAATGACTACCATAAACTGTTAAAATCAAGGAAATATAATTATAACTGGAATATTTGTGTATTGCTGATGATAGAATGCTCTCTGGGGTTCTAATAAGTTACTGGAAGGCCCAATGTTTTACTACATACGTTTATAACCTAAGAACAGCTCAGTTACTTTGCATTGTACTCCTTGTAGTTACTGAATACTAAGACTTTGTATGTAATAAACCTGGGATATTAGAGAGTTAAATTACAAACCTTCTTAGCAGTCATGGTCCAAGGGTCTGTCTCACCACACAGGATTTCTTGCTTATCCAGCTAACTTCAAGCTTAGTTTGATCTAACTTTGGTGGCAGTGAGAACAGCTTTGCTTTTTCCATTATAAATGTTCTATCCTCTACATGTTTAGGTAATAGAAGTTTTTCTTTAGGTGTATTGTTGTACACACAGATTATTATTCATCAAACTAGTTCATATTATCAAATGCAGGGCAAATGAAATGGCTCACCTTCGAGCAGACAGTTCAAATGTTGATGATGTTAACCACAAAGAATAATTCTAATTTATATTTTTACAGTTTTATTTCTGTTTTGCCATTGGAAATGTATAGAAAATAACTGGTATAGGTACATTTTATCATCATCTGGTGCACTTGCTGAACTGAAGATTTGACTTCATGCTGGGTTCAAATTATCATTCTATCATTCATTCTCTCAAAAAAGCCTCATGTGAAGCTGGTCTTTTTTTATCCAGTGATTTTGAGCAGGGGGGAAAAATCACTTGTAAACTGGCCATAGGCCTGTGTGAAAAGAACGGATTATAATGTTTAATGAACAATATCCCATTCATTCACAGGGCTGAGCTCACATTCATTCTCAATTGCTTCTTTCACATGACATCTAAATATAGCTGTTTATATTAACCAGGAGTAGGAAGCTGACTCAAATAAATGCAAGAGGGGGTCAGATTTCTATACAACACTGGACATTATCGCTTCTTTTTGGCAGGTAAAGATACATTTATGATTGGTGGAAATAATTCAGACAGTTCAGTTTGACAATAAAGGATTTGCTGAGCAAAAGCTGTCCATTTTCTTTTCTTTTGTATTTTAAACTTTTCTCCAAGACTCATTCATCTGCATCAGTCATGTTGTAGAACCCTGGAGGAGATCTGGAAATCTGGGGTGTAAATATTTTGGATTTTTTGCATTTTTGCTCTCTTTTATTGTGCCTATGGTAAATAAGCATGTTCTGAAGTCCATGTATTGTGTCTCAAGTACATTTGCTCTTTGAATTTGAATGCCACTGGATCCTCTGAGTTACAAGGTTGATAGGAAATATGAAATATTGCAACATGCAAGCTAACGCTGTTGCGTATTGACTTCACATCATAAGACTGGCAAACTCGCTAAAATACCCCATGCGAACCAACAAGCTGTGTGAAATGTAGTAGTACTAAACGTAGTAGTAATAATCTACACTTTGAGGAGCTGATGTTTTATAGCAGTGTTGAAGTACTGAACTTCCAGGTGATCTTAATCAGGGATGTTGTCTTGCTTGTAGCATGAATGTAACAATATTTGTATTCTGAGTACTTAGCGACCTCTTGATTCAGAGGGTGATATCTAGTGATATCCAGATGTAAAATCTACATAGGAGAAAAAGTATCAGCTTTGACATTTTTATTTACAACACCATTTGATAGAATGATTTTCATTCTTTTTTCCCATAGAGAAAAAAACTTAGGTTTCCTTATATTGGACTACAAAATGGCACATGACTTCACTTGTCTATTGTGGCATTTGAGTGCTCCTTGGAAATGCAGTGACAGACATTCACTTGTTTTCTTACTTGGAAATACTGATTAATTATTCTTTGTATTTTTCATCAGCTATATGATATTCACTTGCCAGGAATCCTCTCTGAAAGTATGACAGGGCTCTGAGCTCCTTTTGTTCATAAGTACACCCTGTAGAACAAGCACTCTGCCTCAGCTGCCTTAAAGAAATACACCTTAAAAAGAATGATAGCTAGAAGAGGCCATGTTAATTTGCTGTCAGTTAGGTTAGTAACCATTCATAGATTAAACCTCCTTTTAATTTTTTTAATAGATGCAGGGGTAGACAAATCTCTTGCATCTATTTCCCATCAGTCTTCTACCCAGATAAACGCCAAGGCTCACCACGTCTTAGAATAACAAAACAAATACACATCTGTGTTTGCAGCTTAATAAACAAACATGTCAGCAGTGCTATGTCTCTGAGAGAAATGTACTAGTAACAAAATATAATTTAAATATATTTATATACAGAAGTGGAAAGTAACAAATTACATTTACTCTCAACAGTCCTTGTAGTCTCAGCCTCTGATGCTCTGTTTCTGTGTGGGTGGAACATCCACTTTGTAGCTTTTGCATACAGTGCTGGCCGTAGACATGTAAGCTAGACTTCTGCCTGATGCTTTTCACTACATGATGATCAGATGTTGTCAAAAACTGCCTACCTTGTCAGGAAGAGGCTGGTTGACTAACTTGCAAAATGACCAGTCACAGCTGATTTATTTGGTACAGTGTGTAGGGGAAGGTGATTGTGAATCTCACAGATAAATATCTTGCAAGGCTCATTTTTCATCACAATGTCCAGTGCAAGTAGGCACATTCGCTATTACTGGCTAGAATTTAGTTGGAAAAACAAAATGTTGGCTGTGTCTAACATGACATATCACCATACTGTACACACTCACACTGGTGGTGTACTACTTTTACATACTTTTAATATTTGGTACTGTCTGGCAATATGTGGTTTCACCCAGTTAAAGAAAGAGTGCATTATGTAGTGTGTTAGTCATTTTGTAGCATTGACCAAAATCTCATAAGAAATTTCACTTCCCAGACCCATAATACATTGCACATTTTAGTGTACACTACATGATGATGTACACTACAATTTCCAATGCATACCATAATGCAATGGTGCCTTGCAAAAGAAGAAAAAAGGGATGCATCTCACTACAGCAGAACACAGGGCACACAAACAGCAGAGAGTGCAAGATGACAATTTTAGCCACAAATGTAAATTGATGTCATTTTTACTTAAAAAAATGATTATATTATTTGATATATCATTGATTTACAATGCTTAATATTAAATAGTTTTACAGACAGATTGAAACTTTTGTAGGGCAAAATTATGACAACCAATCAGATAGTTAATGTGTTTGGCTTGCTTACCCTGAAGTAGTCATGTCAAACTGGGGACCTTCCAGGCCAAAGTGCTGCAGAGATTAATGTGTACCCTCATCTAATGCTCTGAGTTCAGTTCACGCAGGGCTTGCTAAATAGCAGATGAGCTAAGAGATGTTTTTTTAATGAGGCAGTGTGCTGAAGACTGCAGTGTTTTGGCCTGAGAGAACCAGATCCTGACATATGTGCCTTAAAGTTTTAATGTAGGAAAAGAAGAGCTTAACCTAAACATTTCATTGTAAAAAGTTCTGGACATAAATGAAAAAAATCAAGTCCTTCTATACTGATAGATGCTGAGAGATTTCTGAGATTTCTAAAAGATTTCTCAGAGAGCAGCTTGGCTATTTTCTGAGATGTAATACTTGAACAGTGAGAAGCGAAAGAGACACAGGGAATATTTTAATTACAGGAAACCTGTTGGCTAGGCCAAATAGTTATATTTGTGAATTACTAGTTTGCGATGAAACCAGCAGAAGGTCAGTCATTAAAATAAATTCTTGACAACTTATGCATGATTCAGTTTTAATTGTTTACTTTCAGCTTGATGTGTAAACAAGACACAACTATCAAGACTGTCAGTTGCTTTCTGATTGGCTCTTGGCTAAACATTTCTTTAACATGCTACAGTATGTTTACTTCACTACTTTCCATTTTAATACTTGTACAGAGTAAAAACAAAGGTGTGTTTGAGTTTGTAAACCATTTAGAATAAAGACTGTTTACATTTCATGCTATTGTGTGCTCAGAGTCATCATGTTTAGTGGAGGATAACATTATACCACACACAACAAACTTACTTTGCCCAATCTATTAACTACAAAATTATATACAACTGTTTTAATGTGCCCCTACGATGTACTGGCGACCTGTCCAGGGTGCACCCTGCCTTCTGCCCGATGACCAGTGGGATAGGCTTCCATTTTTGAAAAGATTCTATATATACAACATATTCTCCATCAATCTGAAGAACCTCCTTGCCATGCAAAGAACAATTTAACCATGCAATGGCTTTATATAGAACCCATGGTTCTAAATAGAACCATTTCCTTTATTAAAGAACCCTTGAAGAACTATTGTTTAATGTGTGTTTACATAACCCTTCAGAGACTGCAAAAACAATGTTGGAAACAAAAACAAATAAGCCTTATAGTATAATCATCTAAATCCTGAAATGCATGTTGTTTAATGCGCCTTGTGCCTTGAAGAGGACACAGAAAGATATGTAAAAAAAATGTGCACTAGCAGAATATTCTGTGATCAGTCTCAGCACTCAAAACTTTGAGTCATTTTTTTTGTAATATCATGTTTTTACTTTTGTTTTACTTTTGTTCTCAATGACAGAGCTAAATGTCTCAAAAACTCCTAACATTTTCTTTAGTTAGTTCCTTTAATATTATAATCAATACAGTAGATAACTGTAGTCTTACTTAAGTAGGAGAATTCAGTAATATTCCCATCCTTGTTAATATACTTAAATACAGTTACAAATCTTTGGCTAGTGTTTAGATCATTTGCCTGGTTATGAGGGATCAAAGACACCTCATATTCCCTGCTGGAATGTGAAATGTTTGATTGGAAAAGGCTGTGCTTGGTTGAAAAGCGTGAGTGCGTTGGTGTCTCCAAAGATTAAACTGTAGGTGGACTGGTTTCCAGGTTGCCTATACTCTTTGGAGTAAGAGGCTAACTCATTTCTCAGGAGAAATGGATGTAAAGAAAAAGAACTGGGGAGCTACAGATTAGAAAGTGTGGTCTGCTGCAACCAAAAATAGCTCTTGTGTGGACAGTCTGTAGCTGACAGCCTGGAGTACTAAACACAGACTCACACACAAGTCACTGCACTGGAAATTATGTGCATGGGTGTAATTTCTAATTTCATTTTTAAAACATTGTCTCAATGCAAATGCAGGAATCAGTGAAAATAGCAGTTCAGTGCAAAAAAAACTACTGTGTCTAAACCTTTCACCTCACATTTCTGACTTCACGTAGGACTCAAGCAAGCAAATTTCATGTCCACCTCCTCGCACACTGATAAGAGGCATGTAGGTTATTGTGTGTGTGCATCCCTTGGATGTTAATTACCATATGATGGAGATTATGTATTGATGTGACTACCCACCAACAGTGCACACACCCACATACATCTGTGCATATCTTTTTGTAGTCAACAGTATCTTGTTGTGCAGAAGACATAAAGTGGAGTATATATTCACAATATGGAAAAAGTATGTGGCTCCTCTTCTAATTAGTGTGTTTGGCTATTTAGGTCAAAACCATTGTGCTATCAGGTGTATAAAATCAAGCAAACAGCCATGCAAACACATGGCAATAGGAATAGTTCAAGCCCAGTGACTTTATACTTGGCATGGTCATAGGATGACACCTTTCCAAAAAGTCAGTTAGAGCTGCTAGAGTTGCTCCAGTCAACTGTAAGTGCTGTTATTGTGAATTGGACACATATAGGGACAACAGCTCAGCCATAATGCAGTAGCTCACAAAGTGGTAGCTCTAAGCTCACAGAACAGAATTGGTGGTTCCTGAATGCAGCTGTCTATCCTTAGTTGCAATGTTTCCTATCATAGGGATCACAAATTACTGCCACACAGGCTGGATACAAACTGTAAATAAGTGATGTTTTTCTGTAGCTGAAGATTTACATCTGAAAAGTAGGTTTGCTTTAATCATATGTTGATATTCTGATTACTTAAGCCATATGCTTTTTAAAACCAGTTTAGACTGCATTCAAAAAGCATTAATCCAACAAAAACCTAACACAGCAAGATTGCTGTACATTAAATGGGCATGAATGTAATTTAGCTACAGCTAATTTAGCTATTAACCAGCTACTGCAAAGTCCTGCATTGGCTGCTTTAACAATACTTTGCTGTAAGAATGCAATACAGATCATGTATAATCATCATCCATCAGAGTCCTGTACTGGTTTCTTTATAACCATAAGTCCTGTTTTACAAAACTAAACAAGAAAATATTTTATACATTTATAAAAACGTGCAACAAATTAATGGGTAGGCCAGGGGGATATAAGCTGCAAAAGCAAAGCATATCCATAAGTGATATGTTTGCTAAGACTGCCCAAAAAAATTGCACATGTTGTGCTTTGGATGCAGGTAGGCTGGTGTAGCACTTACTACAAATATTAAAAGCTAGTTGTTGTTGTTGTTGGACTAGAACTAGGAAAAAAAAGAAAAAAGAGAGATGTAGTAGAAATGTACATTACAGACACAACATATAACATAGAAAAATAATTGCATATGAATGCAAAGAGAGTCAAACAAGAATCGGAGTCTTACTCAGTTACACCTTTAAGTTAGGAAAACCGATTTTTGAATTCTTAATCTCTAGTTAACTTAAACTTAGTTGGTTTTAGTAGTTAAATTAGTATCTCAGTTGAGCTCTTATTAGTGTTCTAGTATTAGTTTGCAGTTATTTCATATAACTAGTTTTTTTTTTTTTAATTATCCATCTTCAATGTTAATCAACTTAGGCCTATTTTGTTATAACTAAATCAAAAGCATTTGGTATTACCCTCTATCAGTAGGTTATTACAACCAAAAAAACACAGGGCATCTCACTAAGCCCACATGGGAAAGTTAACACCAGTACATTCAGTATCAATCAACCTTTTAAACACAAAGTACATACATAACATGAACCATAACACGGTTAACTGTATCAATGTCCATTAAATCGAGTCCTTAGTGCTAAACAGTCCTTTAGCAAATGAAAGGGAGACACTCCCTTTCACTCAGCAGCGCGAGCGCTCCACGCACTGCTCACGTGACCCAGAGAGAGAAAGTAGAACAGTCTTACCACGGTTGGTGATGGATCCTCGGCAGGGAAGGAAGGGAAAGGCTGAAGCACCCGGCCTTCACTGCGATGTCCACTCTCCCCGTTTCTTTCGACGCACAAACACCCAGTCCAGTCGTAGCTCCTAGCTCTGGTGGCTCGCCATCTATTTTCCTTGATCACGCGCTGGACGCGTGCTGCTCAAAACTTCACTTTTCTTCCGCGATTCTCGAGAGTAATTCAAAACTAAAACGCTGAACAAAACCATAGTCTATCGACATAGACAGAAGGGTAAACAAAACTCTTACAGAAACAAAATAAATCGTCAAATACACTTAGATTCCTTCTTCTTTCTGGAGCTACTCTCAAACGTGACATCACCTGTTCTTGCTTCCTCGATTCTGCACGAGAATCCTCCGGGAGAGAACGACTATCAATGAGGCGATTTACCTTTCACCTTCAACCAATGATAAAATAAATTACCAAAAGCATGAAATAATGTTTTTAATTCTATTTATCTATTTTAGACGTTTTTAATATCACTAAAGTAAATTATTTAGTTGATGAATTTCTGCTTGGTATTTATTCTTATTTATGAACTATTTAATAACCAATGTCTACTTTCACCTGGGTTACACTGGTCAGCCTCAGGGGAAACTGGGCCCAATCATAGTGCCACAATCTACACACTCACTGAACACTGCATTAGGAACACCTCTTTGTTTCTGTGCTGTTTGTCCATTATAGCAGCTCCACTTACCAAAGAGGCACACTTTGTAGTTCTACAATTACAGACTGTATCTCTGCACACTTTTTTAGCCCCCTTTCACCCTGTTCTTAAGTGGTCAGGACCTCACAGGATCCCCACAGAATAGGTATTATTTGGGTGGTGGGTCATTCTCAGCACTGCAGTGAATGGTGTGGTGATGGCGTGTTACTGCGTGCAGCAAGCAAAGAGGCGAATTTCATATTTTAACTGAATTTTCAGGATTTTTCAGAGTACTTGGAATTCTTGGTTCATCTGAAGTAGCATTAGTTAGTTAGTTATACTGTAAAAAGTGTAAGAGGGCAGAAGTTGAGTTGAAATGTTTTTGATGTTTGAATTCATATAAAATATTGCTTTTGTTTCTCTGTATTACATACTTTGTATTTTGTTGAGTCACTCAAAATAATTTTGAATTATGAAGTTTATTTCCAAAGTAAATAAAAAATGGAGAAAAATTGAGTATCAAAATGCAAAAACCAAATCTAACTTTACTTCCCAAGCAATCCTCTGCTTTTAGGAAGCTTTTATTCAACAGACAAATAGCCTGAAAACTTTAGTGTTCAATCCAAGGTCTCACCTGTCAAAATGCCTGGCTTGAACTGCTGTTGGTGCTAACTAATTGTTTGGTTGTTGTACTTTGTTAACTTTAGATGTGCTATGCAAATAATTAATTGCTTACCTGATCCAAAATTGTTTTCTCTGTGAGCCAGACTGAAGTTCACTCGTTGCTGAAATTGAAAAGAACATTTAGTGTCTTAAAATTCACTATTTCACTGACTATTTTGAACAGTGTTACCATATTGGTTGGTTTTTGTTTGGATTGGGCAGGAAAGAGAACTTGGCTGGTTTGTCCTGATTAAAAAATAAATCAATCACATACATAGAATGAATAAACTGCAGTGCTTAAAAACTTTAATTTTTTTAAAGTTTTACATTTGTGACAACTTGAGTACATTGGTGAACTTCTAGGTCCACAAGCTGAATTATCTCTAAAAAGCTGTGAAGTAAGTTGTCTTAAAATTTTAAGTTGACCTTTTTTTTCACAATGTGAACAGTGAATTAGTAGTGCATCCAAGGGCATCTCTCCACAACTGACCAGTTAGCAAGTTAGCAGCCTCTAAACAAGTACACTATGCTGACACTTTCCATTCCTCCACTGTAGAATTGACCAAATGTATTATTAGTACTATTATTATTCCACACTGTGGAAGACATCATGCCTCATTCCAGTACCCAAGAGGGAGCGACCCAGTGAACTCAATGACTTCAGGCCTGTTGCTCTAACATCCCATATTCATGAAGACACTGGAGTGCCTTCTTCTACATCTTCTCATACCCCAGGTTCGACAAGCAACAGACCCCCTGCAGTTCACCTACAGGGAGAAAGTGGGAGTGGAGGATGCCATGCTATACCTCCTCCATCATGCCCACTCTTATGTGGACAAGGGTGGTTGTGCTGTAAGAGTCATGTTCTTTGATTTTTCCAGTGCATTTAACACCATTCAGCCCCTCCAACTGAGAGACAAGCTGGTTAACATGCAAGTGGATCCACACCTGGTCTCCTGGATTACTGACTACCTCACTGGCAGACCTCAGTATGTCAGGCTGAAGGACTGTACATCAGAGACTGTGGTCAGCAGCACAGGAGCACCATAAGGGACTGTACTTTCCCCCTTTCTGTTCACACTTTACACCTCAGACGTTCAGTACAACTCTGAGACTTGCCACATGCAGTTTTTTGATGACACTGCCATTGTGGCTTGTGTAAGGGGAGGGCAGGAGGGGGAGTACAAGACCCTGGTGAAGGACTTTGTGGAGTGGTGCCGTGGGAGCAACCTGCTTCTGAACACTGCCAAGACCAAGGAGATGGTAGTGGACTTTTGCAGGGTTAGGCCACCCAGACAGCCAATCTCTATTGAGGGGGTTGAAGTGGAGAGGGTAGTGACCTACAGGTATCTTGGGCTGCAACTGGATAATAGGTTGGACTGGTCAACCAACACAGACATCCTGTAGAGGAAGGGTCAAAGCAGGCTCTACTTCCTGAGGAGGCTGAGGTCCTTTAACATCTGCAGGAAGCTTCTGCAGATGTTCTATCAGACCATGGTCTTTTCTATGCTGTGGTGTGCTGGGGAGGAAGCATAAAAAAGAGAGACGAGATGCGACTGGTCAAGCTGATCAGGCGAGCGGGGTCACTGGTCGGTTTGGAACTTGACTCTGTGGTCAAGGTGGCTGAGACAAGGACACTACACAAACTGCTCTCCATTATGGAGGATGATGGCCACGCACTGCACACCATCATCATGGACAGGAGGAGCATTTTTAGTGGCAGGTTGCTGTCACAGAGCTGCTCAACCGACAGATTCAGGAGGTCCTTTGTCTCCAGAGCCATCAGGCTCTTCAACTCTTCCCAGGGGGACCAGCAGAGAAGGGGGGGGGACTGAATCTGAATCTCATGCTTATCTTGTGTTCATCTGCACATATAGACAGTGTGCTGCACGTATTGCACTTTCTGCATACCTCATTGCGCATCTTGTACATCTGGACACTACATACTTTATTTGGTACAATATATGCACATATTTATTTATTCATTCTGTGGTCATTATATGCAGTCACCTGTAAATTTTTGTATAGTCATTATTGCACTGCATTTCTCATCTCAGGTTATATCATATTGGTTAGGATTATTAAAGGATCCTTCAGGATCAATAAAGTATCCATCCATCCATCCATCCATCTATCTATCTATTATTTATTTATATTTATTATCATTTTGTGAAGACACCTGTGTTCTCACCATGACTCGCATTAAATATAACAACGACAAGCCCTGGTTTAATGCCAGACTGAAACAGTGGTGCTGGTCTAAAGTAGCAGTGTATAAGAGTGGAAATCAGGCTCTGTACAATCAGGCTAGGAACACACTTAACAAAGAGCTACTCAAACAAGCTGAGTAGTATGATGTCCACAAATGAGCCATCAACTGTCTGGAAATGCCTGCAGAATATCACCAGCTACAAAAGGACACCCCCACCCCCACCCCCCAAGACAATGGACGACTGTCAGCTGGCTGATGAGCTTAATACCTTTTACTGCAGGATTGAAAAGCTCAGCTCCTCATACCCGCTCAGCACAGATTCACACCCTCCTGTCATTCAGCCATCTATGCAGCCTGATATGAGGATCTGCGAGAAGGATGTGCATTGACTCTTCAGGAGAAAAAAAGTGAGGAAAGCACCAGGACCAGACGATGTATCACTCACCTGTCTGAGGGTCTGTGCTGACTAGCTTGCGCCAGTCTTTACAACGCTTTTTCACTGGAGCCGTGTTTCATACCTTCCTGCTTCAAACACTCCACCACAATAAGTTCATAAGAAAGCAACCATCACAGGATTGAATGACTATAGACCTGTTGCATTGACCTCTCTAGTCATGAAATCATTTGGTGCTCTCACATCTGAAGAACATCACAGATCCTCTGCTAGACCCTCTGCAGTTTGCATAACAAACAAACAGGTCGGTGGACGACGAAGTGAACATGGGACTCCATTTTATTCTCCAACAGCTTGAACACTCAAGAACAACAATTCAACAATTGGTGCTGAGCACAGCGAAAACAGTGGAGATGACAGAAGACTTCAAGAGGAGCCCGCCAGCCCTGCCAGCACTCACCATCCTGGACAGTACTGTGATGCCAGTGGAGTCCTGCAAGTTCCTGGGCACAACAATCACCAGGGACCTGAAGTGGGATAGCAACATCAGCTCCATCATCAAGAAAGCCCAGCAGAGGATGTAATTCCTGCGTCAGCTGAGGAAGTTCAACCTGCCCCAGGAGCTGATGGTGCGTTTCTACACAGCTGTCATAGTGTGGGGTAGCTCAGCCACCAAGCATGACCTCAAAGACTGCAGCATATGATCAGATCTGCGGAGAGAACAATTGGAGTTAATTTGCCTACATTGCTGGAACTGCATGCCTCCAGAACCAGGAAGCGTGCAGAGAAGATCTCCACAGACCCTTCTCACCCCGGACACCACCTGTTCCAGCTCCTTCCCTCAGGCATGCGCTGCAGCCAGATGAGGATCAGGACATCCAGGCTACAAAGAAGCTTCTTCCGACAAGCCATCACTCTCTTGAACAGTTAAAATATTACACAAACAATATTCCAGCTTCATACTGCACTTCAAAAATACTGGTATATAGTATCAAACTCAACTCCATCCTCTGTAACTGCCGTCTCAAACCAATGTTTATTATAGCATCTTACTTACATGCCATATTACCCCTTATCTGACTGTCACCTCATAGATCCCTTTCACTACCACTACACACCTTTTAACTGCTGCTGCACTCAGCACTTTAACTTTAGTTACATACTTTGTACATTGTAAGGTATGACTTTGTAATTTACAGGTATGACTATGTGTGTGTGTGTGTGTGAGTGAGTGAGTGATGGTAGGACCGCAGGTTTTATTTTATTTTGTTATATTTTATATTTATTTTATTTTATTCACTACATGTACATGTCTGTCTGGTACTGTGCACTGTGAGCTCCTGTAACCAAGACCAAATTCCTTGTATGTGTAAGCATACCTGACCAATAAAACTCGATTCCGTTTCCAATTCAGATGAAGTTTATCTTATTCTGAAATTATTTTATTCACTGGACTGGTAATACTCATATTTACTAACTTTTTTCACCTGTAGTATTTGTGTCGCGTATGCTGTATGTACGCTGTTCTGTGTTTACTAAATGAATGTATTATTTTATATTAAAATTGTTTACAAATTCATAAACTGGTTTTGCTCAAATTCTCCATCTTAACCCATTCTTTTTGGACTCGCTCGGGAGTGCCGCCTAGTGTTTGAGAAATTACAGAGTGGTAATTCTTGAATAACCACTCCTCCTCTCAAGTCCTCTGGCCTAAGTGCTGGTATGTCCCATCCATCCATCCATCCATTTTCTAAGCCGCTGGTATGTGTTGTTGTTTAAGGAGGCTGCTAGTTTAGTTACGTCAATTCGGTGCATATTTTGACTTTTTAACGACCTTGTTGATCCAATGATATTCGAGGGAAAAATTTTCATAGGACAAAACATATCAGCTTTGGAACATTTTTGATTACCACGGATGCAACAGGGGAAATTTTCAAAACCTCCATTCATTTTTCTCATTCTGAAATACATTTTAGGAATTTCTTTTTATGTGAGTGAAACATTCAGTGATATCAGTACTTTACCATTTTTCATATTATGTTTGCTGCTGATATTTATCCATATCGGCGTTTCGTTGTAAATCTGGTCTTCCAAGGGGAACAGGTTGAAACATATTGTAGCGTCACAATATACTCTACACATTACGGTAGCGCAGGAGTATTCGCTACATTACGGTAAGTTCATACGTCTGTTTGCAAACCCGAAGAACACTGCGATATCAATTTCTTAGCAGTATGACCAGCATGCTGTAACCACCGACCAAACAACACAAGGAAAAGTTTGAGTCACATCGCTCTTTTAACTGAACCGGTAAGTGTAGATTTACAATAATATTCCCTACATTTTTCAGCACTGCATCAGAGATCCGCACCTCACATAGTTATACACAGCTAGCTACATACTTTATTTACGCCGTACTGCTGCTTTCAGTCTTTACATGCGATTTGAGAATCAGCGCTCGCTGGCCTTTTTTCAGAACCTGTCCTTTCCTGCTTGACAAAGACAAAAGATTTTGGTTTTCAGTAAATATTATTAACGTTGCGCACATGGCAGTGTCTTACCGAGTGGGGTTCGGTTTCAAACGCTGCTTAAGGGAAAATGAATTCGTGCTCTGCATGTGTTCTTCACTGGCTTGTCTGAGTACTTGAATCCAGCGGTGTGGAGACTTTTTGGCAGCCCCTGCCAAACGCACGAGTGTCGTTAATGATTCAACGTTGTGTTTAAAAGTTTCCCGTCACGCTGTTAAAATGTTACGAGGCGTTTTTATTAGTTCAGGTTAATCGCATGTTCCCGATCACAAGTCGTTGAAGTTATCATCTTTACATGACTTGCTGTTTTAGTAGCACCTGGGCTGAGTCTGATCACTACGCGCACTGTGCTGCAGTAAATTCCGTGTATCTGTTGTTCCAGAAACACCCGAGTGTTACGCTTGTTTTTAATCCGCCTGTATTCCGACACCCTCCGCTCTCCTGTTTGCCATTGGTTGGTACGAGCAGGCCGCCAAACAACGACGTGTATAAACATCCAATCCGAGCAGGCAGGCGGGACACTACGGCCAATCCGAGCGCAGGAGGCGGGGATATCCGGAATACGGGTGGGGGCCAGACTACCTGGACCTATTGAAGATTGATTATCACGAGCTGTTTATCGCCTTATTTCCTCTACTTTGGTAGACGGCGTGGCTCTCATTTTACTTCCGGTTTTCCTGACTTGTTTTTTCAGGATAAAGGTAAGAAATTAACGCAAAGAAAGTAAAAGTTTTATGCAGGATTTTGTTCCAACTGCCTGGACATTTCAGCTGTCGGTTTGAGCTCATGGTAAAAGTGAGGCAGCTGGAACAAAATCCGGGAGCGTTGTTCAGTGTGTGAACCTAAACTGCCCACCGCTCGGGTTACTTAGTTCCGTTATGTTTGACCATGACTCTGTTTTTCACTCATTTACAGAATTTAATGTTTACGTCCTAGTATTTCACAAATAAATCCCATTTCGCCTGCCACATGTTTGAAATAATAATGCTGCATGTCCTAATTTTCTCTTAAATATATGAAAACACAGTGTTAGCATGTTAGCTGACCGATACGGTTATGAAAATAATGGACGATAAATATTCCAGGGCTATATAAATAATTTGTAAGTTGGTTAGCAGTTTTAGGAGGTTTCTGCACTGCTTTGGAGAATACTTCTACTTTTTATTTGCTTGTAGCTGCCTCATATATCTCACCTGACAATCAGATGAATGACAGCATGTCAGAGAAAGCCTGTTGGACTGCACCTGTCAGTCTGGTTTCATAACAAAATTTTACAGAAGCAAAGAGAATAGAGACAAAAAATAGGAAACGAGAAAATTCAGAAAGAAAAGCGAGTGCTCAGCTGTGGGTCCGGCACAGGTCTTTGGGCTTGAATTCCACTGAGAATCATGCCTTTGTTGTTAATGAACGTTATTGTTCCCACAAACACACACAAAGTTGGAAATGTTACTGTCTTCTCTTGTCTTATGTAGTTTGGCTCTGTCTGAATAAACTATGACATTATCTCAGGCTTAAATGGCTAAGCTACTCACCGAGGAGCTAATACACTCTGTGATCCTCCAGCTGTTTTGCCTGTTCATCATCACATGCCATGCTAGTTTCACTGGTTTTGCAAAAGAGGTTCTGGCTCCCCCACCTCCAAAGACAATTTTTCCCTTCAGGGGTTGACTCATGTTTATTATCAAAGCATAATTATCACAGCGGTAGTTGCTGTGTGTTTTCATCAGCCTCCAGCTAAGACTTGGAGGAATGGAGGGGGGGCTGTTAGCCATAGGGGAAGATATGTTCTGAATACTGTACTGTATGTCTGACAACCCTTAAGGTTTGGATTAATAATAAAAATTGCTAGGGGCAAGATAAAACAATTCAGAATCAGTAGAAGCAGCATTAGACAACACCTCCCAGTGCTGTGGGACTCCCCATGAAGCACAGATTTGCAGATATGGAAGGATGTATTGGAGACAGAAGCATTGAAAAGCTAGTGTTCAAGCTCAGTTTGCAATCTTATAAGGAAAGTCTTTTATTTAAAATGCTTTGTGATGCACATCTGCCCTACTGTTTTGCCCACAAGGACAAAATGCTTGAGTGTGTTCTCTTGTTTGGAGAGGCTTACTGCTGATTTATTCTGAGAGGTGTGCTTGTCAAAGAGTGTAAAACAGTCACATGATTTGCCATTAATTTCCTCTAAATGATCTCTTTTGTGTGTGTTTGACAGAAGAGCACTGGAGATACACTATATTGGCAGAAGCATTTGCTTGTCTGCCTTCACACGTGTGTGAACTTGAGTGAACTTGAGTCTTAATCCATAGGGTTTAATATGATGTCGGCCCACCCTTTGCAGCTATAACAGCTTCAACTATTCTGGGAAGGCTTTCCACAAGGGTTTGGAGTGTGATTATGGGAATTTTTGATCATTCTTCCAGAAGCGCATTTGTGTGGTCAGACACTGATTTTGGACGAGAAGGCCTGGCTCACAGTCTCTGCTATAATTCATCCCAAAGATTTTCTATTGGGTTGAGGTCAGGATTCTGCACAGACCAGACCAAACTTGCTCATCAATGTCTGTATGGACCTTGCTTTGTGCACTGGTGTGCAATCACGATGGAACGTGAAGGGGCTATCCCCCAACTGTTCCCACAAAGTTGGGAGTATGAAATTGTCCAAAATCTTTTGGTCTGCTGAAGCATTAAGAATTCCTTTTACTGGAACTAAAGGGCCAAGCCCAACTCCTGAAAAACAACCCCACACAATAATCCCCCCTCCACCAAACTTTACACTTGGCACAATGCAGTCAGACAAGTACCGTTCTTTTGGCAACCGCCAAACCCAGACTCGTCCATCAGATTGCCAGACAGAGAAGCGTGATTCATCACTCCAGAGAACACGTCTCCACTGCTCTAGAGTCCAGTGGCGGCGCTTTACACCACTGCATTTAGACGCTTTGCTTTGTGCTTGGTGATGTAAGTCTTGGATGCAGGTGCTCGGCCATGGAAACCCATTCCTTGAAGCTCTCTATGCACTGTTCTTGAGCTAATCTGAAGGCCACATGAAGTTTGGAGGTCTGTAGCGATTGACTCTGCAGAAAGTTGGTGACCTCTGCGCACTCTGTACCTCAGCATTTTATATGTCCATATAGTCATTTTATATGACCACTTCGTGGCTGTCATTCCCAATCACTTCCACTTTGTTGTAATACCACTGACAGTTGACTGAGCTCATATACTAGGTGACCTGTGTCAGTAAGTGCCTTAACTAAGCGTCTTACTAATCACAGCTACTTGTAAAAGGGAAAAAAACAAAACAAATCTAACTAGACATTAGATCGTTAGAGACATTTGTCATTCTTGGATGTGTTCTGCTGATCAGTGGGAGCTCAGTAGTCCTTCTGTACTGCAACTAGTTATTGCTGTTTTACTGACATATTTGTCAACTTTTTTCTTTGGGGATTCTGGAGCCACAGCAAAAATTGTAGATCTCATCTGTGAAAACAGCTTTATGAGGTTCCTTGAACCTCTTGGCCATGTGTATTTTAATAGTAAGTATAAATGATGCTCAGTGCTCTGGCACTTTTTTAAACCCAACGTAAGCTACCAGTAACCTTAAAGTCAGATAGTACAGAAGTAGCAATGCAGTGGCTATACTGAAGTACGTTTTCATGAATTTATATGTGGTCACCAAAGATCTGTAGGTAGTCTCAGTAGTAACAGTTTAGTTTTGTTTGTCCTGAAATTAATAACTCACACATGTGATTAGTGGACAGTTTACTTCCAACATTAAGAATTTGTGTTAGCTGCAGAGGGAGGAGATTCGAGGTGCTGAAGTGGAAGAGCTTTCTACATCATGCTAAATGGGTTTTGCCTCAGTATCTCTCTCATGTCAACAACTGGTTATCTCTTGGAAAGATTATGGGGGGATTATCCTGGACTAAACTTTCCTTTTATATAAGGATCTCCATTCAGAATGCTGTGTAGAATAGGTTTTAATCCTTATCTACCATTTTTGATCATAAAGAATGATTTTGTTTCAAGTAGCAAAAACCTCAGAGTATGGTGACAAACTGACAGAAATAGTCTAAAGACACAGTACAGTTCTTGAATATTTTTCTCGGCTCTCCTCCTGAAAGCCTGTTGACTTTGCTATCTTGGAGCCCTTTAGCCTTGTACTTTTTAAGATTCTGCCTTGCTGTGCTTAGTTTGGTAAAAAAGTAAGAATTTGGGGGTCCAGACTACGACCAATACATTATGTGCAGAAAGGACAATAGTTGTCCAACTTTGAAAGATGCTTATTAAATCCAAAGGCATAAATGCCAAAATAATGGGGAGAAAGACAAATCGTATTTTATCTGTGTTGGATATTTACTGCTTCATTGCGCAAAGCAAGAGAGATGAGTTTTTTTACCCCCTTTCTAAGCTAAGAGTCTTGTGTCGGGGTTGATTCTTGTTGTAATCCCCCGTCACCAGTATCCACAAGAGAAATTGAGAGTTTGTCACCCCAATCCCAGCTGCACCTGCACTTCCCAGATGATAAAATATGAACAGTACTTTACGTCTTCAGCACATTGAAAATATTGTTATACAGTTCAGTTGTTAATTGTTAGATATGATTATTATTTTTATTATTAGATTATAGATTATTATTATAAATTATTTTTATCATTATTATTATTTACTCTTATTATTATAGTACTCTTACTATTTAGTTTACTTTTTTTTTAGAGCATTGCAGTTTGTTAAATGTTTTACAAGCTGTGCTGTACTGAATAAACAGTCCTAATTACACTTACTTTTGTAATGAAACATATAGTCAGTCAGTGTTCTTTAAGTACTGACAATATCCAAGGTATCACATGGAATTTTTCACAAGAACAACACATTTTCATATTGCCCACATATATTTACTGATACCAATGTTCTGACAAATTACAGGAGTTAATGACCTCAAAATAGTGGTTCACACAAATCAGCTCATGCGTTTCTATATTTTACCATGAAACATATCCGGCTGTTATTTTATTTATTTATTTATTTAAAATATGTGTATATATGCTTTGCCTGTAGTGTGTGTGTAGCACCATTATTGAACACCTCTTCTCTTCTCTTCTCTTCTCTTCTCTTCTCTTCTCTTCTCTTCTCTTCTCTTCTCTTCCTCTCCCCCTCCTCTCTCTCTCTCTCTCTCTCTCTCTCTCTCTCTCTCTCTCTCTCTCTCATTTTTTATGTTGATGATGATAATGTGTGGGTATCAAGAGACAGTTCTGAGGGACACACAGCCCTTGCACTAGTCCCAGAGAGCACTGCACTCTGGATAGCACAAGCAGATGGTGACCTGCTTTCTGTTCCATCTTAACTCTTCACTGAGTTGATTTGTCATGCACTGTCTTGTAACAAATGTGAGGCTTATGTCATGCCGAAATACTCAATCACAGAAGAGGTCTATTTTCCAGTGAAGTGACACATCAACACTTTCTCCTGTTTTCTTTGAATTTACTGTACTTGGCCTTGAATACCTATTTCAGATCTGCATTTTCTGGACAAAACTGTTCAGAGTAAGAATAAATACTTGTGTGGAGCCACGGATGAGTAGTACTGGAATGTGGTATACAAATCTAATTCTATGGTAATTAAAAAACTGAAAGCTGTGATTAATAAATTGTTTGACCAGTATTAAATTGAAAATCGTCCAAAAACATGTACAAAACCACAAAAATGTCATGTTTTATCTTAATTTTTTTAACTTCAATGAGCCTCATTCACCACTGTTTTCTTGTTTGGGATTTGTTTTTAGTTAAGAACAGAATTTTTGTACACTCAAGAGCGCAGAGGTGAGAACTGTTCTTTGGTTTAAGAATGTGTCATGAATCTGATAGAGTCCTGCAAAAAAGGCTATTTCTCGTGAAAAAATTCAAGATAAAACTTGGGAAGATGTTGGCAAAATAGGCTCATTGTTCTTTGTAAATATACAGTCATTGCAAATTTGATGCCAGCAACATGTTAAAAGGAAACTGCTGTCCTGTTTTTGGAACAACATGTAATAGTCATTTGGGGACTAAAATCAGAAGCTGATCCAGTTTCCAGAGCAGAATTTTTTTTGCCATTCTTCACTTACTGAAGTTTTCAGGTCGTTCATTGTTGTGTTTGCACATGTTTTCAATGAAAGACAGGCCTGGACTGCAACAACGCCAGTCTAGCACCCACACTCTCTGATTACGCAGCCATGCTGTTTTAACAGGTCCTGGATTTTGAACTTTATGCTGGTAACAATCTGGATGGTCCTGTTCTTCTTTCAGTTAGAGACCACATCATCAGTTATCTGAAAGGTTGACTCATCAGACCACAATAAATGTTTCCAGAAGTGTGTCAGTTTGTAAAGCTGAGGGATCAGAGGTCACAGGCATCCAGTTTTGGGTTTTGGCCTTGCTGTTTAAGCACAGATTTTTTTTAGGATTCTCTGAATCTGTTGTTTAAATCATGCAGTGTAGAGAGTAAAATAACATATTTGAAGTGCGGTTGAACATTAATTTTTAAACTTTTCCTGCTGCATTGTTTCAAAGTAGTGAACCTGAACCCAACCTGGATCATAAAAGACTAGGCTTTTCCAGGGTGCTCCTTTTTTATACCCTGGCTTGATTGCATCACCTATTCACGATGTTTCTTTAACATTTCACAGTGTTAAATTGCTCATCATAACTTTTATGGAACATGTTGTGGGTATTAATTTTAGTGTAAAAATACAGGTCAAAGCAGATTTATAAATCACTATTTTCTGTTTTTATCTGCATTTCATACTGTCCCAACGTTTTTGGATTTGGGTTTGTAATATTTTATGTTCTGTAGAAATATACTAAGGTGTAATTCAGAGGTGAATTATTCTTGTCAGTATGACGGCTACCCTTTCAGTTTACTTGAAATTATATCTCCATAGTGGTTAATGAAAAAAGGTTTAATTTTACATACCTGCCCTCAAGACATGGCTTAATAGTCACTGGTTCTGGTTTCCAGAACTGCTATTTACAAATCATCTTTCAAAGAGAGGCATTCAGTTTATTTCCTGCACAAAAATGGGCAGATTTTTTTTTAAACTAATTATTTGGACCAGCTTAGCCACCAGACTTAAGAGCTGTGAGCTTGCACTTATTGTGTGTATAGAGCTTAGGTGGATGGCGTGGGTGGAAAAATTGGGGCAAGGGTTGTTTCTCTCTGCAGTTTCCAGTTTAATTTCCTCCAGTGCTGTTGTGTCAGCATGGCACCACTGTTCCTCAACATAAGCAGATGTCCTCCCCTGGATTTCTCAGGCTGGATTACACACCCAGGTAGCAAAGGCTCTTTATGAACTGTCCTTTTGCCTGTTTGGTGTAAGTGATAGGGTTAGGCAGTATGTGCCTCAAACAGTCTGCACCAGAATGAAGAGAATTTTTGATAACACTTGAACAGTTTATATCTTGTCCAGCATCTCATTACATGTGAATTTAGTAGGTTTTCTTTAAATGTGAGCAAAAACAGTGTAGGTAGTGTGTAAACCTTTATCACATCCTTTATCAGGTAGGTAGATTGCCTGTCTATAAGGACAGTAGCAGTAGCTTTAATTTGTGACTGTTATGTTCCACAGCAAGATCATTACACAATCTTGCACGCTCACTATAAGTATTACTAATTTTTAGTGAGGACTCTGCCAGCTTAGTTTTTAGGAGGCTTTAAGCCTCACAAAGAAATATGAGAACATGAATAAAGAAGGCTTTAGTATTGTTTGTGTTATATATTTTTAAAAATACATAAATTACATCATGCTTGGTGCCTACAATAGATTTTGCATTGCATTAACCAACAATTCCTCACAAATACTGTGCTGTAAGGAACCCTCACCACTTAAAGGTTGGCAGTGGGGCAACTCTGTGTACTCTATGCTGTCGGAGTCCTGCTGTTTCCTGTTTACCCATACAGTGAACTGGGAGGAATTTGAGCTATGTGACTACTAGTTTCCTGATACACAGCACGCATTTGCATTCAAGTATTCATGACAGTAAGTGACTGCACATATTGTATTCGCAGCCTGTTTTGTGAGTGGAATGACTAAAAAACTGTAGAGGAAGAGGAGTGGGTTTCTGTCTCTCTTTTTTAAGACCCTGTCTACTTATTTTTTATGATTTTCTTTTAAATATCCTGATTTCTTCTACTATTATCTTTAGTTTTTGTGATGTTTTTTTCAATGAACTGGGAGATAAAGAATTTCTGTTGAAAGATTTCAAATGACTTTTTCTGCTAGTTTCTTGTGTTCAGTTTTTAGTTGGGTGGGACTAAATTGGGCACACATGACCTCAAAAACTCAGTGTTAATTGGTAAACTTTTTCTAAATCTATTAACAGTGCTTTTTCTGAAGATTTATTACACCTTTGTAATGTATCTAAACACTGCTTCCAACTTGTCAGCTGCATGTTACAGGACCCTACTGTAAGTGTTTAACCTCATTGTTGCATGACAGCTAGCAGCCCAACTTAACTGAAGGTAGAAATTGGTATATTACCTTAGTAATGTTTTCTAGCTGTGCCTAAAATTGGAGCAGTGTTTCTCTGAAAATTTTCTTTGTAGTGACACACAATGAGAAATTTCTCTGTACACAGATATGACTATAGTGAATCATAATAGGAGCTTGTGATCTCTGTTTCAGGAGCGCTGCCCAGCAGTTAACTAGCTAGATATAGGTTACAGATTTAGCATTAGTACTGCTGAGTGTTCTCGAATATTAGCTGCAAAATGTGGTTGGATCTCTTAAATGACCATCAGACAGCTTGTTCGCTGTTTTGCAATTTTTACTCACCATTCACCAACCATGAAGAGCAAAAGGTCCTTTTTTTTATGTGGGGACCTCCAACGCATAGGGCTGAACTACTGCCACTTTTGCCGGGATAATTACAATGCCTAGGAGACACTGCTGCCAGTCATTTTGCTTTCTTGGAGCAGACACAGTCCCCAGCTATTTTTAGAGCATTTATCTACTGTTAAATTGTATTCATTTACATATTTTTCTTGAATATAATTTTGGTAAACACGTTTTCCATGGCATATATCAAAGCAAAACTGTAAATTAAATCAAATGTATGTGTATAGCACTTTTTACAATGGATGTTGTCACAAAGCAGCTTCACAGAATTCCAGAAAAGTTTTAACAAGAATGTTAAAAACCCCAGGGTGAGCAAGCCAGGGGCAACAGTGGCAAGGAAAAACTCCCTCAGAACTGAGGAAGAAACCTTGGAAGGAACCAGGCTCACTGGGGGGGACCCATCCTCCTCTGGTCAAACTATCTACAAGTGATTATACTACTAATATTAATAGCAGTGGGACGACAGCACCAGCGTCTCCTAGTTTACTATAATTCCCTGTGTCCATGGACCCCTGGATCTGCTGCTTTTATCACAGGGGGAACAATTACCCATCAAAAGCTAAACTGAACAAGTGAGTTTTCAGCCTAGCTTTAAAGATTGAGACTGTGTCTGTGTCCCGAGCATTTTCTGGAAGATCATTCCAGAGTTTGGGAGCTTTATAAGAAAAAGCTCTTCCCCCAGCTGCAGCCTTATGAATTCTAGGAACTATTAATAAGCCAGCACTGAGTAGCCGTAATGGCTCATAATAGGAAATAAGGTCTTGCAGGTACTCAGGAACGAGCCCATGTAGGGCTTTATACGTCAATAAAAGAATTTTATGATCAATACGGAATTTAATAGGCAGCCAATGAAGTGATGATAGCACTGGACTGATATGATCAAATTTTCTAGTTTGAGAGAGGACCCCGGCTGCAGCGTTTTGAACTAATTGAAGTTTGCTTAGACTCCTGCTCGTAAATCATGAATTTGTTGTCTGATATTTTCAATTTTATTATTAAATAAGTCCATAAAAACTTCACTGGTGAGAGTTGGCGGAATTTGTGCTTCAGTACCTGCCTTATTTTTTGTTATTCGGGAAAATACAGTAAACAGTACTCTAGGATTGTATTTATTATTCTCGATCAGCGAGGCCAGATATGCTGAGCGAGCTTTAGTGAGAGCATTTCTATACTCTATAAGGCTGTCCTTCCAGGCAGAGTGGAACACTTCCAGCTTGGTTTGTCGCCATTTCTGCTCTAGTTTCCAAACTGTTTGTTTTAAGGTACGGGTTTTATCGTTGTACAATGGGGCGAGCTTTTTCTGCCTTATTCTTTTTACTTTTAACTGCTAATCCTACAGGTTCACATACTTTTGCCACTCACAAATATGTAATATTGGATCATTTTCCTCAAAAAACAGATGACCAAGTATAATATTTTTGTGTCATTTGTTTAACTGGTTTCTCTTTATCTACTTTTAGGACTTCTGATGATGTTTAGGTCATATTTATGCAGAAATATAGAAAATTCTAAAGGGTTCACAAACTTTCAAGCACCACTGTACATGTGAAGTCTGTTTTCCTGAGTCTGCCATAATTTTATTAAAAGTTCTAAGCTTATTAAAAACACAAGCTCTGCTTAATATGACTAGACTCACGTGATGCTCGCTGTCATGGTAACATCTACACTAAGTGGTACTGTATGTATGTGCGCAATTGAATTATTTATAGTTTGCGTGTAAATGGAGATTTTCATGTTGGGTAAAGTGAGCATATAAACACTTCAGTCTTAATCTATAATCGGAATGTATTCAATCGGGTAGGTAAAAATGTTTGTGTGTAAACACTGCCAATGTAAAGAAGTTTTTAATATTTTAAAGAACATCTGCCTAATGTTAAGTTTATAGGAGCAACTGGTAAAGAACCCTTTGCATTATGTAAAGGTTCTTTAAACCTTTAAAATGTTTTTCACACTCACAAATCTCCTTTTCAGACATGTTTTTAGGAAACCAAATGTGGTTCTATGACATCGCTCAGAGAAACCTTTGTGGCACTACATTATTAAGAGTGAGTGTGAGAGAGAGTTTGTAATGTTGCTTGAAACTCTTGGAACATATGTAGATTCAGAGCAGCTGTTTCAGTATTGCATTCATCCAAATAAATACCTAAGTTTTATGTTTATGTTTGTTTCTTGTTTTAAACAGTTCATCTTCAAGTCTCTTGGTGCCTGACCTACTATGGAGATACCCACATTGCAAATCAAAGGACTCACTCCGAGTTGCTTAGGAAAAGCTTTGATAGCTCCTTGGGGTGGGAATGTTGTTCATCCACAAGATAACATGCTGAGTTTTAGGAGAAAGGAGATGCCAAAATACACAAGGGCATTTCTAGATCTTTTACATGCAGTCTCAACGCAAGTCTGACTCCTCTGAGGATGGAACATTTCTTTGATGGGATGTAATGCGTTCCCAAAGGACAGTTGCCTGTTCTAATTTGATTATAACACAACTCAGATGACATTAGCTGCCATCTACTCTAAATACAGTATGGTAGACAGTATATCCTTGGTGAAGCAGGAATTTCAGGTGCATCAAATCCTGCTAGTACCTTTCAGAAGAACTTCCTGAGAGGTTTAATAGGTCATCAGACATAGAAGGTGCAATGGAAATTCTCAAAGGAATTCTTTTTGTAGTCTTCTCAAATGGTGCTAAGGGGCCATGAAAACCAACTTTGTTTTATTAGTATCTAAGATATGTGTAAAGGATGAATTGCACAGTGCACAGGCTGCAGGAGTATATGGGTGTGTGTGTGTGTGTGTGGAAGTGAGATTAGGAGAAAACAGACATTGTCAATGTGCCAGGATTTCAACCTGTGTCTGTGCAGCCTGTCTGCAGCTGCTACAGAAGCCCAAATGTCATTTGTGGAAAATGCTCTCATTCAGGAATAATGCAGTTAGTGATGTTTGAGGTAGTGAACTATTTCAAATTTTACACGACTTAGTAGCAACAGCTGATTTTAAGAATTATTCTTATAATGAAAGAACCTTTCTTTTGGCTAGTTTTAAATTAAGTTCTTTCATTCTTATACCAGTCATCCCGGGGACATCCTGAAGGAAGTATACACACCCTTTCGCTCTCTAGCATTCGGTCTGCAGCACATTTCTTCTATTATTGGACCTACTACTTCACATTAAACATTTTTACAAGAAATATAGATAGCTGGCCTCCAATAACCAGGACATGATATGCTTCTTTACCCTGACAGGAATTATAATTGTCTCTTTTCACAGCATTTCACCATGGTGTTAGCCACATGATTCAGAGAGGTTCTCCGATTGACAGCCCAATGGATATGATATCTCGCCTGCTAATGACTTCCAGTGGAACGTGTGGCACGAACAGGACAAACATAGAGCAGTTGAAATGCTCATGTTGAATAATGCCACTGCCTCCCTCAGGGAAGCAATGCAGATCTTTGAACAGCTTTCAGTGTGCCAAAACTAAGCTTGCCCAGGGGAGCACGGCCACGCTGCAATCTGACGTGGAATCCTCTTTTTCACAGTAAGTGAAAGAAGTTGCTACTTGCGTTGAGCCATTTACAGAATAAGAACAAGGCACAAATCTTGTAGTCGTGCCTTTGACCTTTATCAGGCAATTAATTCCCCTGATGAGGAGTGCCCCCTGGTTGACGCACGTCCCAGTGCTTTTTCAGATGTCAACCATGCAGCTGCTTAGCAACCAGGTGGAATGACAGCAAGAGACAGAAATGGCTAGGGGCAGTGGGACCACTGTGAGATGGGGAGGTGGTGAGTACATTAAACATCTTTGCTGTGTGCACTTTCATTGCTTTAGAAAAAGCTAAACCTTAGTGAGCTACTGCCATGCATTCTGAGCGGTCAGTAACTTGAAAAAGACACACTTTAAATAACAGGAGTGACTTCACCAAATTCTCATATACTACTATTAAATTCAGGGCAATTTATTGTGTTTAAAGTCAATAATGGGTTTTAATTAGCTTGAAAAATATTAAAGTATTCTGTAAATTGTCCATTAAAAGGCACAGTAGTGGACCTGGGGGACAAATCGGTGATCAGTGAAATGAATGATCAATGTAAATGACTTCTAGATGCATTCATAAAATAGTTTTGTTGTTTTGACCTAAATATGTAAAAGATTTTGTCCTCATGTGCCCTGTTTTATTTGCCAAATTGTTATCTTGATGTAAGGGATGTAAGTTGTCCTGTTTTGATAGATTTCCTGTCCTGGATTTTGTAGTCATTAGTTGTTCAGTGTATTGTTGACATAACTGATTGGCCACCTAAGGTCATCCCTACCAGTAATGACAAAATCTAGGACCAGACACTAGATTAAAGGTCTGGATTTGAAGACCTCAATGATCCATTGCTAACCTCCTCCTGTAAGTACTGAATGTCAAGTTTAAGTAACTGACAAGTGCTTAGAACTTTGTAAGATAGCGAAACTGGATTGGATACCTGACATTGAACGTTTGGATAGTTGGATTGGATTTGGTTTTGGAAAGTTGGATTGTGGCTGAATGTTTGTTTTTATTTCAAAATCAAAATTGCAAATAGATATTTTCCTCAAATAATTCATCCATATGCAGAGCAAAGAGTGAAACTTATTTCTTAAACCAAAGACATTGGAAGGAGAGGTGTAGGATCTGAAGCAATGCAGAGTATCACATTACCAATTAAACCTGACACACATGTCTGATCCAGGTTATGTCACCAGGTTAGTTTACTAACTAATTGCCTAGCTAGCCATGTGTAGATAAATGGTGAAATTAATGTAACATGAAGCCTTGGGTAAAAAAAAAAAAAAAAGACATTTTGACAGGCAGTATCACTAGGTTTTTGTAGTGTTTATTATCAGCTAAACAAGATGCATTGATAAATGTTAATATGTAAATGTAAATGTAATAGAACCAAAAATGAATTAAATTTGACTTTGCAATTATTTAAAAATAAATTACTGACATGCCTTTCAGTTAATTCAGTTACACTCCTGGCTTCACTAACTGGTATTGCCCCTATTGACAGAAATGGCTTTATCTTAATAATTGTAACTGTTTCTCGCATCTACTGTTAGTCTTTTGCTCACTCCGTAATGCAGAATTGCCATGTTAGAGGGGTTTTTGCAGCCTGTTTCAAATCTCCCCATGGCATTTTAGTGGAGTTCAGATCTGGGCTTTGACTACGCCGTTCTCCTACCCTCAATTTCTTCCTTGTTGAGCCATCCTTGGTGGATTTACCTGGATGTTTGGGATCTTTATCTTGTTAGAAGGTCCACTTCTTCAGTTTCAACTTTTTGGCAGATGGTCTCACACTCTCCACTCTCAGCACTCTCTACTATGAAAGAGAATACATAGCTAATTCTATGATTGCAAGTTGGTCAGACCCTGAGGCAGCAAAGCAGCCCCAAAGTATAACATTTTCACCACCGTGCTTTACAGTTGGTATGAAGTTTTTCAGATCAGATGCAGTTTTTGGCTTTTCCCAAACATGGCTTTTGGTGTTTTGGGCAGACAGCTCTAATTTTGACTCACCTGTCCACAAACCATTTTTCCAGAGGTCCTGATCCTTGCCTGGAAATTCATTAGCAAACAATCTTGCCCTGATGTTCTTTTAGACTGGACTGGATAGCAGTGGTTTGAAATCTTCTGATGATTCTAAATGATCTTCTTGACAGTGGATTCTTTTATTTTAATGTTTTGGAAACACTTCTCAAATCCTTTGACTCATAAGCATCTACAAGCTTATTTCTGAAAGGTGTCAGAAAGCTCTTGATCTAGGCATGATGATTACCCAAACTGCAACACCAAAGAGCAAACCAGGCAAGATTTATCTGAGATTTAAATGAGACTCGTCTCTCAGAGATATTCTCTGGTGGTGTTCTAATCATTAGTACCAGATGGTGTGCAGCGGATTTCAGTTTTAAACATTTTAGAAAAGATTATATAGGTCAATGACAATGTTTCAAAATATTATTATAAAAAAATAAGTAACTTCTTTTTTGGTAGTTTACTTAATTAAAGTACATGGTTGGACAGTTGCACCGCCTGACATTTTTTGACTTTTGGAGGCTAAAAGTAACTAAAAAACATTTTTAATGATACACTGAAAAATGGTTCACAAAAAATAGGTATTGATGAATATTTGGATATTTCGTATTGCTGTTGTCAGAAGAAAACAATGCATCTTCAAAATGGTACCTTTTTGGAGAAGGAAACTTTTATTACTTTTAATGTAAGTCAATGGAACCGGAATTGTACACAGTCCACACAATGGTCAGCGGACATTTTCAAATTATATCAAAATTGAAAAACAACAAAAATGGAGATACAAAGTTATACTGGCAGCAGCGATATATCCATCCATCCATCCATCCATTGTCTAATCCGCTTCTCCATCAGGGTTGCGGGGGGTGCCGGAGCCTAAGCAGCGATATATTTATTAAATATTTTTTGGGGACAATAGGTTTGAAATTGGACACAAAAAAATGCATGTCATGTCGATCATATACAAGGGGTTACTTTCTTTTTCCTCATGAGGAAATTTGCATTTCCTGTTTTTTCAGTCAGATGATATGTATGATAACGTGTGGTCTCTGATTTTGAATGTGATGTGATTGTTGGTACCAGATGAGTTGGAAACGAATATTTCTACTGCTGATCTCCTGGGATTTTCACATACAACAGGCTCTGTAGGTCACTCAGAATGGTGCAATAAAGAAAAAACATCCAGTGAGCTGCAGTTCTGCAGAGGGAAATGCCTTGTTGATGAGCGAGGTCATCAGAGAATGGCCCGACTGGGTTGAGCTAACAGAAAAGCAATGGTAACTACTCCATCCAGTTGTGGTCAGCAGAAAACATCCCCCAAATGCACAATACATCAAACTTTGAAGTGGATGGGCTACAACCACAGAATACCATATCAGATTTCTCTTCTTTCAGTTAAGAACAAAGTTGAGGCTGCTGTGGGCACAGGCTCACCAAAACTGGACAGTTGAAGACTGGAATCTCAATTTCTGCTAAGGTGCACATATGGTAGAGACAAGAGCATGAGAGAGCAAACAGCATGAATCCAACCTGCTTTATGTAAACTGTCCAGACCAGTGGAGGTTTTGTAATGGTGTGGAAAGTTTTTCTTGGGATGTTTGGTTTTACATTTATTGTTCAACACAATTCAAACTGTGTGTTACAGTATAACAGGAGAAAGCAGTTGCATTCAGGGCTGCCAGAACCATGGGGCGAGTGAACGTATGACCCACCCCTTCTAAAAGTATTAGGGCAACGACTCACCATTTCAGGAAGCTTGCATAAAAAATAAAAACTTGCTCTTTCCCTAAACTGCACTGACCGCTGATAGTCAAATTTGGAGACCGAACCAATCAGAATCTCCATTTCAGCAGGACAACCAGTCAAAATTTCCATGTCAGCTGGGAGGTGGGACATTTCCCAAACAGTAAAGCATTCATGATTTTGCGTACGGTGAGTGGAGCTGCAGCTGGTTAATCCTAGAAAAATCTTTTTGCAATACAAGAACTAATGTTCCAGGTCAAAGTTTATTTTAATAAATATGTGAATTTACTAAATATTTTTATTTAAACATTTTTTTTCAGCAATGTTTTGTGGCTACACTTTTGGGTTGTGGTGCTACCCCTGGTTGCATTACTGTACCATGTTGCTTTGCACTGCATTAGCCACAATTCCAATTATAAATATAAATAATCCACTCATCATGATGTCTTGAATATATGTTGTTTGGTGTAAATTATCCAAACAATTCAGTAGATTGTTTTATAATTTATTACATTACATTGTACAGCCCCGTGCACATGTTGCTTAAAATTTCAGCACCTCCATTTTAAAAACCTTTCTTGTGTCCTTGAGTGTGTGGATGTGTGCGTGTGTGGATGCGTGCGTGTATGACTGCCTTTAGCACTATGAGTCACATTAGGTGGTTAGTAGATTCTTGTTCTCTAGAGCACTGGCAAGTAAATACCGTGGCCGTGCACCAACAGCTTCCGTTGTGTGTGTTATGCTACTATGAAGATTTTGAAATACTGCATACTGAACATGTCAAGAACTTTGTGGCCTTTTGAGAAACAGGACTGGCCAGTAATGAACTGAAATGTACTGAAAAGACAATATGAAGTGTTTTCCCACCTAAAGTACAATTTGGAAGAAAATTATTTTCCATGGGGAGGAAAAATATAACTTTACCACACGAAGTCTATAATGTCTGACAAGGTTCTGCACCCAAAAAAAAATAGTGTTAGGAATTAGAGATGGGAGTCATTTTTATATAATGGAATATTAGCAGACATGGCAGTTTGCAAATTATTATTATTATTATTATTATTATTAATATAATCACTGGTAATTATATAATAATATCTCATGTAAAACTAACCCCTTCTAAATGGTACTTTGACTGTGTGTGTTTTATTTCTGTGATCTTAGTTAGTGCTTCATTACACTCAGATTCTTTTTGTCAACATCAGTAGAACAGTGGTGAATCCTCCTGTCACAGTAAGTCATAGTCATCTGATCTTTCTGAAGCTGCTGCTGATGGATTACCTGTCAGTGAAACTACAGGGAAGGCTGGTGATGGAGGCAATGATATTATTCCTGTTGGTATAATGTCACCTTCTCTCTGGAGACCTACTGCTTGCCTGTCACTCACGCTAAGCCACAGTAGCGCTATTGACCATGAGCTCAACAGAAAGATGAGCTCTCTAAGAGAACGCTCACAGTGACTGTCAACTGACGTTTGTGCTCCTTTTGGTTTTTAGCGTGAATTTGACACAGCTCTTTTTCCTGGCCACGCAGACTTCATTAAGCTAATAGTTTAAGAAGTTTAATATTAGGTTGTAAGTATAGGTCAAAAGTATAATCAAGCATGTTAGGGAAAACCTACATTTTGAGTTAGACACTGAGGTTTGGTGGTTGTGGTAACATTGCAAGTGTTATAGTCCCTTTGAGTCTCCTTTCTTGGTTTGATGACTGTCAGATGTGCTGTATAGGAAGTTTTAAATTTGGGGATTTGTGTCTTTAAGGAGAGCATTGCTGAGCATTCCTGTGCCATTGAGCTGGAAGATTAAAGTCTTCATTAAAGGAGTTTTTGGAGAGGTACTTTTAAGCCATGATAACTTATGTTACATAATTGCAGCTTACTATTTGTTGGACAGTGCACCATCACCTCCTACTTTGAGCTCAGTCCTTATAAGTAGTTGGATTGATTTAGTAATTTCACACTCATTTTTTTTTCTCACCATAATAATTCTATGTTTCCACCTGCATTCAGCCCAAAATTGTTCACCTTTTTGTTATTTGACACAGTTCCAGTGCAGATATTTCGTATATCTTGAGATTTACTCACACAATGTCTTTCGACTCTGTACTTGAACAAAAGGTTTGTATACATTCAAATGCAAGGGAAGTTAAGAGAGAATCCAGCAGCCATTCGAGAAGAGTTGCAGAATTACATGACAGCAGGGCGAACAACAGTTACACAGAGAATAATAAGCAAAAAACATAAATAAAAATAAATTCATAAAACAATTAAATAAAAAAACAGTAAAGTGATGCACATCTAAATGTACTCATGAATATTTAGACCAATCAGAAGTTATTTGTAACAATGTATTGTTTGGCAGTAACTTCAGTTTGGCATGTAGTGCAAATGATCCCAAGAACACCATAAACAGTAAAGTACAATTACGACACTGGGGTATTTTGACAACATGAGGCAAAATGTTAGATGCCAATTTAACCTAATCAGCCAAGGAAAGGGAGAAAATTGGTGTTTTAACCAGACAATGAACCCAAACATGCACTATTTTGGCTGTAAGACTGGTTTCTAAAAAGGGTGAAGGTGCTTTCATGGCCTAGGCAATCTACTTAGTTGAATCCTATAAAAAGTCCAACAGAGGGATCCTCTTTATGCTTTTGAATGCATACTTTTATTTTTATAAATATTAGCACTATGTCAGAAGACAGAATGTGGATATATGCACTGGAAGTACAATAATAACAAAAACAAAAGTCTCAATGTTTGTTTCCTGTCACTGTATCTCTCTTGCAATGAAACCCCAGTGAATCATCTTGGAGAAAGTGCTGTGGGTTAAAGATGTTGAGGTGGCGAATTTTCAACACCACTCTTTAGGTTTCTTGGGTCTATTACATGTGATAGAACTGCTGGATGGGGGTGTTTTTTTATTTAATTTATTTATTTGCTTAAATTTGTAATGTTTAATGTGTCTTAAAAGTGTACATATCTTTACTTGACACTAACTTACTTAAACTGTGGCTAGTCTACTCAATGCAGTGTCTAAATGAATACAAAATAGCAGCATAGAAATAGCAGTGGCAGAAAATATACTCCAGACTTAAAAAGGCTCTTTCTTTGTTTCTGCTGCTTGCGCATGCAGCTGGTATAACAGACTACACTAATTAACTTAGGAGCACAGTGCAAGCAAAAAAAGTGGTTTATTAATCTGTAAAAAAGAAAAATCATGGTGCATGCATGAGAGAAGATAATGTCTGGTCCTGGGGGGATGGTGTCCAGCACAACTTTATAGTTCCCCTACTCAAATACACCTATTAAACCTCCTGAAAATAAAAAGATGAGTCGAATCAATTGTGTCTTGAGCAAAGTTGTGCATCCCTGTACTACATTTTATGAAAATACTATTTTGACTTGTTAAAGAATAATAAACACATACATAAAAACAACAAAATTAGCCAAATGGCATCCCAGCCATGGACCTATTGATGAACATTACAACTAAACATGAAATGTTTAAGCATGTAATGATTAAAAAGCATGCCTTCGTTACCTCTACGGCCATTTCCTTTTTGGTCTTTAAAGCTGACTGTATAAAGTACCATGTATTTAAGTTAAATCAGGCATATTGATCATTTATTGTCCAGACATAGTGATCATGGTGTGAATTCTACCATTTAGAACTAATTACTTTCCCTCAAGCCTCACAATCAAATGGGGAAACAAGAGTCACACCATCTGACACTTGTTTGTTGATGTAGGTGCTGTTTTAAAATGAATTAGAATTAGAATTAACACCCATTTATCACTGTGTTTGCACACTGTGAAATTAGACCTCTGCATTTAACCCATCCATGCAGTGAAAACACCCACATACATGCACACTAGGGGGCAGTGGGAAGCCCTATCCATGGTGCCAGGGTTAGGTGCCTTGCTCAAGGGCACTTCAGTCAGGGACTGTCAGCCAATGGGATCAAACCAGCAACCTTCCGGTCACAGGGCTGGTTCCCTAACCTCCAGTCAACGACTGCCCCCTACATTAATGAGCATATTAAATCCTTAAATCAACAGAGAAAAGTTTAACGTTTAGCCCACTGTCAGTCTTTAACTTGACACAAAATTAAGTAATGTTACTGCCAGCTAAAATTTAGCTAACCATGTCACCCCCCCTTTTACTGTTTATCTGGTTGATTAAAAACTGCAACATTATTGAAATTAGTGCTGACAGCATGTATTATCCTCTCATCCAGTGTCGTCTCTTCCTGCTTGATAGATTTAATATTTCAAATACATTTACTTGCCTCCACTTTTCCCACTTTTGTAATAGCATTTAACCAGTAATTGTGCAGGTCTTCTCAGAACTTGCATGTAGCACACTCATCAGTGGTGTAGTCTGCTTCAGTTGTTCTCAATCAACTCATCTTAGAATTCTATTTTAAACATTCTGATTAGGACAGCTGGGTAGCAAGAGTAGAGCCTCCCTGTTTCATGATTCCCCTGCAACCTCTAGCTAACTTTGAAAGTACTGGATTTTAAGTGTGTTACTTTCAGTTCTAAGTGGAAGACACATCTATGTACAAGGTGATTTGCAAAGCTGGCAGTGACTGACATCTGCCCTCCCCCAAGCCGCTGACTGTGATGGCAGATGACTTTGCAGGGCCATGTGCCACACCACACCATTATCTCTGCGTTTTAAAAGCCCTTTCTGTATGAAGTCTTATTGGTTATGCATGTGTTGTAATTAACTGATGCTGATACTTAAATCACCTCAACATCAGATTGAAGTATTGGCCAGCTGATGTGGTCATCTGTTCTGGCTGGATTTCTGCTTTAATTTCTGTGTTTCTGCATTAAGTCTTACTTAACACATGTTCCCAACTTATACAATGCAATATTCTTGTTGAACAGAAGAATGTGAGCCTGTAGAATAATAGAACAATGACCTAAAAAACAAGAGTAGATAATTAGTCAAGTCTTCAAATCAATTTAGACAAGGGTTTAATCTGTGCTGCCTTATAAAAGCAGTTGGTTCCCTGTTCTTCACAACATAATTCTACTGAAGTGCAATATGAACCAATCAAAATAGAATTTAGAGGAGCTCAGAAAAAAAGTTGAAGTCTTCAATGAGACTGTAAAGGGTTACGAAAGAATATTGAAAAATCATCAGTCGAGTCAGGAAGATGTCACGGAGGAATTCAGCACAGGTCCTGCTCTCTTGTGGCGTGGGCGAACTAGAAAAGGAACGTGGCATGATCTGGAGTAGGCTGGAGAAGGAACACATCCAAAAATATACATCAGCTGAAACTTTTGTATAGAGGAATTTGTCAGAATAACTCGATGAGATTGAGTATTTAAACATTTTGTTCAGTAAACATATGACACTGTAAAATGTACTGTGTACTTTTTGTTAAGCAAGACTGTCTGTATTTAACATTGACTTGATGAAAGTCAGAAGCATAAAAGCATAAACACAGATAATTCCAAAGGCCTTATGCACTTTTCTCACAACCATAAATGAGTTACCTTATTTAGTCTTATTTAGTCTGCAGTCCTGTGTGAGTGTGTTGGGCAGCAGCTGTTTTGCAGTGGTGTATTGCAGGGGCACCAAAGTCTCAGCTGGGTGCTTCCAGGACCATTCCACTCTTTTTGGGCTGTCTCTGACAGTAAGCTCCTGTGACACACCGTAAAATGGTGTGGCTGTGCAGGAAAACTGATCTTCTACACCACCAGGTTGGGTCTTATGTGGCTAATCTACTGGGGGCAGCTTATATAAATAGACAACATGTACACCAGCTATTTTGTTTGCACATGTTTTGTGTGTGTGTATTAAAACAGATTTTGATTATGGAGTTGGTGTTTATCTGCATGGATCAAAAGCATTTCATGTTAATATTCTGAGTCATTTTTATTTTTGAGGATTTGTGTAACTTAATGAATGGATATTTGTTTAAGCACTGAGAAGAAAAAAAAGACATTTTGCCTAATGTTTACATATCAAAATACACACACATGGTAAACTGGTCCACTAGTGCTAACATGCAAAAAAGATGAAAATAGCTGTTTGTTGTAGTGCGCATTTTAAAACATGTCAAGGTAACAGAGAAAGAGAGCAGAGAAATACCTTTTCAGTGCTTTGGTTCTAGCTAATACTAGCTACAGTTCACCTTGTTATAACAACTCTGTCTCTGCCTTTTTAATCACATTGTTAACAGCAAGTTCTTGGCAACTGAATAAAACAAACAAGTGATGAGGCGAATCAAGTGGAAGCTTTTCATTCACTGCTCTTGTTTGGATCACATGAGATGCTGACACTCACCTGTGATGAAACCTATGGTGAAATAAGATTCTGTCTTATTAAGATATCCACAAATCACGTTATAGCTATCCGACCATTTTTTTTAGTGATTCCATGACTCTGGTTTTGGTCTGGTTGTAGAGAGTGAGTGCTGTGTCAGTTAAATATCTTCAAGATGGGTCGCTGTATCTCGGCTCCAAAATGCGCAGCATTTCGCAAAAGCCCTGGTGCTCAACGACTGAGTACGGATGCAAATCCTTGACAACAAAAATTGTGATAGTTTGCAATTCCTATCACAATCCTTTCCGAAGCTCTGACATTGCTTGATCAGTGGTCCTCTGGTTGACAGCAACCATAACCAGATGGAAAATTGGTGGAAACATGTAATGATAGTTTATCATTTTTGTTGTGGCTTAATTAATACCCATTGAAAGAATGAAACAGGTTATTACTGTGTCTTTAAGACTAATTATATGTAAATTAGCTTTGTTTTGATCCGATGCCCTTTAATATGCCTCATTCAAAAGTAGTCTGGGCTGAAATATTTTATACCTTCATCGTGAACAGATGGAGCTAAGCTGGTGTTGGCTAAATAAGCTGATATGTGTATTTGTTTTTGTGACATCTCAAAACATACATAAACAGGGCTTTTTTTGCATAGTTTTCATATATGAATTGTATGGACTGGAGAGTGACCACTACTTTCGAAAGCTTTAACAGCATTTACATACTACAACGAGAGCTTTTATTTAGAAAAAGCCTGGACAATTTGGTGAAAAGATGTCTCTCAAATTAAGTTGGTTAATCAAAATTTTAAAAGCCTATAATTTCTTATGTGCATCTTCCCTGAAGCTAACTAGTTGATTACAAGGATGTACCTGAAGCTGGAACGCAAGTGGAAATGCATGCTGTGATGAAAGGGTAAACCTATTCATGATGATGAAATTAGGAGTATTTCAGTCCAGTCTTCTTTTTGAGGCACAAGATGGACCAGGCAATCAGAATAGAGGGTGTGTGTGAAGGCTGTTGTTTAGGGAGCAAAATGTTGTATCACATTTTCACTGTAGTAAACAACTTTGCTCATGTTTTGTTTGTGCCTGTATTAGAGTGAGGATTGAACAGTTGCATATACTTAAGTGAGTAGTGCATTTAGTGCTGGAGTGATAACGTGCATGTGCTGCAAGCATGTTCAGATGGAGTATTTAAAGCATAGATGTGTAAATACTTACGTGTTTGGCTTAAGGTGAAAACTGCTCCTGTTTTTCCTTTATACTTCTCTGGTAAAATTTCTACTCTTACTTGGAATTGCATCATTCAGCAACAGCACGTTACATTGTGCAACACTGAGAACTTTGGACTTCATTCTCCCAGTGAATAGATCCCAACCTCCCATTCTTTCTCTTTGAGTCTTGATAGATTTTTGCAGGTTTAATTTGTTAGAAATTCACCTTCATGCTGACGACACTTTATGTCAGTGAGGACAAAAAGTCAAATCAAGAATGTCAAGCCTTCAAGCCTGCAGCTTTGGTGATGTTCTTACTCGTTTATATACCTGTTTAGCTGCTGCATAAGATTCTCTATATCTGTACCTGTTCATATGTTTAGAGTCCAGTGTAAATGAGACACTGGATTTCATTTTCAGTCTGAAAATATAGAGTTACATGACAATGACAAACATTTTTAGAAAAGAAGTATTGATGAATTTTTGTAGGTTTTTAATGCTAGTTTGTTAAATTATAAAGGAGTAAAATCAGGTCATATTCAGCATTATGTTCTAGATAGGTATGTTTTTTTTTCCATCCTTGATTGTGTCTTTGATGAAAGCAACCACTTGCTTTAAAATGCTGCAGTTAAATCACTTTAGATTTGATATGTGCATAGTGGTATTCACTCTGAACTTATTTATCTGAAATTTATCTGAAACCATTTTATAGAGGCTATAAATGTGTATTCCTCTGTGCAAAACAGAGAATAAAGGAGCTACTGCACAATCTATTAAACAGATGCTTCGGTTTGGGACATTCCTGCATAACAAATAAATTTCATTTGTGAGAACAGAGAATAGCCTATACTGTTAACACACTGAATTCTTCCATAACACTGAACAGTCCCATTTGCTAGCAAATAACTTTTGCAAAGAGCAGGGGTGGCAAACTCCAGTCCTGGAGGGTGTGCAGCAGTTTGGTGATTTTCCTACTCAGACACGACTCAGGAGCTAATTGCCAGGTTTTGTAAGTAAGCAGGAAAGTCACTAAACTGTGCTGGACACCAGCCCTCCAGGACAGCATTTCACCATTTTATGTGGGTCATTTTGGCCAGTGTAATGGAAAGTGAGAAAATAGTCCTACTGAAACGTCAGAATCTGTTTAATGGTTAAAAGCTGGTAATAAAGTCAAATGAACTTCCTAGAATAGGTGTAATGACAAGTTAAAGGCATTTGTTAGTTGAAAATAGAAGGATCAGCATGGGACTAAATGACTGTGCTCTCAGTCAGATTGCAAAACGTTCGGCAGTTCTCTGGCAGTCTGCCTCATTTTCCATTTGGAAGTAAAGGAAATGGAAGCCAAATATCCACCTCCTTATCTCTGTGGCATCTCTTTTCCACTTGCCCTGTGCCAGCACCGGTGCCTGGTTAGCATCAGGAGGAGAATCCTCTGGCAGTGCTTGCGTCCTGTGTTTAATGAGAGCTGTCACAGCCTATTTAATAGCAATTTGTTTCTGCTGGCCTTTTGGATTTGCTGTCCTGCTCCCACAGGACTTCCTGCCTCAGCTAACACAAATGAACAGTTGCAGCAGTAACTTAGAGGAGAACGCTAAGAGCTCAAATTATAATTATACATAGATCTACAACACTCATTTGGCTATAGACACAGTAGAGAGCTCCTGTAATTTGCAGCAGACTCTGTTCTTACACAGAAGCAGTAGACAGATGAATGAATGCACAGGAAAGTCCACTGCGCTAAGGCAGTATCAAGTGGACAGTGGACTACGTACATTACATTTAAGGTATTTAGCAGACATTGTCATCCAGAGTAACTTGAGCTGCAATACTGCCAGAAAAAGTTTCAGTGCTGATGCCTATATACATTACATTTGACATTTGGCAGAATAGCTTATCCAGAGCTGCTTTCAGTTTTGATCATTTTTATAGAGGTAGGTGAAGGTAGTATTAGGAGTCTTGCTCAATGACTCTTAACGGTATAGCGAAGGGTGCCTCCAAAGATACACAATACCTGATACATGGGTAAAAGCCATACACAGAGACAAGATGCTTCATAAGTGCGATTAGAACACATTTTAATCAGTGAAAAATTGGTGATGCTTTTCATTTAGTGCTATTCATTTTCATTAAAGGTAATGTTATTTTTCTGATGTTGCTCTACCAGAGATGCACAACATGGTAGCTACTCCTGTTCACAAGCTCATTTAACACAGATATTTGGACATGTGAGGGGAGTATTGTGAGTTTTCCTAGTTTACCAAACACAACAAATTTGAATTAAAGCCACAGCACACTGGACGCATACTGTTGTTGAGTAGCGTCACATAGCAGAGTGCTGCTAAAGAATGCCGGATAGAAAGCTAGATTCAAGTTCATTTTTACACTCTACTTGTCTAAATTCAATGAAATAAAACATTTAGTTGACATCAGTTGACTACCTCTTCACAAACTAGCTGTTTTCGAGCTGGAAGATACAAGCTGAAAAAGGCTAGGATAGTAATGTTAGGTAACTTACCATTAGCATTTTTCAGTTTGTCTAAATAACTGACAGCCTTTTTTCTATGTAAGCCACGTGTGATCTACTGTGGCTTTCTTATGACTTTAATGTTGTAATGGTAAAATCTCTGCTGGAATGACACAGTTCAGTATGTTGGTCCTTCAGCACTGCTAGACACCTGTTGAGTGACTTTAGTATTTTATTTTTTTAAATAAAGATGCCTTTTTTTAATTATTTGATTGATTTTTTTTTTTTTCTTTTTTTGGGAAGAAAGTTTGACTTCGGTGTTTCCTATTTTGAACTAAAAAATATGATTGAAATGACAAAAGGTGAAAGATAATTTACAAAAAACTTGACAAATGAATGAATGAATAAATTTTCTATTATTGAAATTACATTTAGTATTTTTTTTTTAAATTATTGTTATTACAGAGTTTATAACCTTATAACCTTATCTTTTCTATCTACTTAGGCCATAAAATGACCTTAAAAATTAATGGCTTGGTTTGGAAGGTTTTTATAGGATGGAATTAAAGAGCTAAAACTTCTTATTCATTTGTAAAGCATTTTTAGCAAAAAAACAAACGAACTTGTAACATAAACGTTAACATTTCTGGAGCATTTTTGTTGTTAATGTTATTGCTCATTCCTGATTCTGTTCAGAACTGCTTTCAGGTCAAACTAGCCCTTAATTGCTTTAGAAATTTTGTGTTTGCTTTAGAAATTGTGCCTTTGTATTGACAAAAGTTTTTTGTACTTTAACTCATGTAGAACTACATAGAACTGTTGTAAACTTCTAAACTAGACCCAAGTTACTGTGTAGGGAGCCTTCACATAAAGTTTTACTTCATGTACCTAATTCTGACTATAGTATATGATATAGTATGTGATATTCAATGGGTTTATGGCATGTCTGCCTCCTGCAGATCTGTTTGTGCTTTCTCACTGGGAATAGCCTACTAATGGGAAGTAGTACAAGGCATTCAGACACAGACATAACCATATGCTCTCATTAGAGCAAGGCTGCACTTCACATATTCTCTCTGTGACTGGCTGAATGGTCTCTGTGGGACTGCTAACCAAGGCAGTGCCCCCAGGCTAGCTCTGCCAGTATTGGTAGAGGAATGCTTTCAGTTATTCTTTTCATGGATGGGACCCGATATGCTGAAGTGCTTGCCTTTCAGTTTCTCTGCAGTTTAAGTCAGTTATTAAATGAATCATTGATGTAGTTTGTCCATTCTGATTTATCTAGCCAGCTTAGTGTAAAGGCCAAGTCTACGGGTGTGTCTTTCTGTGCAGGTGGTGGTTGCGCTGTTCGAGCCGAGGTTGAGTGATGAAGCTTCATCATCTTTAATGTCCACATTGGTTCTCCCATTTAGCTGCATTAAATTCCTTCCTCATTTCAAGATGACGTGACGTGTTTGAACAGTGAGACTGTAATAGTTAGTGGTCTTTTAACTGCCTTCAAAAGCATCATTTACAAGCATCATTAGAACAACAAAGGAGAAGTGTGTCGTCCAGAAGAAAAGAGCATCATCAAGGAATATACTTTGAATAATAAGAGTGCATGCCAAATGCAATCTGGGGGGTTGCTAGGCAACTGCATCAGTATCACTTCAGTAGGCAAGAAGCAGATTGGTGCTGTTGAATAGGTGTCTGAATCGCTGTGGTGTTTGATTTATAAGACATTGATTGAAGCATGCCCCATTGCTTGATTGGGTCACACTGAAGTTGTAGTGCAGAGTCAGAAATGGGGCCTGTATGGCTTAGTAGAGGGAAAAATGAGTAATTTTGTCACATGCACAGTATGATAAACTGATAACTGATGTGGATTTTGTATCAGACGTGGTGCATTCCTTCCATTCTTTTCCATGTGGTAGTGATGCCTCAGTAAAGACTTAGCAAGAGAGGTATTTTAATGGTTATATTATAGGTGCTCACTAACAGGCCTAGTGAATGGGTTGGCACTAGCTTGGTTTTGTTTTTGTTAATCTAATAGAAAATTTTCAGTGTCTGTTGGAAATATATTGTCTTCTGAGACTGAATTTACGCTTGAGGTACCCCAGTGTTCCATTCTTAGCCCTGTTTTCCTTTAACTTTATATTCTTCCTCCTAGAGTTTTAATCAGACATTTTAAATATATTTAATATCCATTTTTATGAGGATGATCCACAGTTATATCTTTCCATAAATCGAAATGATTTTAGTAGAGTAGCAAATCTAATTGAGCGCATTGACACTATTAAAGGCTGAATGAACAGTAACTTTCTTTAACAATAAAGTTAAATGAGGACAAAACAGGTTCTGGTCATTGGTCTTGACAACATCCTAGGGATTTGCAGGTGGCTCTTGGTTCACTCAGATCGAGTTAATGCTTTTCCTAGAAATTTGGGTATTGTTTTTCATTCTCATTTACAATTTTCAGCACTGAGCAAATCAGTCCAGTGCTAGCCTCTCTTCATTGGTTGTCAGTGAAATTCCGGATTGGTTTTAAAGTACTGGTTCTTATTTATAAGGCTCTGCAGTGAAGCACCTGTATACATTTGTGAACTGTTCTTGTACAAGTACCAGGTTGCTGAGATCCTCCAATAAAGGGTGCCTGAAAACTCGATTTTATTCTGTAGCTTTTTTGAGTGGAATTCATAGGCAATGTGCATAACTGTGTATGTTTAATTTCTTTAATTCACAAAATCCGTAGTGTTGGATAGCTGATTATTTTGTTCTTTTTGAGTGAAGCTTGACTTTTGCTGTCTAATAATGATACTATATAATAACTTGCACTTTACATAGTGAAGTTTCTTACTTATGTGTTAAAAAGACCACATGTTCTCTTTCTAAATAGGTTATTCAACACATGTAAAAAGTATGCCCTATGGACAACTTTCCAATATCCAATAAATGCCTTAGATATTTTGCCAAAATTCTGCACCTTCTAACATGAGTAAAGCTCAAATAAGCTTTGCCTTTACCAATCATAAGGCTGAAATAGATTGTCCAGCCCACTCATCATAACAGAACTATGTATTCCTCACTCTGTTTAAGTTATATAAAATTGGCAAGTCATTACCTCATCTGTCTGTCGTTTGTTTGTCCAACTGGCCATGTCAGTGTTCAGTGTGTGAATTCACTGGATGCATATCTAGCAGTAAAATGCATGCTGCTGTTTTGCAGGCTGGGACAGGATGATGTCCATAACCCATGCTTGTTACAATATTAAGATGATGAGTGTTTTTATCATATTTCTATCTTGTTTTTTCCTTCAGTATGCTCAAGCATATTACACCATGTTCCCAAGGACTTCAACTCAGGTTTGAACATAATGCATGAACACCAAAATCTGCATCTTCTAACTGTCCTGCACATCACTTCTTCCATTGCTAGATTTCAGGAACTCTGCAGTAAACACAGTCAATTCTTAGACTGATGAAAATGTGGTTTTGCAAATACAGATATCTTCCAGAGAGAACACCTTCCAGCTCTGATGCTGGGGAGCAGAATTAGTCCTCTGCTGAGATAGCGAGAAGTACAACCCCAATTCCAATGAAGTTGGGACGTTGTGTAAAACATAAATAAAAACAGAATACCATGATTTGCAAATCCTTTTCAACCTATATTCAATTGAATACACTACAAAGACAAGATATTTAATGTTCAAACGGATAAACTATTGTTTTTTGCAAATATTCATTCATTTTGAGTTTGATACCTGCAACACATTCCAAAGAAGTTGGGATATGGGCAACAAAAGACTGTGAAAGTTGAGGAATGCTCAAAAAACCTGTTTGGAACATTCTACAGGTGAACAGGTTAATTGTAAACAGGTGAGTGTCATGATTGGTTATAAAGGGAGCATCCCTGAAAGGCTCAGTGATTCACAAGCAAGGATGGAGCGAGGTTCACCACTTTGTGAACAACTGCGTGAGCAAATAGTCCAACAGTTTAAGAACAACGTTTCTCAACGTGCAATTGCTAGGAATTTAGGGATTTCATCATCTACAGTCCATAATATCAAAAAAAATTTCTGCAAGTAAGCGGCAAGGCACAAAACCAACATTGAATGCCTGTGACCATCGATCCCTCAGGCGGCACTGCATTAAAAACCGACATCATTCTGTAACGCATATTAACACATGGGCTCAGGAACACTTCAGAAAACCATTGTTGGTGAATTCAGTTTGTCACTCCATCTACAAGTGTAAGTTAAAACCATATATCGAACACCCAGAAATGCTGCCGGCTTCTCTGGGCCTGAGCTCATCTGAGATGGACTGACGCAAAGTGGAAAAGTGTCCTGTGGTCTGACGAGTCCACATTTTAAATTGTCTTTGGAAATCATGGATGTTGTGTCCTCTGGGCCAAAGAGGAAAAGGACTGTCTGGATTGTTATCAGCACAAATTTCAAAAGCCAGCATCTCTGATGGTATGGGGGTGTGTTAGTGCCCATGGCCTGGGTAACATCTGTGAAGGCACCATTAATGCTGAAAGGTACAAACAGGTTTTGGAGCAACATATGCTGCCATCAAAGCAGCATCTTTTTCAGGCACGTCCCTGCTTATTTCAGCAAGACAGTGCCAAGCCACATTCTGTGTGTGTTACAACAGCATGGCTTCGTAGTACATGTGTCCAGACCTGTCTCCCATTGAAAATGTGTGGCGCATTATGAAGCGCAAAATACGACAACGGAGACCGCAGACTGTTGAGCAACTGAAGTTGTACATCAGGCAAGAATGGGAAATAATTCCACCTATGAAGCTTCAGCAATTAGTGTCCTCAGTTCCCAAACGCTTATTGAGTGTTGTTACAAGGAAAGGTCATGTAACACAGTGGTAAACATGCTCCTGTCCCAACTTTTTTGGAACGTGTTGCAGGTATCAAATTCAAAACGAGTGAATGTTTGCAAAAAACAAAGTTTGTCCGTTTGAACATTAATAATCTTGTCTTTGTAGTGTATTCAATTGAATATAGGTTGAAAATTATTTGCAAATCATTGTATTCTGTTTTTATTTATGCTTTACACAACGTCCCAACTTCATTGGAATTGGGGTTGTAAAGGCTTTATACATATACAGATCTAACAAAGGCATTGTGGCTAGGTGTGAAGTTAAGACCCAGACTGTATAGATGATTCAGCAGTAAATGTTGATTCAAGGAACTGTCATACGAGTACAGATGGCAAATTTCCAAATGTTTGATGGGACAATTATAATTACAATTTGTCCTAAAGTTTAAGTAACATTTATCTAAATTAAATATATGAAAACACAATCTGTTAGTCCCATGTTTTGTATTGGTGATGCGAGAGACTTGCTCTACTCCCTACAGTATAAATTACAGTTACTTGACATTCTAGTTACTAGACAATCATATTTCATCACATGCCTAATACCCCAAAGAGCAAGCCAATGACAACAGTGGCGAGAAAAAGCTTCTTATCATGTTTATTCATTGTATTATTGGAGGAACCTTGGGAGAATCTACTGGGGAAGCGTACTCTCCTCTGCTAGGCAGTGAATGCTTAGTAGGTTCATTGATACACCCCTTGTGAAAAAAGATTTTCCTAACAAATCACATTTATTAGAATTTATGGCTAGAGAAGTGTTTTTGATGCAAGGCTACTGGCACTTTCCAAGGCTGCGATATCAGACTAAACAGAAGCCTTTTGAACTTAATACTGCAGACCCACTAATATGCAACTGCTGAACTCCCCACATCTCACAGTACAAAATCTGCCTGTGGCTAATGTTACACTGGATCATTTTCTATCCAGCAAGATTGAACAAAATTGTCCATTTGAAGTTGTGTCCATAGTCAGCAGCCTGTTATGTCTTTCTGGTTAGACACCAAGAAATATATTACCTAGGAGCTCTGTGGAGTAGGGAAGGATTATTGTGCCTCATGTTAAGCCCCAGTCCAGTATTTCTTCAGACAGGCTGAATGAATCTGTGTTGGAATTCGTGTTAGTTGGCCTGCTGTAAAGAAGACCATGTGTGTAGGCCAGGGAGAAAATGTCCTCCTCTGGAATGACATCACCAGGACTTTAATGCTTCAATGCTTTAACCGTCAACAGCACAGCACTTTTGTGGTAGGACCTCCTCTACAGGTTACACAGCACTTCTGTGGCAGGCCCTCATTGTCAGGCTCCACAGCACACTGCTCTTGTGGGTGAATATATGGTTGGGGTTAGACCTAGAGTCCTGAAATACATGCTGAAATAATGGCTTATAGTAGTTACTGCAAGACACGTGTTCTTTCTGCTCACCACAGTGCTCATCTAATTACATTTGAAAGCGAATTAGATGCCCTGGGTTTGTTGGTCCTGCTCTTACAATCTTAGCTGGTAACTGAAAAAGCTGATTTGTTAAGCTATTTTAACTCTGATTTGCTCACTTGACTTGGCCCAAGTTCTCAATCAATCAATAAGTCAGTCAACCTGTATTTAAGCTCTGAGTACATTGAGGGAGACCCTCATTTACAATGTAGTTGAGCCAATACAGAAAAGAAGATTAAGAAGTTAAAATTAAAAACATAAATGCTAATATATAAACGTAATAAATAAAATAAAATAAGGATGCATAAAGAATGTAATTCTTCAAAAACAAAGAAATACAAGATGTAAAATGATAGCTTTGCATCATTAAAATAAATAAGAACACAAAAATGAAACAATGTCTTAAAACGTACCTAAAATCGCTTTTAAAATTAACTAAAAATCAAGTGAACAGTTGCAGGCTGTACAGAAGTGTTTTAAATTAGTCTTAAATTTTAAAATGTGCATGTGACACCAGAGAGTGAAACTTAAGGGATTCCAATAATGAATTTCAGCTCAGTGGTGCACTGTAGCTAAAAGTTCATTTTCCCAGTTCTGTAAAAGCTCTCAGCAGCTGAAGGGTGATCCAATCACTGGAATGAGATAACAAGCCAACCTTTTCATGCAGTACACAGTAAAAGGTGTTGTATGGGTCACCAGTAATGAAAGTTCTTTGGATAAAACTTTTTATGTTCCAGCTTTTAGAAGCTATTTTGAATACTGAAGAGTGTATGCCCAGAATATGTATGGAAGGGCAGAATGGAGCATGGTAGGCCCCATCTTGAAATTATTTTTGTAAGTAGTACTTCTGCAATACCTGCCACTGTGTCAAATACAGTTGTGAACACCAAAGCTGTGATGACATGGTACATAGTTAATCCCCTTACAATTAATTACAATTAATATAGATATATATTGAAATTATAATGTGTCAACTGTATATACACTATATTGCCAAAAGTATTCGCTCCTCTGCCTTTACACGCATATGAACTTGAGTGACATCCCATTCTTAATCAATAGGGTTTAATGTGATGTCAGCCCACCCTTTGCAGCTATAACAACTTCAACTCTTCTGGAAAGGCTTTCCCCAAGGTTTACGAGTGTGTTTATGGGAATTTCTGACCATTCTTCCAGAAGCCCATTTGTGAGGTCAGACACTGATGTTGGACGAGAAGGCCTAGCTTGCACTTTCTGCTCAAATTCATCCCAAAGGTTTTCTATCGGGTTGAAGTCAGGACTCTGTGCAGGCCAGTCAAGTTCTACCACACCAAACTCACTCATCCATGTCTTTATGGACCTTGCTTTGTGTACAGTAGGCAGTCAGGAAGGGGCCGTCCCCAAACTGTTCTCACAATGTTGGGAGCATGAAATTGTCCAACATCTCTTCATCTGCTGAAGCATTAAGAGTTCCTTTCACTGGAACTAAGGGGCCGAGCCCAAGCCCCGAAAACCAACACCACACCATAATCCCCCCTCCACCAAACTTTACACTTGACACAATGCAGTCAGAGAAGTGCCATTCTCCAAACCCAGACTTGTCCATTGGATTGCCAGACGGAGAAGCGTGATTAGTCACTCCAGAGAACATGTCTCCACTGCTCTTGAGTCCAGTGGCGGCGCTTTATACCACTGCATTCAACACTTTGCATTGCGCTTGGTGATGTAAGGCTTGGATGCAGCTGCTCAGCCATGGAAACCCATTCCATGATGCTCTCTACACACTGTTCTTGAGCTAATCTGAAGACATGAAATTTGGGGGTCTGTAGCGATTGACTCTGCAGAAAGTTGGTGCCTTAGCATCCGCTGACCCCGCTCTGTCATTTTACGTGACCACTTTGTGGCTGAGTTGCTATCGTTCCACAGTTGACTGTGGAATATTTATTAGTGAGGAAATTTCACGACTGGACTTGTTGCACAGGTGGCATCCTGTCACAGTACCATGCTGGTATTGAGAGAGAGAGAGAGAGAGAGAGAGATGTATTATTAATCCCGAAGGAAATTTAGCAATTCACTGAGCTCCTGAGAGGTTTCTCTTGGGCATTTCCAAATATTATCTGCTCAGTTTACCACAATTCTCCTTACAGTTATTTTTCCACTCTGGTTGCTGCATGTTATAAATTACTTTCAGTTCAAAGATTTCCTTGGAGTCTTTCTCATAAATCATGACTAACAGCTGTCAGTAATACCACAGTCTTACCTTCTGTGGCTGTTCTGTTTGCCCATTCACCCATGGGATAATATACTTAAATCACTGCTTTATATCACTTCCACCATGTGTGGACATGGACTGCTCTATAGAATTTTGCCCTGTTCCCTTGACCCAAAGAGGCCTAATAACAATAAATATCTAGCCTGAATTTAATGGTTCATTAATTGAAAATAATCAGAGATGTGTACTTAACACAAACTGAAACCTTTCACAGTTAATGCAGTCTGTTTACTGTACACCTTCAATATTACTATATTACTTATCCAAATTTGTACCAAAATTACTATCCCAAATTTGGAGCAAGTTTGTGTCTATAAAGATTTTTTTAGAAATATTCACTTTAGATTCTGAGCTTTAGAATTTGTACATCTTTACCTTTAATAGTTTACTTAAATTAAATTTATATGCAGACTTCAATTAAACTGAATTTGCTAATTTACTTTAAAAAGACGTGGCAAGTTACCCTACTTTTTAAAAGTAAAAACCCAGTGTTTTACATTTTACAGTGGTGGTCGATTATATCCTGCTTTCTGTAGAATTCAGAAGTGCAATAGGTACTCACTTAAAGAATTTACGAAGATGTAACACATACAGCATTTACAGGTTTAAAAGACTTACAGAAAGAGAAATGTTTTATGATACGTTAGAAACGAACGTTTCTGTGATGCAGTCTCTCAAAGCCCATGGAGCACTTGGCCTTCACCTCTGTGCAAACGGCCTTAGCCACAGCCTACGAACTGAGACTAAACATACATAAATGGGCTTAAAATTAAGCCTTGTATAACATATATGCCACTGAAATTAATTTTAGACCAAAAAGTGAAACATCACATTATTTGTGAGCTCTTTTTAATGCCGTTAGCCTATATTTACTCCAAACAGCCAAACGCCTCTACAGTTGGTCACAAGCTGCATCACAACAAACAAAAACTTTTCCTACTGTGCTGGGATCAAACCCTCACACACTTTTCATTAAATTTTCCACAACACTGACCCTGTCAAACCGCACACTCATCTGATCAAACCACAGTACAAATAACCTATAGCTGTTCATCCTTTCCTATACCTCTTGACCAAAGTCATCTCTGACTATACCTCTATTAATTTGGCAGTCCATCCGTCACTGCCATCATGGTCAAACATCACTGCATCATCGCAAATTAAATGTGTGGTAAACACAGGAAACACAATGGGTGTGTTAGTTAATTTACTGCAAACCTCAATGTCAATATTGAGTTGGGAGAGTTTGTGGACTTTGTTGACATATAGAATCTTCTGAGAATAGTGCGGTGTTCTATCTGTTGATGCAGTGACGATATTCATTGACAACAGTTTATCAAAGTATTCCCAAGCCCATCTCCATCATGCAAACCCATTTTTAATGCAGTACAATCTCAGGGATTGATGTTTGTGAGCATTTAGTTTTATTTATTTATTTATTTATTATAAAGTAGTTCGTTTTGTACAATGATTAAATGTGACGGACAACAGCTTCTCCATTCGTCCAGTCAAGTCCCCTCCTCCAGATGCTATGAATCTATGCCAAGAATGAGACTGGCAGGAAGTCTTCTGAATAGTAAAGCGGACATCCTGCTTGTTCTGCTAGGAGTTTGATCTAAGACTGTTATAAAGACATAAAACTTAATAACAGATACTGTAAAGCTATACTAGGCAAGCTCGCTACCTAGATGTGATTGTGGAATTTGCGATCAAGGTGTGACAGATGACCCTGCTGATAAAACTTTTTCTTAAACCCAGCTAAGTGTTCTTTAAGTGTTGTCTTTTAGTGTCTGGCTAGTGCGCATACTGTGATGACTGCCAGTTATTTTTACTCATCCAGCCCCATGTACTTCATGAAATAGATGGTACATAAGTTACCTTTATAATGTTACATGACAGAGGAGGATTTAAGGCCAGATGCCAATGTGCAATGCATGATTTCTTTTTCAGAGTCACATCTTCTAGTGTGTGCTGTGCAGGAATGGAGTAATGAGGAAATCCTGTTGTTTTGGTGTTTTTCTGCAGGAATCAAACCAGGGAGCAACAGGTCTACAAAAAAGTTCCATAGCATTTACAGTGTTCATAACAGGCCAGTTGTACAGCCCATAACCTCTCTACATAAACAGATCATTTCAACCTTTTTGATGCTCATGAGGTTTTTAGTTATATAATTTACAGCATAAACTGAAATCATTGTATATATGTTGGAGATGGAGCTGCCGGGTAGAAGGAGAAGAGGTAGACCTCAGAGAAGGTTTATGGATGTAATGAAGGTGGACATGGAGATGGTTGGTGTAAAAGAAGAGGAGGCAGTGGATAGGGCAAGATGGAGGCAGATGATCCACTGTAGCGATCCCTAAAGGGAGCAGCCGAAAGAAGAAGATTGTATCATATTTAGGGAGGCTGCAAACTTGACATATTTGATAATTGACCACCCAGACAGTGTCACATGGCCACACAATCAATAAAAAGAAGAGTTTTTTTAATAAGTTGTTTTGTTTTATTTTCTCTTAATCAAGCAGCTCTTTTATCACAATAACAGAATTGAAGGAAATCAAAAACAACCACCGTTCCCTCCCCATCCCAGTGTTCTGTACATGCATTTCTGTTTACTGAGTAAGATTTAATGAATATATATTTTTTTATTAAAAAAAAGAATGTTAGCCTATAGAATATACATCATAACAGTTGTTGCAGTCTCTTCATCACATCAAACAAATCTGTTCCCATGACCCAAGAGAAGATGTGTTAACATTATTAATTCTAGCTGTGGCTAATTCTGTGTCAGGCACTGGTTTGAAAATGACTGTATATCTACTCTAAAAGAATCCATGATATAGCACAGAGACTGCTCTTCTCTGTGTCCTAAATGACCTTCTCCTTTCCGCGGATACAGGTTGCATCTCCATTCTTTTGCTTCTTGATCTCACTGCTGCTTTCGACACAGTAAATCACAATGTTCTCTTAACTAGGCTCACTGAGATTGGTCTCTCTGGAACCGTACTATCCTGGTTCCACTCGTATCTGACTAACAGGCTTCAGTTTATTTCAATTGGGAACCATACGTCTGACACAGTGCCCATTGAACATGGTGTCCCTCAGGGTTCCGTCCTTGGTCCCCTCCTTTTTATAATCTATATTCTCCCCCTCGGTTATATTTTTCGTAGTCACAATTTACACTTTCATTGCTATGCTGATGATACTCAGATCTATCTCAGCTTCAAACCAGCAGCACTGTTTCCCCCACCCCAGTTAAATAGATGTCTTACTGACCTGAACTTAGGGCAAATTTTCTTTCTTTAAATGCACACAAAACCGAGTTTATAGTTACTGGCTCCAAGTCAACTGTTAACGCTCTCAAAAATCTTGCTCTCACTGTAAATTATATTACAATCACTCCATCTGTCACTGTCCGAAACCTAGGTGTTCTTTTTGACCCTTCTTTGTCTTTTGAACCGCACATCAAGTCTCTGTCTAGGTCGGCATTTTTCCACCTTCGCAATATTTCACGTATCCGTCCTTTACTGTCCCCGGCTGCAGCTGAGTCTCTGGTCCATGCTTTTGTTACTTCTCGCCTGGACTATTGTAACTCATTGCTCTATGGGCTCCCCGCTAAGTCACTTAGGTTGTTACAAATAGTGCAAAATTCTGCAGCACGGATTCTCACATACACTAAAAAATCTGAGCACATTACTCCTGTTCTTCAGAGACTTCATTGGCTGCCCATTACTTTACGTATTCGCTATAAAATTCTACTTCTCACATTCAAGGCACTTCATGGCCTGGCTCCTGCATACTTACTCGACCTTCTAATACCCTACAAGCCCACTCGTAACCTCAGGTCTTCGGAAGCAGGCCTTCTAGTGGTCCCTAGGTTCAGGCTCAGCTCTATGGGTGGTCGTTCCTTCAGTGTTGCGGCCCCCTTGCTCTGGAACTCTCTTCCTCTCTCTCTTCGCTCTACCTCTTCTCTTTCTCATTCCAAATCTTTATTGAAATCTCATCTTTTTCTCCTTCATTTTTCTCCTGCATCTTCCTCGGGCCTTGTGTAAGGTGATATGCATTTTGTAAAGCGACCTTGGGTTTTGTGTAAAGGCGCTATATAAGTTCAACTTATTATTATTATTATTATTATTATTATTATTATTATTATATAATATGGGATGACTACTGATACAGAGAAGCCTGGATCAATTTAAAGTTCAGTACAACATGCTCTTCTTTTCATAATAATAATAACAGTAATAATAATAACATTATTATTATTATTATTATTATTAGTGTTATTATTATTATTATTATTTAAAAATGTGATTGAAATATCCTCCCATGACCCAGAAGGATAAGCAATAAGTGTGTGTATGTGTGTGTGTGTGTGTGTGTGTGTGTGTGTGTGTGTGTGTGTGTGTGTGTGTGTGTGTGTGTGTGTGTGTGTGAGATTTAACTAATTTCCTTCCTAACTGTGTGTTTATCTCCATCAGTTCTCCCAATCCTCACAGCAATATCTCCCAAATAAAGATCCATCTATATTTTCACCCTGAAGCCCAGCTGCTCATGCGCTGTTGTTACGACTTTGTGACTGTAGCCCTCTCACTCGTGTGCAGCTTTTAAATGGCAGTTTACATAAGTTACATTCATGGCTCTCTTGATAAGAACAACTTTATTTCCAGCTACTGCCATGGTAAATGTATTTCTCACTGAAGGGCGTGGAGTCGAATGTTGGCAATATAAAAAATATCAATACGATATGAAGGACACCTTCAGCAGTCTGCACTGGACAGGGATGGCAGGAGAAGTATGGATAAATCAACGAGCAGTGAACAAAAGCAACAAAGTCTTATGAGAGCTGAAACATGTAACTGTTGTTGCTCTCACTAGACTTTTGTGATGAAACTGTATTGACTTTGTTTTCATATCCAACTTGTGTTCGTGTGACTTTTATGTTTAGGTCCATGTGAACTATTTTCACATCATAATGTTATTTATTAAACATTGTAAAAACTGAGATTACCTACACAAACTACACAAACTTAAATTTTTTTAACTTAAATTATTAGTGAAGAGTCATCAGCATATATTTACCTTTGGTTTGGTTTGGAAGCTTGGTCTACTGTGGTGACACGTGATAACAGAGAATGTACTGACTGGAACTTGCTTGAGTGCATCACAGTAGTGATGCGCTTAGCATGAATATTTATGGCTGATTACGATTTCTATTTATTTACAACCATATTGGCCAATGAACGTTTTTTGTTTTTTTTTTGCCTTGTTACTTTTTTTTTTTTTTTTTACCTGAAGCACACACTGAGTGAGCTAAATGAACACAAACACACACAAATCTAAATCACATTATAAACATTTAATTTCTCTTTAAACTGGCATCTCAAATTTGTAAAATGAGTTGCTTATTTAAATAACATGGATCAAGCAGCATTTAAGCACTACGCAAGCATTGCCAATTGCCATTTGGGTGTTTGGAGCAAAAATCTGCCATTTCCGAATTTGGCCGGTTCAGATGGTGCACCTGTAATTTCCAACTTTGTCAGCTCGTCATGAGCAACTTTCTTATTGGAAATTTGGAAATTAATTCATTTATGAGGACCGTCATAATGAACCCTCCGTCTGTGTGCAGGAAGCTGGGTCATAGGCAGTTGGTGGCTGGGTAGTCGGTTGTGTTCTGTCTCAGGTGTGAGGAGCTGGAAGGATGACTCTCTGGCCCTCACATCCTCTCAGCCCCTTCAGGCTTGGAAGTGCCAAGGTGTCAGATGCTGTTTTGTCCTCTCCTTTATTGAATTGTGACACTGAGCTCATCTCTCCCCATGATGAGTAGAGACCAGCTGGCTCCTCGTCTGCAAACAAAGCAGGGCTGCTCAGTACGTGCAGCGAAAGGGAATCACCTTGTCCTTGTTTGAGCTTTGAAGATGCAACCTGGTGCTGTGGGTTTCTCATTTCATTTCAACCTGCTTGCAAGCTTTAGAAGAATCGGAACTTGATTAAGTGGAACAATGATGTGATATGAGGAATTTGGGCAATATGGTGTTAATCAATATGGTGTGTTTAGTTGATCCTTTTCACACTAGCCATTTTGGAGGTGCCTCAGTTGAACTGTGCAATTTTTTTTTTCCAGTAACACTGATACAATGTTTCAATGTTAACGTGTATGATTTATAAAATTGGAAGCTAACTGGTTTGTTGTTTTCATGCATCAGCAAGAAAGTCAACATTTAGAAAAGTGTTTAAGTACAATTTATTTTGACAGTTGACATACAGGATTTTTTTATACATCATAAGCTGCACTTGTGCTGTTTATTTTATCTCAGCACAGTCATCGTTGTGGAGCGGTTTTTACAGCAGGAGGTTCTGACTCCTCCCTTTTCACCCCTCATTGCTTGCTAGCAGATCAGCTGAGCTCAGAGTGCCAATAGTTTCCTAGTCAATGTGATAGCAGAGAAACAATTTATTCAGTTATATGTATTAAATATTCTATTTCCATTCCGTTGGTCAAATGGCCAGAAGGAGGCTATATAATGCAAGGCTTGCAATCCAGAATCTGAATTACTTTATTGATGTATGTTATACATGCAAGGACAAGCACACAGGGGGCAAATTCTTTAGTGCTCAGGCAAAAATCTGGCTGTGTCTGGCTTTTAATAAGTTGCTTTAACAACATGGTTTCTCAATGTTGCCACATATATTTTGATATGTAAACACTCGCTAGCACCTAAAATTCTTTTGTATTTAATTTAAGTTTCTGTAAATTCTACCATGTTATCCAAGCATGCATATGAGTAGAAATCTACTTACCTTTTTGTTGTTATTCTGGTTCAATAAATCAACACCAAAGCTTTGGAACCAAAGTCTCTGAACCCATCACAGAAGAGAGGTAAGAGAGGGTGTATATGTAAGAAAAGATGGAAGATTTTATGAGAATTTACCAGGATTCATGATTTGATTTGCTTCCTTCAAAACAGTGTAGAGTTTAATAAAGTTATTCTCAGTAGCCTTACTGCCATAGTGACCACCTGTTTCCTTGTGCTTTAGCTGCTTAATGATGTGGATTTTTGTGAAATTTTGTTAATTTAAATCTTCTCATTAAATCATGTCTCTGTCTCTGTCTCTATCTCACTCTCGCTATACTCCTCCTCCATTTAGGCTACCAGAATGACTGCTAAACCTCATCCACCGCTAATGAAAAAGCACAGTCAGACTGATCTAGTGAGTCGGCTCAAGACCCGCAAAATCTTGGGAGTTGGAGGAGAGGATGACGATGGAGAGGTGCACAGGTCAAAGGTCAGCTTCTTTTGTGTTTATGCTGATAAATATCATTGTCACACCTCTCTCTGCTTCGTAATGTCCTGTCAGCAAAGAGCATAGTTACATGTTAGGATATTAAGAAATGCGACGCTCCTCACAGAATTTAACTAATTAATTCATTAATAATTTGTTGATGCTTGAGGAGAAGTTCAGGCCAAAACCAAGCGGCTGGCATTTGTCTTAATTTACAGTGTGTAAAGGTATTTGCCCTTTCCCAATTTCTTTCCAAATCAAACATTTTATATTCTTTTATATTTTATTACTATGTTTCAGATCATCAAACTACTACTTTAATATTAGACAAAAATAACCCAAGTAAACACAGAATGCCTGTTTTTAAATGATGATTTCATTCAGTGAAGGTAGAACACTGTTTAGCCCTACCTATACCTTTGTGAAAAAGTAATTGCCCCCATAACTACTAAATCAACCAGTTAACCAAATTCAAGTGAAATACTGGGTTCAGTTTCACTAGCCACACCCTGGCATGGTTACTGCCAGACCTGCCGGATCTAAACATCGCTTAAATAGACCCTATTTGGCAGTGTGAAACAGGCTAGAAGGTCTTAAAAAGCAATTCAAAAAGGAAAAGCGATTGAAATACAGATGCGGAAACCAAAGTTACTGAAGTCTATCAGTCTGGAAAGGATTACAAAACCATTGCTAAGGCTCTGGGACTCCAGCAAACAGCCATTATTCGCAAGTGGAGAACGTTTCCAGGAGTGGCAGGCCTACCAAATTTCACCAAAAGCTCACCGAGGACTCATCCAGGAGGTCACAACAGAACCCAGATAAACACCTACAGAACTGCAGATGTTTGGCTTAGTTAAGGTCAGGGTACATGATTTAGATTAGATACATAGTTTAGCTCAGACACAGAATTGTCTTCATTTGTACACCACTGGTCAAAAGTTTGGAATTACTTTTCATATTTATAATTGCCTTAAACACCAGAAGGTACTTTAAGATGTTTTATGCAATCTTGCAATCTGCAATGCAAAGTTTTGTGGGAACACTATAAAATTACTAAATAATAATGTGCTTTAATAATCTATTTATACTAACGTCTTGGTTGTTATCTGCCCCAAGATTTGATCAGCACTTTTTAAAACCTGAGGAATTCTAAGTTTTAATTTTATTTTAATATTGCTTCAGTGTTTTATAGCATTCCTGGTCATTAAAGAATCATCTATATGTTTGTTCATCATCCTTAACAGAGAGGAACAAACCTTTACAGCTTCCTAGAGATTAGTTGAAATATGTAGAGTAGTAGCACAATAATCATTCAAACATGTATCTTCAACAAATTGATTTTATATTAATGAAAACTGTGATTCAAATCTTTTCAGTGGTGGTACCAAAATTTGGAATGGTATGGAATACTGAGTAACAGTAACTAGTAACAGGTTAGTAAAAATAGCCTATTTATTGTAAAAAATTAGGAATGTAAACCCATGTCCAATTTTAAGAAAAATGCAGCATTGTCCTTGCTGTAGGTTCATATGAGGGCTTATGTGGCTAGGTTTTATTACCAAACACAAAAGAAGGAAGTACTATTTTTTTTTTCCCCCCTCCATTCACTCTTTCCTGCTAGGGAAGACTCTCAGGATAAAAAATACTTGTTTTCTCTAAGAAGGTTGAGCTTCTAATGTCTTGTTTATGAAGAGAGAAGTTTGAATCATGTAGGGATTTGGTGGAAGCTTTGTCATGGAGGTGATGATTTCTTGTTTTATATTTATGCTACTCTTGCAGGGCCTTTGGTGCAGCAGTTCAAACATTCTCCTGCTTCCTTCTGTTCACTATGGAGATTAATTATTTAGTTTCAGTTCAATAACAAAGCATGTGGCAGCACCAGAAGGTAGAGAGAAAAATGTGAACAGCATGCTCTCACAATGGATTTCTGCATTTACCTCATTTTTATTTCTAGCCCTGCACTCGCATCCGCTTTCAGTCATAAAAAAAAAAGACCTTGCGTGCATGTGTTATTGTCTGACGGATGAGTGGGTTGGCAATTTAACTCGCCTGAGTATTCCCTCCAAAACCTTGTTTGTTCCTGCTTTTTCCAGTCTTCTCTCTCTATCTCTCTCTCTCTCTCTCTCTCTCTCTCTCTCTCTCTCTCTCTCTCTCACTCTCTCACTCTCTCACTGCTGGTCTGCCCCTCTCTGCCAACCATGTTTTTTGCTTGTGATGTCAACTCTCTTGTTGAGGGCTTTTTTCCTGCGAACAACAGTTTGCTAAATGTCGATGTGTTAACATGATTTACTAACGTTAGAACAGCTGCCAGAGGTCAACTTTGTGAGCAGTGCTGAGTAATATTGAGGAAGAAAAAAAAATCACAAAGCTGTATTGCAGAATAAAACAAGGAAGCAGTTCCATTACAGTCACACTATGCTTGGTTGTGCATAAATAGCTTGTGTAATCTCCATAGAAAACCATTGACCATAAAACGGGATGCTCTAGAGTAGCACATGAGCCTCAAGTCATTGTGCCCATTGCCAAGCACCTGCCTAAGGGGTATAAAGCCCCCCAGCATTTGGCTGTGGCACAGTGGAGTTGTGTTCACTGGAGTGATCGAGCTCAATCCAATATCTTTTGAGAGGAGTTGGAATGGTTTTTGTAATATAGAAGTAATGATCCATTTTTAGTGCCTGACCCCACTAATGCTAATACATGTAGTAATATGATTATATGTCCAAATGTTTGTGGACACTTGCTCATACAACATAGGGTATTAATAGGAATAGGTTTTTTTGCCCCCCTCTTTGCTCCAGTAACAGCCTCTACTCTTCTGGGAAGTCTTTACACTAGATGTCGGAACATTGCTGTTAGGATTCAATTGCATTCAGCCATAAGAACATTAGAGATTTCAATATTGATGTTGAATGCTTACTTCTGGATTAGAAATGCCACCCCAACTTCTAGAGGTATTGAATGGAGATCAGTCACTCCACAGAATGTAGTTGCACTGTTCTGTAGCTCAATGCTGGGGAGCTTAATACTCCTTTAGTCTGCATTTGGCATTGAGCACGACCTTAGGCTGATGGGTGCTATTCTATGTCCTATTCTATTGCCTTTGTTTTGAATTTGATTGAATGTTAATAGTGGCTGGACTTATTCACACATTGCATATACCAGTACTATGAAGGCCATTATCTTGATGTGATAACAATTAGCAAACAATATATTGAGCAACCAACAGGAACAGATGGAGGCAAAGCATCAGTGCAGTCACATCTTCAATAAAATACCTTTACACAAAATCCTCATGAAAGCATGAGTAGGAGATAGAAAGAGAAATCCTCAATTTTCTCCCATTTTGAGCCTCTAATCTCCCCATTTCCTCTCATGATGTGGACACCCTCTTGAATGTCAGAGGTCTCTGTTTACTCTCCAAGTCTTCAAGTATCTCCTTGTGAATGTCTTGCCATTTCTGGCATTGAACAGCAGTATTCATACTGATGACTGGAGGGGCCTCAGTGCTTCCAGATAGTTACAGACAGATAAAAGGGACAAGGAGACAGAAATATTAACAGTACTGCTTTATGCTGTTTATATGGTGGTCAGCGTCTCTCGACAGTGGTCCACTTTCACTGTGTAAACTATAAGATAATCCAGCGAGTTTTTATACAGAACGTACACTACACATACACATGCTTGAAATCATTGTCTATGTGTATATAAAACTGTGTAGTAACCTGTCTAGTTTAGTAATTCACTATATTATGGGTTTCTTAGACTCAAAAAAAGAGTACTAAATTGTGACTGGGGCTGTACCCCTCTTGTCACTGGGGTGGTACCCTCACTGGAACATTTTCAGTACCTTTACTTAGGAAACATAATTGTACCATATTCCATTGCCTTGACTTTATAACTTTGTCACATCTATTACCAATTCTCTACTGTGATTGTATTAGCTGCTGAATACTAGTTTTAAAGGTATTTTAAAATGAATTATTACTTCTTGGTACATATTCTTTTGAACTTGCTTGCTACCTTGCTTAAAGCCTATATACCTGCATTTGTCACAACCTTTTTGCAGAACATTTTTATGTGGTCATAGAAATGAACAGAAAAGGACACTTAATCTGGAAGACAAAGTCTTAATGTATTGAAATGGGACAAGAATGGAGGGAGATCTTTGGATCATGTATTCAGATCTAAGGAACGAAAAATCTATGTTAAAAATATATGTAATATGTATGAAGTATGCTTGCTCTTGTTTAAATACTGTAAGGGAAAAGAAAGGAGCTTTGGTTGTCTTTGCACATTTTGGAAAAATGAAATCGCGTCCAGAAATGTAAATCATGATTCTTAGAGCAAGGCCTTCAGTCTTCAGTTACTTGCTGGGTTATTGTTCACTCTAACTTTTTATCACGGCAGTGCTCAATGGCTATTGGTATCGGCCCCAAAGACATTGATTGGTTCATCTTTAGTTTTTATGGCTTTGAAATTCCTCCTGCAGGGTAGTTGTGTTTAAGAAGTGTGTGCAGACTTTCATGTAATCATCTTAAATGAAGTGCTCCAAGATATAAATTAAAATAGCTCTTTTTAAAGCTCAGTAGTTTTCTTTTTAAATTTTCTTTTTAAAGCAAGCTTTCAGTATTTAAAAGAAAAAGATGAGCACATACACTGGATGGATGCTGAACAGAATGAAGAAAAAAGGGAGGAGGGAAGGTGCAAAGGAATTGAGGGAAGGAGAAGTAGTGGGAAGGAAAAAAGAAAAGGAAGAAGTGAGGTAAGGGAAATAGGTGATGAGAGAAGAACAGCAGATAAGGAGAGAATGGTGTAAAGAAATGAGAAGGTGAGGAGGTGAGTAGAGAAAAAGGGAATTGGAGGAGGTAAGAGAGAAGGAGGTGAAGGGAGAAATTTTCATCTGTTAAGCCCCCTAACCTTTTGGCCTGAATCACAGATGTGGTGCGCCTCTCAGCAGTGCCCAGCAGGTTTTGAACAGGTGTGCCCTCGGAAGATAATGTTGCAAGTATGATGAATCATTTTTTTCTCTGGGACTTTTTGTGCTTCCTCTTGCAGAAAACTGATTTTCTCTGGACGTGTTTGCAGTCAGGAAAATGTCAACCATCAAACAAGTCTGTGCCTGTCTGCTTTTTTTTCACCTGCAGTATCCCTTTGTTCTGTATTATTTCATTCCTTTATAAACAGAATCTCCCACCTATGACTGAAGAAGAGGAGAAGTGTGTGTGTGTGTGTGTGTGTGTGTGTGTAAGCAATACAATACAGGGGTGTAAAAAAACATTTCCACATTTATGGTTTTCTAGTTTAGCTGTTTGGTTATATGAGCAATTTGCACATACTTACACACATGCATTCTGTTTCAGATTTTGTTGTTTTAATATTTTTTTCTTTGTCCTTCACTCCCTTTTGCTTTGCTCCTGTTGCTGCTTCCTTTGCTAGCAAGTTGACAAAATGCCATTGTCTGTGCACATACACCCCACTCAAAACTACCAAGAATGGATAAGTTATTGCACTGTATCTGGACATGTGACTCTTAGGACAAACATCTCCTCTTCACATCAAAAAACTAGAAGTCCTTCAAATGTGGCTGCAGCCTCGTCAGAAAGCTGCTCTGCTAGCCAGAGGCGAGGGATAGCTGACAAAGTGGCATTTGCTTGCGCTTGTGATTGTGTGCAAAAAGAAGTTAAAAGGGCACTCAAGAATGGGCCTTGATGTTTTCATCCTCGGTTACATAATGTAATAGCAGTGACCCTTTTGTGCAAACTGAACTGGAAGCCAAAATGACTTCTGCTTCTGCTGCTTGAAGTAGTGTGCCTACCTTGTGTTTGTAAAAATAGCCAATCTGCTTTGATGCTAATCTGCTTTTGCGTTAGCCTTAAAAACCGCAAACTTGCTAAACTTGGCTTTTGTGGTTATTATGTAAGCTGCTCACAGCACAGTACTTTAATACTATTTGCTCCTTCTCAGTGTCTTTATGATGAAGGGGTCACTTTAGCTCAAGACCTTTTTGTTAATTAAGAGCTATTTTACACATTGCTTATGGAGTGCATTTTCACATTATAGAATATTCAATATTGTTCTACTTCCTGTTGGAGTGCTGGGAATGACTGCACGTTCCTAAATAATGGAATATTTACGTAAAGACTTTTTCACAAAAATGAAGTATTTGTGATGGCTATAGAGGCAAAGACACTGCCATACAGTGCTCGATTTGTGTGCTTGTCTGTGATATTAGGGAAAACAGGTGTGTCTCATCGGAGGACTGTTTAAAATTCAGCTCTCCAGTACTGAAGAGGGAGAATACCTGACTAGAGAGCTAAATATAGACTTCATGTTCCAGCGTTTTTTATTGTCGTCTTCTTCTGCCACATCTGTATTGTACCATAGCGAATAATTTTTATGTGTGTTCCTGTACTTGGAACCCTGTTTATTTCATGCACGTAATAGTATCAAATAAGAAACTTTGTAAGTAAAATATGTATATAATAAAAAAATATATTTATATTTATTAGGTACACCTGTTCAATTGCTTGTTAACACAAATAGCTAATCAGCCAATCACTTGGCCACAACTCAATGCATTTAGGCATGTAGACAACTTGCTGAAGTGCAGACCGATCATCAGAATGGGGAAGAAAGGTGATTTAAGTGACTTTGAACGTGGCATGGTTGTTGGTGCCAGACGGGCTGGTCTGAGTATTTCAGAAACTGCTGATCTACTGGGATTTTCATGCACAACTGTCTCTAGGGTTTACAGAGAATGGTCCGGAAAAGAGAAAATATCCAGTGAGCAGCAGTTGTGTGGACGAAAATGCCTTGTTGATGTGAGAGGTCAGAGGAGAATGGGCAGACTGGTTTGAGATGATAGAAAGGCAACAATAACTCAAATAACCACTTGTTACAACCAAGGAATGCAGAATTCCATCTCTGAAGGCATAAAATGTTGAACTTTGAAGAAGATGGGCTACAGCAGCAGAAGACCACACCGGGTGCCACTCCTGTCAGCTAAGAACAGGAAACTGAGACTACAATTTGCACGGGCTCACCAAAATTGGACAATAGAAGATTGGAAAAATGTTGCCTGGTCTGACGAGTCTCGATTTCAGCTGCGACATTGAGATGTTAGGATCAGAATTTGGTGTAAACAACATGAAAATATGGATCCATCCTGCGTTGTATCAACGGTTCAGGCTGGTGGTGGTGGTGTAATGGTGTGGGGGATAGTTTCTTGGCACACTTTGGGCCCCTTAGTACCAATTGAGCATCGTTTAAATGTCACAGCCTGCCTGAGTATTGTTGCTGACCATGTCCATCCCTTTATGACCACAGTGTAACCATCTTCTGATGGCTACTTCCAGCAGGATAATGGACCATGTGACAAATCTCATTTCATCTCAAACTGGTTTCATGACAGTGAGTTCATTGTACTCCAATGGCCTCCACAGTCTCCAGATCTCAATCCAATAGAGGACCTTTGGGATGTGGTGGAACGGGAGATTCGCATCATAGATATGCAGCCGACAAATCTGCAGCAACTGCGTGATGCTATCATGTCAGTATGGACCAAAATCTCTGAGGAATGTTTCCAACACCTTGTTAAAAGTATGCCATGAAGAATTATGGCAGTCCTGAAGGCAAAATGGGGTCCAGCCTTTTACTAGCTATTTTTATTTGTACCTAATAAAGTGGCCGATGAGTGTATATATGGGTGTTTATACAGAAGGGGCTGAAATTGGGATTAAAAAACATTAAAATTCTTCTTTCCCTTTAAAATTCCATTATGTTTATTGTACATTGGAATTTCACTGTGCAAAGCAAAAATGGTTCTTTGTATTTACTCATTTTAGCTATGACATTATGCAGTGTTTATCATCTTCTCAATATCAGTTTTTCTAACTAACACTGTTTGATACTGGGGTGGGGGGGTATTATTTGCTGCAGGTCACAAACTGAGGGGAGTGGCTACATCTTAATTCAGACCAGAGAGATTATGTTTGTGTGTGCCGGTGGTGAAAACATATTTAACAGTTTTTGTGTTTATTTTTTTATTTCTACTTAATCTTGGTAGGATTTGAATTATTTATTTATTTATTTTTGTTTCGTTTCATTAATATGGCTTGGAGACATGCAATGCTCATTATTTAACAGCATATCAATATTTTTATCAAATTATTATCAAACATAGTTCAATATGTTTAACTATTTAACATATTGTGTCCAAATATGTTTCAGATTCTCATTTTAGCAAATTATTTTTCTAAGGGAAGGACAATATTTTGAACCACTTCTGTAGAATGACCCAGTTGGAGCTTTGTCCAACTTTCAAACACTGGAGTAACATAGTAAGAGCGCAGTATAGCTTAGAATTCAGCAGCTTCCTACTGGCTTCCATTATTTTCAGAAAACTGAAAAAATTAGCAGCTTCAAGTTTGTTTCCATGATAAATTGACTGGGGCAAAATGAATCAGATACTACAAACTAATAACAGGAGAACTTTGTTGCAAAGCTACTATTGGCAGTTACAGAGAACTTAGTTACTTAGAGAAGTCTTTGTTTCATGGAAGTATTTTGGGCCAGTTTTGGCCAATTTCTCTTGGCAAAGTGGCTCAGTTTTCCAAGGCTAGGAGGGTTCCTCTGATAAACTCCCAAATTTGAAGTTCATCATACATTTTCTGTTAGATTCAAGTCAGGAGATTGGCTAGGACATGCAAGCAACTTTACCAGTTATTTTGACTCTGTTTAAGGTCATTATTTCATTGAAACATCTATCTTTTTCCTTTTCTTGGCACAGTGAGATTAAAGTCCAGCTAAATTGTTGTATTCATGCTTCCTTGAATGGTGTGTAATGTACGGTTTGAAGCAGCCACAAATCATAATTTTCCCACCTCTGTACTTCAGTAGGAGTATGATGTTGTCTGGGTCATTCATGCAGCCGTTTTTTTTTCTCCAAAGCTGAATTATTGCCCGAAAGTTAGATTTTTTTTTTGTTTATCTGACCTGAGTATTTCATTCCAAAACCATTCTGATTGGTCAGAATGCTAATTTGATCATTTTTTGGAGGGCTGCTCTGTGCTCCTTTTTCAGCAGAGGAGTTTTGGGTGGATTGTAGAAACCGAGGTGATTTTGGTACAGTTGTCTATTGCTCTCTGTTTAACTGTTGTTTCTGCTGCTTCAGGTCATCCTGTAACTCTTCAAGTGGGTTTGAGAGAAATCTTGCATGGCATACCAGGACTATTAGTTGTGGTTTCATAAACTTTCTAATTGCAAGGTTTTGATCCAACTGTACTTTTAATGTCTTTGCCATGGCACTGTAGCTATTTCCAGTGCATCCTTCACGATTGCTACTACTTGTGAGAAATCTTCCCAACCAGGGGATGAGTATTAATATGCAGAAGTTTATTTTTAACTTTATTTTTAACTTTTATGTAAATGTATGTGTGTATTTTAAATATATTTTTCCTTATCAAATTTGAATTAATGTTTTTGTTTTGTTCATAAGTACAGAAGGCATTTATGCATGTAAATTCAGAAGTGTATATATGCGCTGGAAGAATTGTGAATATCAAGTGAATATCAAAACAATATTTGTTTTCCCTCACTGTGTGTTCCAGTGGTTAAGCCAACTAATATTCTACGTGAGCAGAACTCATTATCTTTTTCCTTTTTTTTTGTCTTAACACTAAAGACTTTTCCTCTTTCTGACTTGTTCAGAGGATGTTATCTCAGTTGAATGGGTGCAAAATGTACCTGAAATAACAAAAAGAGCAGCTTTCCCTACAACCTAGTAAAAGAACTGAATGAAAGAAATGAATTTGGTAAAATATGCAGAAAAATATCAAAAATATAGTACAGAAAGAAGAGGACAAGTATCTGCCACAGTGTCACTGAGATGGTTAAAATGTATGACTGCAAAACAGTGATTATATGGGTGAAAGATGAGCTGGCATGAAAGTCTTATTGTAGAGTAACTGAAGTCATGTGTTGTTTTCACCAGCTTGAAATTGTTGAATGTGGGAGGCTATGCAGAACATTAGCTGTGAACTTCATTCTGTGAATATGTGGGAACTGTCAGACTCTGTGTGTGGGAGGCTATATCGGCTAATTTTTACCAAATCAGATTTTATGCTAAATATACATATTTCAATAATATACAGGCTGCAGTTGCGCTGTTGAATGATGCAAATCAGCCATGTTGCATTCTCGCAGTGGCTAACACACTCCAGTTTTGTCTGATCTAGATGTTCCTATTTGTCTAAATGATGAATGATTGATGGCATGTCTATTTTATGAACATGATTTTTGAACATGATTTTTGATTCCATTCCTACCTCAAAAAGGTTGCCATTGAGTTTTTTTTTTTTCTTTTCTGTTCTTGTCTCTCTATGCCGTAACTAAATACCTCTCCCTTTCATGCTCTCTGTCTCTCTCCCAGATCAGTCAAATGCTGGGGAATGAGATTAAGTTTGCTGTGCGCGAGCCTGTGGGTTTGAGGTAAGAGAACAATGAATGAGCTCAGTGCTAAAGGTTCTAAAGCAAAGCGAGTTCTATCTCTGTTTATTTTAGCCCCTAGCACTTTCTGTGCAAGACACTGGAATATTGTATTCCAGTGGATATTTAATAGTTCTGTGGCTGGACTGCAAAATACTACTTTGTTTATTATTGTTTTTTTTCTTTTTCTTTATTTCTGTTCTGCGTATAAACGTTTCAACACTGTTTTGGTGAAAGATGCCACAGCTGTACAAATGAAACTGAAGCTGTGTTGGAATGATGCCTTGTGAATGTGTTTACAGGGATCTTTTAATCTTTCTAACTAGATGTTTTTCCTTTCAGCAGTGAGGCAAGTATACTGGTTATAAAATCTCAGATATGGGCAATGTTATAACTGTTATACTAGTATGTCACAAATGTGCAGATAATGTGACATAAAAGCTGTACTAAACACGCCATCATTGGCATGTTGAACTAAATGGCTGAGTCATGGATTTTTGTCACATTCCGAAAGAAAATGAAAACACAGCACACCCTTAATCACCTGCTGCTTAGCTCCCGCATCTGAAGTAGTATACTTTTTACTCATTTACAAACATAAATGAGTGGCTGGTCTTTTGGGGTTAGCCTTAGCCCAACACATTAACCAAAGCAGATTCCAGAATGTAACTGTTGTTCCATTTAAGGTAGAAAGGAAAATTTGATCTAACAGCTGCCAAATACTTCGCAACTTCAGACTTGAAGAAAATCAGATGAGAAAATAATTGTTAGCAAAAAGCCAGGCCAAAAAGCCAGGCCAGCAGGGATAGTGTTAGAAAGCAAAGCTGACATGGAAACTTATTTAGATATTGTTCCCTTTTGTTGTTACTATTTTGTACAGTAAACGTATTTCAGATTTACTTTGGTTGTTAAAAATGGTTTTATTTAAAAAGCAAATGGTCATTTCTTAATGATAAGCCATTGAAACAAAACGTACTGGAATATATATATATATATATATATATATATATATATATATATATATATATATATATATATATATACACACACACAAACAGTCCAGATTTTTTTTTCTTGAACCATGTTGTAATTTTTTTGGCTATACCACTCACTACTAAGTGAAATATTAATTTTGTAGGCGAAGCATAAAAAGAGTATGGTAACGTTTTTGATGACAGGATATGAATTCTTTATTGACACAGTAGCAATGCTTCTTTTCATTAGTTCTCATTCATTGATTTATGCTGCAGAAGAGTTTAACTTTAATGCAGTTTTGAGAAAGTTGAGTCAAAGTCAAGCAAAGTTATGAATTATCATTACATGCCGCTCTACTTGTAACACTGTGTGAAGTTTTTTTCTTGAGCTTGTGTGAATTGTTCTAGATTGTTCACTTTCAAGCTCAATACATTCCAAGATAGTTTATGCCTTCAATTATCATGGAGGAGAATCTGCAGAATTTCCATATAGTATGAATTGTATAGATTTCTGTTACATCTGAGTTTTTGTATGCTTTTAATTCAACCTCCTCTGCAAAGATGATCTTTTTCCTGTCACTTTAATATTTTTCTCTGCTACAGAATATGGATCCTGTTCTCAGCAGTGGTCTTCACAGTGATTGCCTTAATGGTGAGTACCACCAGTAAAGAAATATTTTAGATGCTTATTTGAGGCCACTGGGGAAAGGAAATTAATTGGCAAGAGAAGAAGGTAAATTTGTAGTCAACTGATAAATCATGTGCAGTGTGTGAAATATTTAAAGGAGCATTTCACTGATTTCTAAATATTTTTCAGCATTTCTGCATAATCAGTCATTTTGAGTGGTTTAAAGGGAAATACTGCATTATAGAGAAACTTGCCTACTGTATTTTTGAATGGTGAAGGTAGAAACCAGAGATTGTAATGTACATCACAAATATTGCCACTTCATTTACTACACAAAATGACCCTGGATATGTCTGCTGAGTTTTATATGTAATGTTGATAATAGTAAAGAAGTGGTAAGTCTGGAAAAAGGTACTACTTTTTAGCTTTTAGAGGAGTTAAACAAGTCAGACTCATGCTTCTCTAGAATGGTACATTTTACATGAATGACTGTATTTATGTCTTAATCATTTAATTATGCAGAAAGTTTGAGAAAATGGCCAATTTTCCATGTAATGAATGTAGATATTCTCAGCCCACTACTGAGCAGAAATGAGGATATTGTCAATAAATATGTGGAGTTATTGGAAACTGCATTTTGAAGTTAACCTTTAATAGTATTCCACACAAATTAATTTTTTACATACTACTTATTAATTCCTTTTTAGTATTTCTTTCCATTTTTAATTTTGGTTCACTGCAGTTTATTTGGTTCAGTGGTATTGTTTTAGCTTTTTCATGATAAAGCTCAATATTTAATGTGAAGTCAGCTGAAATGAAATCCAAATGAAATCATTTGTAAGCTTTGAAAGAGATTGTCTCCTCTCAAATGCAAAATGTGTTATGCCATAAGGCCATTTTTGCTTCTTGCATACATTGATTATCCATCTAGTGTTTTTATCAAGCTGTCAAGATTTAATTTGCTGATAACACAAATGTTTTAATCTGAGAGGTATCTGAATTCTTCAGAGTAAGTGAGTGAAAAAACAACAAACAAAAAAAATCGATGCTAAATATCAATGAATGCCTGTGAACATAAGCTGGAAACATTCAATATTACTGACAAGTTTTCTCTAAGTGCCAAAATGAGTAGAATTAGCAGAAGCAAGAGTTCCTTAATCTTTTAACCGATATCTCAGCCTGGTCACACTGGAATGCAGTACAGTTACAGTTATGTTACTGGCATGTTACTAATGAGTCCTGTCTTTGCTGTCTCTGGCTTCTAGGCCTTGGCATTCCCTAATCAGCTTTATGAGGTTGTATTCGACCAGGAGCAAACGGCTACCAGTGTCTCTATACGTCTGTATGGAGGGGCATTGCTGAGTAAGTCTTGCTGTATTTCATTCTTCTCTTTTTTCTCCCATTGTTGTTTTGCTGTGTTACTGCTCTCTCCCTTCCAAAAATGTTGGCATTGCAATATAGAAATACATGCCACAGTTCTGTGCAAAAGTCAGAGACTGAAATGGATCTAATGATGTGTAGCTGGGTCTAAAAGGATGTGTAGCTGTTATTAAGCCTTTACATAGAAAAGAGGGGGAAAACTGATTCAAACAAGGAAGCTGCTGAGCTTCTCAGAACACACAGTTCCGACCTCAGCATCATTGAATGTGTTGGGATAACCTGCATCATCAGAAGCAGAAAATGCAACCAACTTCTAAGACTGAACTTTGGAGGTGTGGAAAATATCCCTGCCGATTTGTTTGGAAAAATGGAAAGCAAGTCTACCAGACTGATGGGCAGAGTAATAAAGGTAAAGGGGTGGAGACACTAAATACTGAAAATGTTTATATTATATTAAATCTGTGTAATTTTCTTGTTACCTATAATTATACCTATAATTTTTTCACACAAAAAAAGAATAATTAGAAAAGAAATTAAATAAAGGGTGGTTTGCTTAGCAATGTATTGTACTGACTGAAATGATGAAACAGTAGTTTTCAATATGATTCATGTTGGTCAGATTCCACCAAAATAGAACTGTCTGCTGTTTCACACACATCTGTGCACTCTTTCACACAGAGAATTCTCGAGATTATGTGTGTGTGAGTGTGTGTGCCCACATATGTGTCTGTCATTTGAAAGGAGTGAGTGGGTGGATGCTGGAATGTGAAAGCAGGAATATTTTCTTGGGAATTAGATACTCCGTGCCACTCAGTCATTAAATTACACACTAAGCCTCATTCTCTCTGCCACTGGTGGCAAACAAAGAACACACAAGTGGGTGTGTGTGCGTCTGTTCTCACAGCTCATTGGACAATATTTCAGCTTCATATCCCTGCCCACTTGACCGAAGCAGTGGATTAAATGCTAGGATATGGAGGAGAAGTGTGTCCTCGTTCTTTATAAATGTTTCATTTCCCATCTCTCTCCTTCTCTCTAGGTCTCTCTCTAATCATGTGGAACGGTCTGTACACTGCTGAGAAAGTTATCATCCAGTGGACTCTGCTCAGTGAAGCGTGCTACTTTGCCATCCAGTTTTTAGGTTTGTTTACCTTTAAGTTTGTCATGTTTGGTGTTTTTGGTCTCTGCTGTGGTGCTATAATATCAGTCTAGAACAGTAGTGCCCTCTTCTGGTAGTTAACCCACAGAACAAGACCGGATCCCTTAGAAAAGATTAGCAAAATATTTTAGTACAAAAAAGCATTACATACTAAGAATCAAAAATGTTTGAACAATGGTGTGAAATGGGTCATTTGATAAATATTTATAAAATGTATAAAGTTTGTATTTGAGATCAAAACACCAGAAGGAGATTAAAGCAAAATATCAGCTTTTATCTCTGGCCACTGTTGTCCATAAACATGGACCATACACTTAATAATCTGATAACTGCAGAAAATCAGATTTTGTCAGGAATCCAGTCAACACGTTTACATGCTCTTGAGTAATCAGATAAAGGGAAACTCTGGGTCTAAATGAGTCAGACAGTAATCAGATTTCTACTTTGCAACCAGCCAGTAGACTCACAGAAGACGTGATGTAAATGTGACAAAAATGTCCATGCTGTAGCTTTAAAAAAAAAAAAAAAAAAAAACTGCGCCACTTTACCTGAAAATATAAAATATAAACATACATTATCTAGAAGATGAAGAGTATTTACATCCTTCATTTCATGTTTGGTTTCAGTGCCTCTCAAATTTTTTTTCAGCCATTTCACAACATCCACCGTCTATGCATGCAATAACTATCTCATGTCTGTGACCCCTTGATATCACTAGGCGGCGTTTTCTTTCTAATGAAGTCTTTGGTTTAGTGTGTATGAGGCTCGTCTTGGTGCATTATGAACTTCCACCCAATGCGTTTTGGAGGAAGCATTTAAGGTGTGATAATGGAAAAACAATTAGTGCGCTCCATTCTGGAGGTGACTGCCTAACAACTCACTGCTTTTAAAGGCACCTCTCTGTTTCAGAAAAGACCCATAGCAAGCATCACATTCAGAACCATCACACATCATAAGCTTTACTGCACTGTACATGTTTTTATCTATTACTCACAGTTGCTGGTTACACTCAGATCCAACTGTAAAGGCGGATCACCTCAGTGAATAAGCACTTTTTTCTGCTTTGACACTGTTGTTGGAAATTCTGTATGTAGAACAGGCTGCTTTTAGGAGTCATCTGTGTCGTGACTTTACTCAGCACCCCAGATGAATACCATGGAGCCCTGCTGGTGACCTCCTGTATAAATGAAAATAATACATGGCCATGACTTAGTAAGCCGTGATCTCGTTCCTACGCCTTACTTAGTCATGGTCACAACTTAATCATCTCATTCCCACACCTTATTAAGTGGCCACACATTAGGATCTCGTTCCCACACATCAATAAGGTTTATATTAATTTATTAATTATTTATTATATTATTATAAATATATCAATTTAATTATTAATGATTTAATAATTAATTATTAATTTTCTTTTATTTATTTAGGCATTATTTTAATTTACACCGACGGGGCTCCGTAGAATACAGAAAATCATGACTACTCTTTTTAGAATCATTTCTGTTCATTCACTGTCCTCATCCACCTTAAAGAATCTGCTTTATTTCTAACGCAAAGGATAAAAACTGATACTTTTGTATAAAGTGCACACCATCACACACCATCTGTTAAGCTGGCTGATATGCTTCTAGTCCTGAAATGTAACCGTCAGCTGTTGTGACTGTGAGAAGCAGAGCAATGCTAGACAAGCAGACAGGCAAAAATTAGCATCTGTGGTATTTATATTTAAAAAAAAAATAAATAAATAAAGATTTCTGATCGACTACTAAGTTGAAGTATTTTTCAACATTGAGGGAGAACGTCAGCCTGCAGTGTTAGTTCTGACTTGTTTTCAGTTGTTCTGTACAGATTCCTTTCCTGTAAGTTTCTTTTCCTCAGCCAGCGCCTTTCTGGTTCTATAACATTAGAAACAGAAAAAAATCTCTGAGTATAGAATTAAACTAATACATGCTCTACTAAACAGTGAACAGACAATATTTTAGACTGTACACTCTTGTTTTTGAGAGCCTGTGCATTTACACAGCTAGCCCAATAACTAAGTTAACTAACGTTAGCTTCACCTGACAAGTTAGCTAGCTCGCTACACACAGAGCCTGATTGCAAGACAAGACAAGCGAACGGCCAAAAAATCACCACAGGAACCATTTCTACAAAAACAAATATGTTCAATACTTCACACAAATACAACAATCAATCAAAACAGTAAAGACAGAAGTCAAGAAATAACTAACAGAGCGATATTGAGAAGGATAAATACGATGCTGCGTTCAGATTTGGTCGAAATAAGGCACCTTAGCAGGCAGCTGACTTATGCTGTCTTTTGAATGGGACAGCTTTCGTCTCAAAAGCATCAATTGCTGCCTTAAAATGCTGCCTACTTAGACAGCTGCCTCCTGATTGGACCACACTGAAGACGTTTTTGTACACATTAGAATGCATTCTGCAGCGGTCATCACCAGTTACATAATCAGGGAAGACAACTCAACCAGTTACAGAAACAGTCATGTTGGGTCAGGCCTACTACCACCATGCTTCACAAATGAACTGGTGCAGTCAGCTCTGACTTTGTTCCTGTAGTCTGCTAGGGTCTTTCTGCAATGGCCTGACACATGGCTTACATCTCCAGTAGTTTCTTTCTTTTTCAAACTTTTCACAACTGGAAAGACCAGATGTTCTGCAATGGTTCTGATTGGTGATTGCTTTAATCTCATGTTCAAACCTGCTTGCTTTTACAGCAAAACCAGACCCCTGTACAACCCTACACATTCACAGCATTTTACATGTTTACTGTTAAGGAAACATGAAACACCTGAAAGTCAGAATCACTTGTCATCCATTTGTCCTAATACTTATGCTCAACTGAAATTGTTGAGCATATGGGGAAAAATGGTGGTTTATATTGCATGGAAAATACTGGCCAGAAGTAAAGGCTGACATCTTTTGATCTGGAATGCCTGTTTTATGATTATATCGTTGCTGTCAGAAGAAAACCTTGTATCTCCATTTTTGTCGTGTTTCAGTGTTTGACATAATTTGAAAATGCCTGTTACCCTTTACTTTGTGTGTAAATTTTATGATGAATGGACCAAAACAAACAGCCAAAAATAACTGAAAATATTCTGGTTCCATTGATTTACATTAAAAGTAATGTAGGTTTTATTTTTCCGTTTCCTGTAAAGTTACCATTTTGGAGATATGAGGTTTTCTTCTGAAAACATCTCACTTGATAATGCTACATGGTTCAGTTAGTTCACTAATTTTTTTTGCTTTCAAATCTTTGTTTCAGTAACCTCCGTCACTCTGGTGGAGCTGGGTCTGTTGTCAAATCCTGCCATCCTCCTCCTCCTCAGCCGCATACTCTTCCTCACCATCACCCTCTCATACTACTACCACCTGGGACGTCGGCCTAAAAAGATCTAAAGCTCTAATCCCCAATGTCTTGGAGAGTGAGGTGTATGCGGGAGGTGGGGCCGCCACATCTGAGTTTTAGCAAGAAGCTTTAAACACTGATATGATCAACTTTACCAACATGCTAATTTGGCATGGATCCTCGCACTTGACTACTGATCAGATCCAACTCTCATTTGGCATCTTTTGTTTTAAATGATTTTCTCCCTATATTGGTTGTTGTTGACTCCTGGTGTACCTCTATCTCCTTTCACACGTCAGTGTAGAAAGATGAAAGCTGTGCACGCAACCTTCAACATATATGAGGCATGCTACTGCATGTTTTAAAACCATTATTCAAGCAGTGCTATACTTAAGGGACCCATTGGCTGGTGCATCACTTAGTAACAGGAAAGGAGGTGATCCCACCATGCTTTCGTCCTGGTAAGAACAGTGCCATCTGCCCTGGCTCTTGGCCATGGAAGGTGTGTGGCACATCTGGATTTTAATCGTGAATCCAAACAGTAGGTTTCACCTCTGTGCCACTAAATGTCCTTATTCTTCCAATATCCAGCTTAAACACAACATGGGAACATGGCTTTAACATGCATATTTGTTTTTTTTTTTTTGTTTGTTTTTTTTTTTTTTCATTTTTGTTTCCTTTTTTATTCTGAGAAACTCATACCATTGTAAAGTGAATCTTTTGTTAGTTTTTTTTTTTTTTTTTTGGACTGTGTAGTTACTATGTAGCTATTTCTGAAGCAGAGTTTGTCATGTTTTTGCACACCATAGCTCAGCTTGGAATGCTGTGGTTCTTGTTTGTAGAAATGGAATAAATGGTGATAAAGTCCTTTTTATAATTCCAGAGACCTCTTAGCTCCTGCTCGTGTGACTCGTGTTGGTGTAAGAGTGGGCAGTAAACACTAGAATGTGTGTTTTTATGTACAATCAAGGCTTTTTGTTTAGTTTTTTAGAGACTCTCATTACTGACTTCCTGCTGCTCATCCTAGAGGACCAAGACTTCCTATTCTTGAGACTGGTTTTAAAAAAGAAAGAGAAACATACAAACTACCTGGGCCAAAGGCCGCCTTCTGATATTTCTTTCTCTCTCAAGTGCAGAGTGATTTGTGTGAGTAGTAGAGGTACTGGCTCTGAAGTTTTGCACAGTGACAAATGTCCAGCGTAGCTCTGAAGCTTTTTAAAATTTAATCTGCACATCTTTTGATCTGTTGCAAAACCAGAATAATCAGAAAACAGCTCCCTTTGAGTTGGGGTACAGAAATCAGTACATTCACTGGCCCAGCATTTTTCAGCAAACTGAATTAATTTCTTCTTATTAAATATTATTTCTGTCTGTAGTCATAGAACTTCATCAACAGATTACTTTTTTTCTCAACAAATGTTTATGCAGACTAAAAGCCTCTAGTGGTAGCCAGATTGTTTTGCATTTGTCAGGGATTTAAAAATGGTCAGTCAGCTCAGCTTGTCTGCCTTTCATCTGCTCAGCAGATCTTTGTAAAAATAAATAGGTTTAAGCAGCGGTTCTCAAACTTTATGAAAAAAAACATTCATTTCGTCTTTGCAGAAATTATACAGCACACAAGGTGGCATCCACTGTTGTCAACACAGGATGAAATTTAAAGATGGGCTAGGGTTTGAACTAATAATTAAAGACTCAGTTGGAATATAACTGGCTAGTATGTAGAATTTTATTAATTAAAATAAATGAGGCAAAGTTTGTTTTTGATGGCCTTGCACTGGCTAATGGAATGACTTAAAGTAGTATTAAATTACTATTAAAATGATAATTGAATGACTAGTAAAGTATTAAAGATTGGATTGACAAGGAGGTAGATAGAACATATTTACCAGTAATGTCTCTATAATGAAGATCCAGGGCAGAGTAGCAAAAAGATAGTTGCTTCATATTAATTTACAATGTAGCAATGTACAAAGTACAATGTTCCCTCATATCTCAACATTGCCTTAAAGTAGTCAGCAGCTATATGTCCACATGGTGATTCACTGCCAATATTGTATATGGGTCTCTGGATTGTGCAGAAGTCGTCTGTTTTTGATTCTTGATTTAGATTTTTGATGATACATTTTGTGCTTAAACCTTATTTATTTGAGTTTTTGAGTACTATTATTCTTCCAGTAAATATACCATTAAGGGTTATTAACATTGATCAAGCATGTTTTCTTCCCAAGCATGTTTATAAAACACTGACAAAAAAGCTTAAATGTTTTAACCAGCAACATTCTTACAACCCCAATTCTAATGAAGTTGGGACGTTGCGTAAAACATAAATAAAAACAGAATACAATGATTTGCAAATCCTTTTCAACCTATATTCAATTGAATACACTACAAAGACAAGATATTTAATGTTCAAACGGATAAACTTTATTGTTTTTTGCAAATATTCACTCATTTTGAATTTGATGCCTGCAACACGTTTCAAAGAAGTTGGGACAGGGGCATGTTTACCACTGTGTTACATCAACTTTCCTTTTAACAACACTCAATAAGCGTTTGGAAACTGAGGACATTAATGGGAATTCTTTCCCATTCTTGATGTACAACTTCAGTTGCTCCCCGGAGACAGTCCGGGGTCTCCGTTGCCGTATTTTGCGCTTCATAATGCGCCACACATTTTCAATGGGAGACAGGTCTGGACTGCAGGCAGGCCAGTCTAGTACCCACACTCTTTTATTACAAAGCCATGCTGTTATAACACATGAAGAATGTGGCTTGGCATTGTCTTGCTGACATAAGCAGGGACATCCCTGAAAAAGACGCTGCTTGGATGGCAGCATATGTTGCTCCAAAACCTTTCAGCATTAATGGTGCCTTCACAGATGAGCAAGTTACCCATGCCATGGGCACTAACACACCCCCATACCATCAGAGATGCTGGCTTTTGAACTTTGTGCTGATAAAAATCCGGACAGTCCTTTTCCTCTTTGGCCCGGAGGACACAACGTCCGTGATTTCCAAAGACAATTTGAAACGTGGACTCATCAGACACTTTTCCACTTTGCGTCAGTCCATCTCAGATGAGCTCGGGCCCAGAGAAGCTGGCGGCGTTTCTGGGTGTTGTTGATATATGGCTTTCGCTTTGCATGGCAGAGTTTTAACTTGCACTTGTAGATGGAGCGACAAACTGTGTTCCCTGACAGTGGTTTTCTGAAGTGTTCCTGAGCCCAAGTGGTAATATCCGACTCAGGGATGCTCCCTTTATACCCAGTCATGACACTCACCTGTTTCCAATTAACCTGTTCACATTAATTATCTTGTCTTTGTAGTGTATTCAATTGAATATACGTTGAAAAGGATTTGCAAATCATCACATTCTGTTTTTATTTGTTTTACACAACGTCCCAACTTCATTGGAATTGGGGTTGTAAATGTTGTCCTTAATATCTTATAAGTATTAAAATTCTCCTTTATTTGGATGAACCTGAACCTGTTTGGCCCTATTCGAACTGGATTAGTTTTACCAGAAGAACTTCAGTAATGTAATTTTTGCTTAAGTTTCATTGTGAATGGCCGATTTGTACAAGATAAACATTCTTATAAGTACTTTCTCCAAACTGCAACAAATAGCCTGGATCAAAACATCGTGCAGACATTTACGCCAAGCAAAACCATCAAAATACATACATAGAAGCCACAATTTGTTGTTACCTATCTGGGCTGATATGTGCATGCATCCGCCATGTTGAAACGATGAGATGTCGGTTTGAGCAGGTCTGCTATTAATGAAAAGCTCTGAGTTTGGTGAATTATAGGAAGTAATTCACTCCAGCATTATTACTTGGCGAACTTTTAAAAACTATGAACATATCAATTCTGTGCTGAATCAAAATCATTTTAATTACAGCACGTCCCCAGGTAATACTAATCCTACTTGAATAGGGCTGTACGGAAAATTCTAACAGCCTGTTTCCCGAACTGAAGGGACCTGTTCATTAGATGGCATCTTCCAAGTATCTACAGCATCACAAGGATGTGTATTCTATTTAAATGCATATGTGAGCATAGTTATAGAAATACATTGTTTTTTTTTGGAATAAAGAAAGGTTCTGAAATGACTGAAATCTGATATGTGGAATCTATTACATGACCTATGCCTATAATTATGTTCATACATATACTGAAAGGCTTAAACCCTTATTGCATGACATTGTATCATCTTTTCTAGGTTTCACATATAGGTTTCTAATATCCTAAATAGGACAATGTTACTCACTCTTGCCTAATTTTCGAAGTAAAGTTACTCAGCATTAGGTATTGTTGGTTGTGGAACAGCAGTGTGGTGGTGATGAGGTAATATTGGACCCATTCTATAGAATTTAATGAAGCTTTATTGCTACTTATCTCCTATTTCTCCTCTCTGTACCTTTTGCGGGTACAACATATCCACATACACATTAATGTTCATAACTGGAGTTGCTTACCAAATTTCCCTAAGCTAGATAGGTAACGAATGTCAAAGTATTGGAACAACCCTGTCATTGCTAAAAGGTGTTTAAAATAAACTACATAGTCACGTAGTCTTAATAGTCAAACAGACATTAGGCAGCAGAATAGGTCGTACCCAAGAGCTCAGTGACTTGTGGCATGTTTAAACACAGTTGCGTTGTGACAACCTATTGTTTTGGTGCCCACAACGTTGAAATGTAATTCCTCAAAAGGTTGTGACATCTAACATTGAGACGACATAGTGGCAACATTGTCAGTAAGTTGTCACAACCTCCTAGAACCCTTTAAGTTCCATTATGTTGAGCAAGGAATTTTGCTAAATTGCCAATAGGTACACTGTAAAAAATGTGACTAATGGTTACTTTAAAAACTAGTGGTTACTATGATGGCAACAAGTGACACGTAATATAACAATCAATATTACTTACCTAAACTTTGACTAAAATGCATTAAATAAGTGAACTAAATTTAAGCAAAAAATTAAGTGTTAATAAAAACAAGTTAAAATGTATTGTATTTAGTAATAGTATTACATTATTATTTCATGTAGCCCACAAATACTGAGTAAATACAAATTTATTTAATTACAAACAAATTAATTACTTTGAAAATGTATTCACATTTACTAAATATCTGGTGAAAACTGGTTTGTATTTACTACACTATACTACAGCTGTGGTTGTCGGATCTTCACAGTAAACATATACAGTGGAAAAGTATGACATTACAGTATGCTTTTTTGCCAACCGTAAATTTCTCTGTTGAGAACTGTTGACTGTTTAATTACTGTTAAAAAAGCATATATTGTAAATCTGTATACAGTAAATTATTTTGAAAACAGGTAGGCTGTAATTATGTTAATAATATATCAGTGATAAACACAGTACAACCACATGACACATTACAGTATTTTATTGCAAAGTTCAACTTTACAGAGAATTACTGGTAGCTGTAGTTGCCAGAATTTCATTGCAAAAAAATGCAGTACAGCACATTAGGAATTACAATTAGCATAGATTTAACAGTCAACAACTGCTTATGTTAACTTACAAAGAAACACCCATTACAATTCAAGGTACAGACAATATTGATGAATTTTTCTTGCATGATTCAACAAAATGTTCAGGATACTCACAAAGCTATGTTAAGATGATGAAATAACATCATGTGTTCATATATATTAAGGATAATCCACATTGGAATGAATAAAGATCATAAAAAGTATAAGCCACTTGCCCTGGCTGATCAAGAATGAGTCACTGAGTCTAGACTTGACCGAAGAAGGTGCTCAACATAGGACAGTCTCACGTGGACATGATGTTGGATGATTACTGGAACTTAAAGTGTATACTGCCACCAATTCTGCATGTTGTTCATCAGGAGTTCACTAGGGACCTGCATGGCCCTCTCTGTAGCCAAAAAACAAAATAAAAGTTAGATGCTTTGCTTGAGCACGATGCCTACACAAAGATAAATGCAAGGCCTTCTGCTGTTGAACTGAGCTCCAATGTAGTATTAATATATGAGAAACCAGCATTCAGTAATACAGTTCTGCAGGTCACTTTTATAACTGATAGAGTTTTGGAAGTGAAAAGTAAACAAGGACACATTTCAACACCATGACATCATCAGCATTTGTCTCTAGTCTCAAGCAAAGAGGAGAAGAAGTACAACACAGGTGAACACAGCTGATTAATCAATCTGCCACTGTTCTAAGAAAGTAACATGCATTATCATATATTAAGACACTACATACTGTATCATGTCTTGAAAAGCTAACAATCTTAAAGCTCACATGTTAACATTGTAAGCATAAATGAACACCAGAAATCCTTTAGAAACAATTCCATTAACTGCCTAAACAAAATATATACAACTTGCACACAATTCAGACATATTGAGTGGAATAGCAGGTAACAGCTACAACAGCAATGCCTTGTATTTATTTACTTTTCTATTGTTCTATTCTATTCTATTTCTTAATGGAATCAGGTCCATTAAATAAATACACTCACTGGCCACTTGCTTGTAAAAACAAACAGCTAATCAGCCAATCACTTGGCCGTAACTCGATGCATTTAGCCATGTAGAGGTGGTCAAGACAACTTGCTGAAGTGCAGACCGTGCATCAGAATGGGGAAGAAACGGGATTTAAGTGACTTTGAACGTGGCATGGTTGTTGGTGCCAGATGGGCTCTTCTGAGTATTTCAGAAACTGCTCATCTACTGGGATTTTCATGCACAACCATCTCTACAGTTTACAGAGAATGGTCCGAAAAAGAGAAAATATCCAGTAAGCAGCAGATGTTTGGACGAAAAGGCCTTGTTGATGTGAGAGGTCAGAGGTGAATGGGCAGGTTTGAGATGATAGAAAGGCAACAATAACTCAAATAACCAACCAAAATCTCTGAGGAATGTTTCCAACACATTGTTGAAAGTATGCCACGAAGAATTAAGGCAGTTCTGAAGGCAAAATGGGGTCCAACCTTTTACTAGCAAGGTGAACCTAATAAAGTGGCCGGTGAATGTATTTGCACTCTGTAGTCTGCACATTCTATATTACAAATTGTAGCTGATCTTTTTCTCTGCATACTTTTTTAGTCCCCTTTCACATCATTCATCAATGATCAGGACTCCCCCAGACCACAAAAAAGCAGGTATTACTGGTTAATTCTCAGCACTGCTGACATAGTAAAAGTGGTACTAGTGTACCAGATACAGTAAGACTTTAATCACCTCATTGTCACTACTGGACCAAGAACTAACCACTGATGAAGGACTAGAGGATGACCAACACAAACTGTGCAGCAGCAGATGAGCTAATGTCTCTGACTTTACATTTACAAGGTGGACTGACAAGGCAGGAGTGTCTAATAGAGTGGACAGCGAGCGGACACAGTGTTCAAAAACTCCAGCAGCACTGCTGTGTCTGATCCACTCGTAACGGCACAACACACACTAGCACACAAACACCATGCCAGTGTTACTGCACTGCTGAGAATGTTTCATGAATAATACCTGCTCTGTGATGGCCCTGTAAAAAAGGGAACGTGGGGGCACTGTATATAAAGACACAAATGGACTCCAGTCTGTAAGTCAGGAGTACTGTAAAAATAGCCAGTGAGCATATACATACAGTATATTTGGGAGAGAGAATGAACATCTGCATCCTACCTGTTAAATATACTCAGCTCTTGACAGATGTGGAGGTCTCTGGTCAATTTCTTTGTCACTTGCAGTTTGTGAAGATGGATTCCTCATGGCTGCATGTAAAATGAAGAAATAAGTGAGCAAAAGTAGTAATAAATACTCACCATACAAAACATAAGGATAAAGAATTCTGAACAAACAGTAAAAAAATAAAAAATAAATCTATAAAGTAACAAAAAAAACATATGCAAAGCAATACAAGAAAGTACAATGTAAGAGTAACCTGCTCTATATCTTTTACAATAGCACACAATCTTTAAAGTTATATTGTTTTCATGCAACAGCAAAGCAAAGCAAGTGAGGAATACATATCAAAATATGTATTACTGACAATGTGTTGTGCTAAAAGACACTAAATAAAATATTTAGTGTAAAATATAATAATATTACAAAGGGCAATACCATAAAGATACTATAAATTAAAGTACCTGGGACAATTCCTGATCAGAGAACCAGAGAAGGTGAAGTAGCAGTGGAAGGCTGTAAAAGATAAAACATTTGCTAAAGGTTTAAAAGACCAGCTTAAACAACTGAAACAGATACAGGCACATTTATGTTGACTAACTGCATTTCTATAAGCATTCAAGCCTCTCAAATCCAGTAAACATGCTGCTTTTACAGCTTAGAAATATTGTTACGTCTTATTCTGGAGTAGGTGATCAGCAAGAAGCCAAGCTTAGTTGTTGTGTAAGACGCGTTGATAATTTGAGTTAAAGCAGAAATACTCTTGGTTAAATATTACTTGTGAAAAGGTATTCAGTCAACATCTGTACTTGAGTCAACAAGCACCCTCCATGAGAAAACATTTAAAAACGTCACAAAACTGTTCTTTCCCAAATGTTATTACAGGCAGACAACAGTCCGTCATGAGAAACACAGACATACTAATAACTATTAAGTTTAAAACACTGACTTCAATTAAAGACAGACATATTCATCTTGGACAATTACAAATGTAGAAAAATGAGCGTAAACAAAACAGCAACATAGCAAAGAAAGAGAGGTAAATAAAAGCTGCTTCCATACCTGGGAAATGCTGGTGGTAGTAAAGGAAACGTGCTAGGTAAATGCAAGAAGACAAGATATGGCTAAGCCTGAAAATAGGGACATAAGGAGAAGAAAAACAGATTTCACAAACTTTAGTGTGATATAAAATTGTTAACGTTAGCATGTAAAATCACAAATAGAAGTTCAGTTGACCTTATTAAGTTAATGCTTTAACTGTACCAGTTATCTCTCCCTCAGATTTCTATTTTCATCCTCTAGTGTGAGAAAAGCATCGAACATGCCCTGCTGGCCACCAAGCTAACAGCCCCACACATCACTGACCATCGCTAGCTAGCTAACTAGTTTCTGCTTTTCAGTCTAACACCAGTCAGTCATTTGACGTCTCCCGTTCGGATTTGAGCCCATCATGGTCAACACAGGTTAGCCGGAGTGAAGGGGTCGTCCAGCAGAGATATTAGCTCGTGCATACGTAGCTAAGGTAACTGGCTAGCTAACAACTACACACTAATTTATTCTACCATAAATTCGAAACTGTCTCACTTTAACAGTTTAACATTTTAATTTAGCTAAAAATGTGCCTTATATTTTGTGAGAGCAAAGTCAGCTAACATTAAAAGAGGTGACTCGTTAGCGAACTAGCTAACCTAGCTACCTTAACTGTTGGCAAGTGATACTTATTTTCGTTTTGACATATGAAGAATTCAACATTCACAATTTACAGAATTAGGTTAGAATAAACATTGAATTGAAAAGCTGCTGTTATGTCAAATAACCGCATAATTTATTCACCAAACGCATTTTAAATCCTTTCGAAGTTTCCAGAAGCGGCTCTAGGCGCTCAGTTATCGACTCCGCGGTGAAACGTTAGTGACGGTTTGGAGCTCAATACGGGTGGAATCTGTTCTCCTCAATACGGGTGGGATCTTTCAGTATGTCTTTTGTCGACACATCTCAGAGTCTTAATAGTAAAATCTGTAATTTAAGTCCAGGCAACGCTTCTGTGATAAACAAAACTAAAATGCAGTCGCAAGCTGCTAGCTTAAATTTTACTTACAGCACAGGAAATTCGACATGCTTGGTAGCTTCAGTAACTTAAAAGAAAGGGCAACATCTGCATAGTTGGAAATTGTTTGTTTCCTACCAACAATTAAAAAGATCTTTGGGAAGTTGAAGGACTGCAATCCCTGAAACGTGTGGTCACTGATGTCCATGAAACAAAGAATGCATTGGGCAGAAGTGTGCGGTGTTTATAGAGTGTGAGGTGTATCATAGCTAATTATATTAAACCAAAACTGTGTAAAATTCAATTAATAAAACATTCAAATTTATTGGATTTAGCTCAGTTTGATTTCTAACTGAACATAGTCTTTTTATTATGTAGATGTTGCTATTAGTTATTAGGTCAATATTAATTAACCCCAGTCCCACTTTTTACAGTGTATAGTCATAATGTATGACACTGTTATTTAATTATGAGGTTGTGACAACGCTGTGTGTTTGCTGGTGTAGCGGATGCGAATAAATAAAAAGATATTGTTTGTTTTTATTCTTATTTCACATAAAATCCCTCCCTAATTGCATTTATTATTTGAGTAAATGGTTCTTCATGTAATTATGTTGTATATGCACTCTATGTGGTGGGTGTACTGTGGGCTGAGAAGCAGACTTTTATTTTGAAATTACGTGGGTTCTCGCTATCGGCGCAATTCACCTCACTCCTCAGTTCGCGGTTAATCTCACTGAGGAGAGGTGGGTGTTTTACTATGCTCCTCGTAAAAGAAAAACTGTTCCAAAGTTGTTTAAGCACTTTTAATGCACTGGAATTGGTTAGTTTAAATGTATTTCAGTACCGAGAAGATATTAATGGTTTTGTGTGCAGTGTTTTGTATAGAGAGTGACTAGTTTAACCCAAACAGCATACTTCATGAGGTAATGAGTAGCTAGCTACCACTTAAGCTAAAAACGGTGTGCTTTTCTCCTCTCAGTTGCTTGTGTGTGTGAGAGACGACTCATTCCATGCTGTACATCCTTTTGTGCTACTCTCATTTCATGTACAGGTACTGAAACAGCTCACTATTCAATTGCAGCTATTGTATTGTTTATTTTTGATTAGTTTAGTCTTGTTTTATGAAGTTTCATGTTCAGCCAGGAAATATGCCATATTTGGAAGTCTCTCTTAAGTGAACAGAGCAATGTGTTGTGTAGAATTTTATTTTATAGCTACAAGCATTTTGCTGTGAAAGAAATATAAATATTTGTCATTCTATATTTTATAGTCTCTATTTTATATTTTGTAAATTTGATGTACAGAGAAAAAAACCGAATATCACTGGGATACGTTAGTTCGCGGTTAATCTCACTGAGGAGAGTTGCTTGTGTGTGTGAGAGACGACTCATTCCATGCTGTACATCCTTTTGTGCTACTCTCATTTCATGTACAGGAGAGAGAGAGAGAATAAATTTCAACTGTATGGCAGAGTGTGTCCAGTTGTTTCATCCTGCTTCACAACGCAGAGGGTTCCAAGGGGGCGTGGCCAAGTCAACTTAGAAAGAGACACACACACACACAAGTCCGGCTACAATGGTGCCGTGACCCGGATCTAGTTGCTCGAGATCAGTCTACAGTGGATCTTTGCACAGTGGATCAGCGTCTGCGTGGTCACCGGGAGTTTACTCGCTGCTCTTCATGCGTCTTCTCTAAGACTGTGACAGCTAAGTTGGCTATTGACACAACACGTATAAAGGACAATTAGGGAATTTTCAGAAAAAATTTGTTCATACAGTACTATTGTTTTTTTTCTGTTTTTATTTTACTGTTTCTGATTTATTTCAAGTATCAAGTGTTAATATTGTTTAAGTGAAATATCCAAGATGGCATTTGATTTGGGAAAGAACGAAGGTTATCCCACAAGTGAGCACATGTCTAATTCTGGGTTGGGCAGAGGTAAATTTTTTAGTGAGGTACCATTCACGCCAGTTTCAAGAGTAAGGCGAGTAGATATGTCCTCACCTGCATTTTGCTCTACTCGGGTACTCGCCAAACCTATTGTCCAAGCCCCCAGTCAGTCGCTTTCAGCCCTCCCAGATCTGAATGATCCGGCTTTGTATAATCTCATAACACACATCGCTCATCAGGTGGGCCAAACTCTGATGTCAGGTCAGCAAAAACAGAGTAGAGAAGAAGAAATAGATAAAGCTACGTCAGTCCAGGGCTCAGGAGCAAACCAGTCCATCACAGACCCACATTCACTGAATTTGTCAGGTGTCAGGCTAGTTATGCAGTCTGATGTAAAAGAGCCTCCAGTCTTTCGTGGTGACGAATCAGACAGGTTTACTGTACGTGAGTGGGAAGAGCTCATGGAAAATTATTTAAGGAAACGGGGCATAGTGCTTGCTGAACAGTGTTCAGAGATCCTATCTAAATTAATGGGCAAAGCTAAAGACATAGTAAAGATCGCACTTCGCAGTAATCCTACTTTGAAACCCACTGACAACCCAAAGGTTATCTTTGATGTGTTAAAGCAACACTATGGTGAAGTCAAATATTCATGCATGCCCTTAGCTGATTTTTATGGAACGGTACCAGTGTCAGGAGAGGATCCCGTTGAATATTGGGTCCGTCTGAACAAGGCTGTGGATACAGCAGAAGAAGGCTTGAGAAGGCTTGGCAGGCAAATTGAGGACCCTTGTCATGAAGTGGCTATGATGTTTGTTAAGTATTGTCCTGATCCTGCCCTCTCCGCTGTTTTCAAGTTTAAAGCACCAGATAAATGGACGGCAAGCGAAATACAAGAACATCTTGACCGTTATCAGTCTGAGCTGAGACAGCAGCTTCCAGCTAGACCTAAAAGGCCCAGTTACATGAAGCATGCCGCAGCCCATGCTGAATGCTTCGAACCAGATGTTGTGACGGCCAGCAATTGCCCAGCAGAAACTTCTTTACGGCTCGACAATGCTGTTGCACCTGTTCCTCATGCCAACGATAACTGCATGACAGCTCTTGTAAGGCTTCTGGACCGTGCACTGTCGCAGAACAATCAGATTGCAAATCGCTCATTCTCTCTGGCCCAGTCACCAGCAAAGCGATGTAAAGTATGTAAATCTGCTGATCATTCCACTCTTGCTCATTGCAGACGACATCGATTGTGTTTGAATTGCTTTCAGCAGGGGCATATCAAGAGACACTGCCCAAACGTCCCAGCTGATCGAGCTGCTCAACAATCTTCTCCAGAGTCTCAGTCTTTAAACTAGATAGCTCACATTCAAGAGGGGAAAGTGTGGGCAAAGGTGAACAACCCCTCGCAAGTGACGACCTTGAACAATGTTATATGGCAGCATGCACCCAAGCACCAATAGGTTCTAAAGTTATAATGCAAAATACCCAGAGGATTGAGCCATTTGATGAGTTGTTCTATGCACCGGTTAATATAAATGATAAATTCCAGTTACGGGGAATGATAGATTCAGGATCTATGGCATGTACTCTTAGCGAGGAGGCAGAAGTAAAGATGCTAGATGTAAATGCATTGTCAGAACCAAAATCGCTGTCTCATGAGATCGTTCTGGTTGGATGTGGAGGAAAATTGACCAAGCCGAAATGCGTGTACGAAGTTGAGCTGAAAGTGTATGGAGAGAGCTGTCTCGTGCCTGTTCTTGTTGTGCCAGGTCAGAAAGATGAACTCATCCTAGGAACCAATGTGATAAAATTCCTCATGCATCAAATGAAGGTCAGTGGCGACTACTGGCGCCTCATTTCCAGAGGAGGTATGCAGTCTTCTATTGAGTGTGAGAAATTTTTGGACTTAATGGCAAACACATGTCGATGGAAAGGCGATGAGCTACCAAGCAAGGTGGGAACTGTTAAGCTCCAACAATCAGTTACACTACTGGCGAAGCAAGAATACCTACTGTGGGGGAAACTACCGAGCAATGTTCCTATGTCTCCAGGAAGCACAGTTGTGGTGGAGCCCACATCTACCAAGACCATGCCTCGACACATAATGGTTGGACGTACTGTTACGCCACTGTGGGGAGATGGGTGGATCCCCATGAAGGTTGCAAACGTTTCTGACCATCCTGTCACTCTGAAGAGAAATAGCAAGCTGGCAGATGTGTCGCCCTGTTTAGCTGTCGAGGACTTTGACTGTTTCCAAGGGGTCAGTCATGTTGAAACAGCTTTGTGGGGGGGGCAGCCATTACATATTGGTTCCACTGACCTCAAGCGGCAGTTGCAAGATGTTGGGCTTGGCGACATTGATATTGACTCGTGCTCCTCTGACATGGTAGGTAAGGAGAGACTGGTTCAGCTACTCGAGAAGTATAATGACATCTTCTCTAAACACCCTTTAGACTGTGGGGAAGCTAAAGGATTTGTTCACCGGATCCGTCTCATGGACGAGCGGCCTTTCCGACTCCCTTACCGCCGTGTACCCCCTGCTCATTATCAGAAGCTGCGCCAAGTCTTATCAGAGATGGAAGAACAAGGGATAATTAGAAAATCGGTGAGTGAATATGCCTCCCCTCTTGTTCTCGTATGGAAGAAAGATGGTAGCCTAAGAATCTGTACGGATTTTAGGTGGTTAAATGCCAGAACCATCAAAGATGCACATCCACTTCCGCACCAGGCGGACTGTTTGGCAGCACTCGGCGGGAATGTTTTCTTCAGTACCATGGACTTGACGTCAGGTTTTTACAACATCCCCATGGCTGAAGAAGACAAAAAGTATACGGCATTCACGACTCCCCTAGGTCTACATGAATATAACCGGATGCCGCAGGGTCTGTCGAACAGTCCAGCTTCGTTTATGCGCATGATGCTAAGCATCTTTGGCGACCTCAACTTTAGTAGCTTGTTATGCTACTTGGACGATTTGCTCGTGTACGCTCCAAACGAGGAAGAATCGCTGAAGAGGTTGGAAGTTGTGTTCCTGCGTCTGCGGCTACATAATCTTAAACTGAGCCCAAAGAAGTGTCATTTGATGCAGGCTTCAGTGCGGTTTCTTGGCCATTACATAGACAGCAATGGAGTTTCGCTCGATCCATCGAAAGTCGAAGTCATCACCAAGATGTCCAGAGCTGACTTGATGGAGGAAGATGGATACACTCCTTCAGTAAAGAGGATCAAGTCATTTCTCGGAATGGTATTCTATTACCAACATTTTATCCCTAATTGCTCTGCAATGGCTAAGCCACTTTTTGCACTCACTTCAGGACAAAAAAGGAGGGGCAAGGTCAAAGCAAACCTGAAAGCAGGGACATTTCGCAGATTGCAGCCTACTGATTGGACTTCTGAGTGTGATATCGCTCTGTCCAACCTGAAAGAAAGTCTTCTGCACAGTGTGGTTCTTGCACATCCAGATTTCTCACGCCCATTGATTCTGTCGATCGATGCTTCCTTGGATGGTCTAGGAGCCGTACTTTCCCAGGTACCAGCTGGTGAAGAAAAAGCTCGTCCCATCGCGTTCGCAAGTAAGTCATTGACCAAGTCTCAGAAACGGTATCCAGCTCATCGACTAGAGTTTCTAGCACTCAAGTGGAGTGTTTGTGAGAAGTTTAGTCACTGGTTAAAGGGCCATACATTTACAGTATGGACCGATAACAATCCCCTGACTTATATAATGACCAAGCCCAAGCTAGACGCTTGTGAACAGCGATGGGTGTCCAAACTGGCACCATATGCATTCGATTTGAAACACATTCCTGGTAGCAAGAATACAGTAGCTGATGCTCTGAGCAGAGACCCTTTCACGAAGACGGTCAGTCGTAGGCTTATTACTGAACCGTATAACTGCTTGCTTGCAGAGGCAGAAGGAATGAGCGTAGATGGAATTCAAGATACCTTCCATCTTAAAGTACAATGCCACCGACCCATCACTATGCCAACGTCTTTGAGTTTCCCTTGTGATAGTGCGACTATCAAAGCTTGCTTGGATATACACGAGCAGTGGGATATGACAGCGGAGCTGAGAGCTTCACAAGCCATCCAATCTCTCCAAAGCCTCACAATCTCTGGATCCGATGAGCTGTTTGGTCTTACCTTAGAGGAGCTCCAACACAGGCAAGAGTCTGATCCTAGCATTGCACAAATCATGCCTTTTGTCAACCAGAAGAGACGGCCTATAAGACGAGAAAAGAATGGCCTGAGTGTGATGGCCTTGGTACTACTCAAGCAGTTGGAAAGGCTGCGGGTCCAAAACGGCATACTTTACAGAGTCATAAGAGATCCTCTTAGCAGACAAAAAAAGCACCAGTTCATCATGCCTGTAAGTCTCCGGGAGAAGGCCTTGAGGGGAATACATGACCTTGCCGGTCATCAGGGACAAACCAGGACGTTACACCTTGCACGTCAGCGATTTTTCTGGCCTAAAATGGAACATAATGTCAGATCGTATGTGAAGCACTGCCAGCGGTGCATCTTGGCCAAGACACCTGAGCCATCTGCTCGAGCCCCGTTGGAAAGCGTTAAGACATCTGCCCCTATGGAGCTAGTCTGTCTAGACTTCTGGAGTGCGGAAGATCGCAAACAACATTCAGTTGATGTGCTTGTTATAACAGATCATTTCACAAAGCTCGCCCATTCTTTTGTATGTTCGAATCAAACTGCTAGGCAAGTGGCCAAGAAGTTGTGGGATCATGTATTTTGCGTCTACGGGTTCCCAGAACGAATTCACACAGACCAGGGAGCGAATTTTGAGAGTGCGCTTCTAGCTGAGCTTTTGAAATTGTCAGGAGTCTCCAAGTCTCACACCACTGCTTACCACCCCATGGGTAATGGAGGGACTGAAAGGTTCAACCGTACATTAGGTAACATGTTGCGAGCACTCCCCCTTCAAGAAAAGCATAAGTGGCCTGAACAAATTCAGACTCTGACCTTCGCATATAATGCGACAGTACACGAGACAACAGGGTATGCCCCGTTCCAGCTTATGTTTGGTCGCATCCCAAGACTCCCTGTCGATGTAATGTTCAAGCAGGTGTTGCACGATCCTGTGGTCGTCGATCATGGTAGCTATGCGAAATCACTCATGTCATATCTTCATGAAGCAGCTAGTATCGCGCAAAGACATGCTGCTAAAGAGCAACAGAAACAAGCCGAAGGTTACAACAGAAAAGTCAAAGGAACACATCTTAACCTAGGAGACCAGGTGCTTATTGCAAACAAGGGAGAACGTGGGAAACGGAAACTCGCTGATAAGTGGGACCCAAAAGTCTATACGGTGGAAGACAGGAATCTTCAGACTAATGTGTACAAGCTGACGGATGATGCCGGAAATCAGAGAGTAGTGCATCGCAATTTGGTCTTGGACATCAGTTTTCTGCCTGTGAAATCAGTTGAGGGTGTAGTGGATGACGACCAGTTCGGTGCTGAGTGTTCTGAGGATGAGACCTGTCATCTGAGCCCCGTGGGGACCCTTGAGCATGAAAACTCACATGATGCAACTGAAGCCTGGGTACCTGATGATCCTGCTAATGCACAGAGTTTCATGACCCTTGGTGACACAACAACAGAAGCTGATGATCTGAATCCTGAGGATAATGAACCCAGTGTTCAAGAACAGACAGAAGATGAAATGGATAGAAACACCTCACATAACACTTGTGCAGGGTCTCCTGACCAAAATTCTGATTCAGTAGATTTTCCAGATACAGGCATTTCAGATGTTACTGATCTACCAGTGCATGTTAGTACTGACATATCACCAAATAACATTGACACGCAGGATGTTGTCAGATCTCGTACAGGTAGAGTCGTGAAAAAGGTCAGTCGTCTGATTGAATCTATGGCTCAGAAAGCTTTTAATGTTAAGGATTCTGTTACTATAGCCGGCAAGAGATCTCAGTCACTTCTTAATATTTTCTGAAACTGTTTTGATGAGTTATTGAACCGTTTATTAAAATTCATTGTAATCTTGAATTTCAAGACATTAGTAAGGCCAGGCTTTCATGTGGTGTACAAGGCATCATATAGTTCCAGGAAAAATCTAAGGCTTGATCACCCTTGGGTTTATCTTGACCTGTTTGGCAGGTAGCTCATATGGCTGAATTACTGAAGAATTAGATTCTTCTTTAGCTTGTGCCGGTTTGGTCAGTTGGGGTTAATGGACATTACAAGTTCTAGGTGAATAAATAAGAATGATCTTGGAGCCAACTGATCAGGATTTTAGTGAAATTCATGGGGAGGTGAATGTAGCGGATGCGAATAAATAAAAAGATATTGTTTGTTTTTATTCTTATTTCACATAAAATCCCTCCCTAATTGCATTTATTATTTGAGTAAATGGTTCTTCATGTAATTATGTTGTATATGCACTCTATGTGGTGGGTGTACTGTGGGCTGAGAAGCAGACTTTTATTTTGAAATTACGTGGGTTCTCGCTATCGGCGCAATTCACCTCTCTCCTCAGTCCGCGGTTAATCTCACTGAGGAGAGGTGGGTGTTTTACTATGCTCCTCGTAAAAGAAAAACTGTTCCAAAGTTGTTTAAGCACTTTTAATGCACTGGAATTGGTTAGTTTAAATGTATTTCAGTACCGAGAAGATATTAATGGTTTTGTGTGCAGTGTTTTGTATAGAGAGTGACTAGTTTAACCCAAACAGCATACTTCATGAGGTAATGAGTAGCTAGCTACCACTTAAGCTAAAAACGGTGTGCTTTTCTCCTCTCAGTTGCTTGTGTGTGTGAGAGACGACTCATTCCATGCTGTACATCCTTTTGTGCTACTCTCATTTCATGTACAGGTACTGAAACAGCTCACTATTCAATTGCAGCTATTGTATTGTTTATTTTTGATTAGTTTAGTCTTGTTTTATGAAGTTTCATGTTCAGCCAGGAAATATGCCATATTTGGAAGTCTCTCTTAAGTGAACAGAGCAATGTGTTGTGTAGAATTTTATTTTATAGCTACAAGCATTTTGCTGTGAAAGAAATATAAATATTTGTCATTCTATATTTTATAGTCTCTATTTTATATTTTGTAAATTTGATGTACAGAGAAAAAAACCGAATATCACTGGGATACGTTAGTTCGCGGTTAATCTCACTGAGGAGAGTTGCTTGTGTGTGTGAGAGACGACTCATTCCATGCTGTACATCCTTTTGTGCTACTCTCATTTCATGTACAGGAGAGAGAGAGAGAATAAATTTCAACTGTATGGCAGAGTGTGTCCAGTTGTTTCATCCTGCTTCACAACGCAGAGGGTTCCAAGGGGGCGTGGCCAAGTCAACTTAGAAAGAGACACACACACACACAAGTCCGGCTACACTGGGATAGGATTCAATGTTTGCCACAAGTCAGTTTGTGATATTTCAGCCCTTGTGAACTGTTATGTTGTACTGTTGTAGCAGTTATTGTGAAGAGGAGGCATCTAGGAACAACAGAAGACTCATCAAGCACTCACCAAGTGTGTAATAAATAAAATGGACCTTTCCTGTGTTCCACCACTCACCACAGAGTTCCAAACTGCCTCTGGAAGCAACATTATTACAAGAACTGCACCTTGAGAGTTTCATGAAACACACAAGCTGAAGATCATTATGAGGTCTGGCTTCTACAGCTATACCTATGCCATACTCTAGGTAGGCTGTAGGTAGGCCAAAATCCAGAATAGCTTGTAAAATATGTTAAAGTATGCCTGCAAACCAGCTTCCTAAATATCTTGCAACAACAGACTTCTTCATGAAATACACGTACCCAAGTACTATGTGAGTGCCATACTTAAAGCCACCAAGTCCATGGGGCATAAGAATGGCTGAAGGCAGCACACTTAAAGCCAATGGCAAATAGGCCTTCAGTATAGCTGAAGAAGCCAGATGGCATTCAGACGTGCTTGTTGTGGGGAAGTCTCTCATTAATGATTTTACATATTTTGAGGTATATCTGTTTTTGTGTGTCAGATATTGACATGTCCTAACCCATCACGAGTATGGAGGGAGGTCGGTCTGGGGTGCTAGACATCACTGTTGAACCTTATGGAGGTACTGTGAGCTTAATTCCATGAGACACAGACGAAGGAAGGTGCCCGCTTGACAGCCCCTGTGACATGCTCACAAAAATGTCTTTGTTGTTGCTAATATTGTTGGTACCAGTGTAATTGACATATTGCACCCTGTTGTGGCTATACTGTTAAAGTATGAGTACTTGCATCTGACAGTGCAAGTACATGTACTCGGGAAGTCCCTAACCAATAGCATAAAAGATTTAACATCTTTTCCTGTATATAAGTAAAAGTGTCCATGCAAGGAGCAAAATAAAATAATCTACAAATCAACAAATCAAGCCATTAAAACTTTTCCTGAACCTAGTGAAACACAGGTTCAATAGGTATTACACACAGAGAAAAAACCTTGACGTCAATATTGTACAAAAATCTACCTATGAAATAAAACCACTCAATGCAATATTATAGCCAGTAAAAAGTATTAAAATTAGCTATTTTCATTAAATTATTAAATGATGACATAATTTAACAAATGTAATTTTCTATATATCTGCAGTGAATATTAAGAAAGGTTTCACACAAATTAAAATGGGAAAATATATTGTCAAAATATATAAAAAAGTAGGTAATAGCTCTGAAATTATATTTAACAAAATAACTTCTAGATTAGTAGAATTATATGTGTACTACACAGAATCAAAATCTGGTTGCAAAACAGTGGAAACTTGCAGAGATTTTTTGAAAATTAACCATTCTTTGTTCAAGTAAAAAAAATAGTTCAATAACTTGTTTACTGTTAAACATTCAGTAACAACTACAGTGGTGTGAAAAAGTGTTTGCCCCCTTCCTCATTTCCTGTTTTTTTGCATGTTTGTCACACTTAAGTGTTTCAGAACATCAAACCAATTTGAACAATAGTCAAGGACAACACAAGTAAACACAAAATGCAATTTGTAAATGAAGGTGTTTATTATTAAAGGAGAAAAAAAATCCAAACCATCATGGCCCTGTGTGAAAAAGTGATTGCCCCCTAAACCTAATAACTGGTTGGGCCACCCTTAGCAGCAACAACTGCAACCAAGCGTTTGCGATAACTTGCAATGAGTCTTTTGCAGCGTTCTGGAGGAATTTTGGCCCACTCATCTTTGCAGAATTGTTCTAATTCAGTTACATTAGAGGGTTTTCGAGCATGAACGGCCTTTTTAAGGTCATACCACAACATCTCAATAGGATTCAGGTCAGGACTTTGGCTAGGCCACTCCAAAGTCTTCATTTTGTTTTTCTTCAGCCATTCAGTGGTGGACTGGTGTGTTTAGGATCATTGTCCTGCTGCAGAACCCAAGTTCGTTTCAGCTTGAGTTCACGAACAGATGGTCGGACATTCTCCTTCAGGATCTTTTGGTAGACAGCAGAATTCATAGTTCCATTTATCACAGCAAGTCTTCCAGGTCCTGACGCAGCAAAACAGCCCCAGACCATCACACTACCACCACATTTTACTGTTGGTATAATGTTCTTTTTCTGAAATGCAGTGTTCCTTTTACGCCAGATGTAATGGGACACACACCTTCCAAAGAGTTCCACTTTTGTCTCATCGGTCCACAGAATGTTTTCCCAAAAGTGTTGGGGATCATAAAGATGTGTTTTGGAAAAATTGAGACGAGCTTTAATGTTCTTTTTGCTCAGCAGTGGTTTTCTTCTTGGAACTCTGCCATGCAGGCCATTTTTGCCCAGTCTTTTTCTGATGGTGGAGGCATGAACGCTGACCTTAACTGAGGCAAGTGAGGCCTGCAGTTCTTTGGACGTTGTTGTGGGGTCTTTTGTGACCTCTTGGATGAGTCGTCGCTGCGCTCTTGGGGTAATTTTGGCCACTCCTGGGAAGGTTCACCACTGTTCCATGTCTTCGCCATTTGTGGATAATGGCTCTCACTGTGGTTCGCTGGATTCCCAAAGCTTTGGAAATGGCTTTATAACCCTTTCCAGACTGATAGATCTCAATTACTTTCTTTCTCAATTGTTCCTGAATTTCTTTGGATCTCGGCATGATGTGTAGCTTTTAAGGATCTTTTGGTGGACTTTACTGTGTCAGGAAGCTCCTATTTAAGTGATGTCTTGATTGAGAACAGGTGTGGCAATAATCAGGCCTGGGTGTGGCTAGAGAAATTGAACTCAGGTGTTAAAAACCACAGTTATAGTATGTTTTAACGAGGGGGGCAATCACTTTTTCACACAGGGCCATGATGGTTTGGATTTTTTTTCTCCTTTAATAATAAACACCTTCATTTACAAATTGCATTTTGTGTGTACTTGTGGTGTCCTTGACTATTGTTTAAATTGGTTTGATGTTCCGAAACACTTAAGTGTGACAAACATGCAAAAAAACAGGAAATGAGGAAGGGGGCAAACAATTTTTCACACCACTGTATTTACATAAATACATGTTGTATATTATCTTTAGGGTTTCTTAGATGTACAGTACAAATTTCTACCCAATCCAGCAAAAATAAGCAACTGGTGAGGTTTAGAGTGCACATACAAAGAATCCCAAAAATTGAGGGATTATGGTCTAGCGCTGTTTTCCAGGATTTGGTCTTGGCCCCTTAGTTCCAGTGAAGGCCAGTTAATGTCACATCATTTAAATACATTTTACACAGTTATGTGCTTCTACCTTCGGGTCAAGTTTGGGGAAGGTCCATTTTCTGTTCCAGCATTACTGTGCCCCTGTGCACGAAATGAGGTCCATAAAGACATGGTTTGACCAGTGTGGTGTGGCCTGCACAGAGCCCTGACCTCTACCCCACTAAACACTTTTGGGATAAACTGGAACACTGAGATGGAACATCTTTCGGATGTATGTGTTGAGTTATTTTCAGAGGACAGTAAATCTATACTGCTATACAAGCTTTACACTGACTATTTAAAATTATATCCAAGCCTCTTTTCTATAGTGTTAATATAATAAAATATTTGCAGAAATGTGGTGGGGTGTACTCAATTTTGTGAGATACTGTATATATGTGGGGGCAGGCGGAAGTCTATACTAGGATTATTTGCTCCTTTTCTCACTCACTTCCAATTATTCTGCTCGTTCTCTCTCTCTCTCTCTCTCTCTCTCTCTTTCTCTCTTTCTCTCATTCTCTACTCTGTACAATCAAAGTGAACATGAACATATCAGTAAACAATAGGGGTGGGAATTGCCCAAAGCTCCACTATAGAATACTGTCACATTACGATATTATTATGATTTTAAACATATTGCGACATGCTGAGTATTGTTATTAAATATATTGCGATCTGTTACCTTCTTCAACTACAAATACGACTGCCAGTTTTTTTGTTGGCAGTCTGCTATTCTTGTGCTACATTTTGCAGGAGGACTGCAATGTTTGGCCCAGTTGAACTTTCATGTACTGCTCTACTTTGAAGAATGTGAGACAGCAGTGGTGTCACTGATACAGTCACATAGGAATCCACTGCCTTGATGTGAAGTTAATGCCATGAATGAAACAAATATATTTTCCAACCATGCTGCCTTATGTATTATCTACCTATAAGGCACATAGATCAACTGTGCTCACCCTTTACAGTGCTTCATGTGCTCACCCTTTACAGAAGACACGCCTCTTCCAATTCACCCAAATAAGTTATGTAACATAAAAAGTATGTCATTAGTTGTTTTCTTTTATATGAGAGAAGAAATAGCTTTTTGTCTTAGTTGTAACGCCGTGTAACAGCTGAGCCCGCAGTACGGAGGCTGTATTTAAGCCCAGCGAGCACTTGCTGTGACTTTGTCACGTGCATCAAAACGGTGCTGCGTTGTAGACAAGATGGGGAATAAAGTAGATGTAGAACGCGAAAATACGAATAAGGAGCTGGAAATTCAAACAAAAAGCTCCATGTTACCGCAATGAAACAAGAAGTTGCACCATTTAAAGTGGCACGGAAAAATTCCAACAGAATTTCAGCCGCGTTTGCTATAAACCCTCCTTGTTTCTAACCAAAACTTAACGAAACACGAGCATTACTACAATACGTACAGGATCTGAACGCGACGAGTAAAATTGAATAGAAATACACTAGAAGTCACAGAATGGTGATTTATTTTTATGATTTCACAAATGTATATCATTAGACCCAGAGCTCTGGAGGGTCCTCACTACAGTACAGCCAGCAGTGAGTGGACGCAGGGGCTGTATCAGCAAACAGTACAGAGGTAACCGAATGAATCACCGGATGTTCGCTTCATTGATCTGAACAGTTCGTTCGTAAGAACCGAATCAGTGAAATGAACAGAACTCTCCCACTGCTGTTAGTGCAGGCAGCCATCTAGCGTTTGACCGAGGACCTGCACCGGCTCTCTTTAGAGAAACACGAGTTTTTTTCAGTTCTCATTATTTAGATTTGCGACACTGTGTTAATACTTTTACGAGGTTAACACTTCTATTATTTTATTTTAATGGTTTGTTTTATGCTGATACGCTACAGAACACAGTTCATGCATACGGTCAGGCCCTGGATAAACCGGAGAAAGTCCAGGAAGAAGTGTGGCAAGTGAGAGAGCAGCTCGAGATCAATCAAATTGTGGAGATATAAGGTGGAACGGGAAATGAGAATAAGAAGCTTAAACTGCGTCTAATTTCATTACACTGTACGAGTTAACATCAACAAAAAATGACAGCGAAATAAATAAATTAACATCAGAGATAAGTGAACCGAATCTGGTTCGGATTGATACAGAAGGCAGATTTCAAACATTTCTTTCTATTACCGACGAAGCAGTTTTTAGACATGAATCATGTGAAGATGGACAACAAAGGCAAGAACTACAAAAACTCAGTGTGGCAAGAACACAAGAGTGAAAAAGCTACAAAGTAGGAGGAGGACATATCTGAGCAGGTGGGCAGTGAGAAATACTAATCTTAACTTAGTAAACAAGCATGAGTTTATAGCATATTGACTGCCAAATTTATGTCACATTGAAGCTTTTGCCAGTTTTCATTCTACCACTAACCACAGTGGTAATCTAAGTGTAGCATATAAATAATAAATTAGAGAAAGAAATGTACAACAGAAAAACACGCAGATTTTAGAAAAACAGTTACAGTTTGGGGTGGGCTGATTTGCATCATGTAACTTGTTTGAAATCGAAACAATCAAGCAAAAATTTCAATGCACTGTTAACCTCCACAAACCTGCTGCCCTGCAAAGAAAATCTAGATCTTGAGTACATTGTGACTACTGCAGAAAGGCTGGAACCTTACTTCAACAAACTGAACTAGTTAAACTGATTTCCTCCACAAAATGTTCTACTTGCATATTGGCTCCAGTTCCAACAAGTTTACTCAAAGAAATTGTGCCAGAAATAACCAAGACTCTTCTGTCATTAAACTCCTCTCTTAGCCTTTGATATCAAGGATTGTGGAAAAAAACTGTGGCAGAACAACTAAGTTCCTATATGCATAGAAAACACATATATGAAAAAATTAAGTCTGGCTTTAGGCCACATCATACTACAGAGACAGCGCTAGTGAAAATTGCAAATGATCGCTTAATATTCTCTGACCCAGGAAACATATCTTTGCTGGATCTTTGCTGGATCTGCTTGATCTTAGTGCAGTATTTGATATGATAGACCACTCTGTCTTATAGGTAGGCTAGAAAACCTTGTAGGAATAACAGGAATAGCTCTTGCCTGGTTCTTACCTGAATGAGTGCTCTCAGTTTATGAATGTAAATGGTGACTTATCTGTTGTAAAGTATGGCGTTCCACAAAGCTTTGTTTTAAGACCAATATTATTCATATTATATATGCAACCACTGGGTACCATTATCAGTAAACATGGCATTAATTTCCACTGCTGTGCTGATCACAAACAATTATATATATCAACCAAACCCAAAGACAAACTTCATCTTAATAAGACTGAGGACAATGTAAAAAACATGAAAGACCGGATGTCAAGTAAGTTACTCCTGCTGTGCTCAGATCAGAGGTTCTACATTTTGTTCCAAAAGCTGCTAGAAACAAACTATCTAATTTAACACTTAAACTGAATAGTTTCTCAGTTTTATCAGGTACATCTGTAAAAGACCTTGGTGTCATGATAGATTCTGATTTGTCCTTAAATACAGATTTAACAAATATTACTAGAACATCTTTCCTCCATATTCACAACTTTGCCAAATTAAGAAATGCATTGTGTCTACAGGATGCAGAAAAGCTAGTTAATGCATGCATTACCTTAAGGCTGGATTACTGTAATTCCCTGCTGTCTGGATGTTCCAGCAAAAGCCTTTAAAAGTTTCACTTAGTCCAGAAAGCTGCAGCCAGAATCCTCACAAGAGCTACAGAATTTAACCATATCAGTGTGTTTTTTTTATTTATTTTTTTTTTATTTTCAACAATGTTGCACCGTTAAACTCATAGCAGTCACAAACCAGAATGATTGACAAAGACGAGAAGAGAGAAAAACAACAAGGAGAAGGGCATTAACCAAACTTCTTAAGATATTCCCAGACAGAGGACCAGATTCGCCAGACCTTGGCTGTTTGTTGACGCAAGTCAAAAGTCAGCTTCTCTAGAGGGAGCAAGGACGAAAGCAGCAAAATACACCTCTTTGCCACAAAAACCAGCAAAATAAAAGCCTGTCTCATCCAACAGTCAAATGTCTCATTGAGCTGACCGTTCAACAGATACAAGGGAGACATAGTAAACTGAATATCAAAAATGGCCTCCATAACAGAATGTACTGCCCTCCAAAATGAATAAATTCTGTCACAGATCCAAAAACAACGAATAAACGTGTCTTCTTGCATCTGGCATTTGAAACACAGGTCCGGTTTATCCAGAAATATCCTGCGCAGACATACTGCTGTCAGGTTAATTCTGTGAATGAACTTAAAATTAAGCTCATGCACAGTAATTGAGGTACAATTAGGAAACAGACATGAACAAACAGAAGCCCATAAATCTTGATCAAACTCCAGTTCCATGTCCCTCTCCAAAATACCCTTTAGGTTTATCAGGGAAGACATAGACTCGTTGGACAACATAGTGTAAATCTTTGAAATTGACCCTTTTGAGTCATATTGTTTAGTGCATAGCAGTTCCATCTCTGTCAGACCCATTCTTAACTGCCTCTTATCTAAAAGAGACTCAAAGAAATGTCTTAATTGGAGGTAGCTAAAAAAATCTGATTTTGATAAACTATGTTTCTCCAAAATATTGGAAAAAGACAACGTGACTCCGTCCGAAAAACAGACAAGAGATCTGTGTAATTCCGTGTCTAAACCATTTAAGGAGTCCAATGTTTTGCAAAATCAGGATTAAGTGCGGCTGGGGGAGACAGAGATTGGCATCTAGGTATCTTTAGATACTTTTTAACGTCTTTCCAGGTCCTAGATACAACAAAAGAATCAGTAACATTTTTCAACTTCTCCACATTGTTAATAAATGGTAAGAAGTGGACTGGAAGAGGAGAGCATGTCATGGATTCCATAATAATCCATAATGAGGTAGTTCTGTTGGCACACCAGCTAAGAATGTGCTTGAACTGAGCTGACCAGTAATACAGCTGCATGTTTGGTACACCAGTGCTTCCCTTCTCCTTAGGTTTCAGGAAGTTAGTTAATTTAAGCCTAGGTTTTTTTATTGTTCCAGATAAACTTTGAAAAATTACTATGCAAATCTTTAAAAAATGAACCAGATAAATAGCAGGGAAGAAATTGAAATAAATATAGAAAACAAGGAAGAACATTCATTCTCAAAACATTTATCCTGCCAAAGAAAGATAATGGGAGAGAACACCAAGCACCCAGATCAGTCTTAATCTTATTCACAAGAGGCAGATAGTTTTTAGAAAGAAGGGTATTAAGATTTTGCCTTAGGAAAATGCCCAGATATTTGAACCCCTCGGTAGCCAAATGAAATGGGAAATCGTCCCTGAGAAAAGATACCAGAGATGCAGATGAACCAGTGGTCAGCGTTATTTAATATTACAGAAAGTGATTGAGCAGGATTAGAGATAAATAACAAAACGTCATCGGCATAAAGAGTTATTCTATGGCCTTCCACTCCTACTTTAATACCTAAAATATTGGCATACGACCTTATAAGCTCAGCCACTGGTTCAGTCACCAAAGAAAAGATGAGAGGTGAAAGAGGACAACCTTGTCTTTTGCCTCTTTTCACATGTATAACTTGTGACATTTGCCCATTGATTAAAACAGTGGCCCGGGGCTCGGAATATAAAAGTTTAACTAGGTTAATAAAATTTGGTCCCAAATTAAATTTCTCAAGTGTAGCGAAAAGAAACTCCATGTGGTCAAAGGCTTTTTCTGCGTCAAGCGACACAATATGAGCTGGGTGTTTTGATGTATTTACAAAATCCATAATATTTAGTAAACGGTGTATATTATCAGAAGCATACCGCTTTGTCACAACCCCAGTTTGATCAGGTTTAATTACCTTTGGCAGAACCACCTCCAGCCTGCGAGCAAGTACCTTAGCTAAAAATTTTCTCTATTTGGTCTATAAGATGCACAGTCCTGAGGATCTTTACCCTTTTTCAAAATTAAACAAATTGTTGCCATTTTCCAAGTTTCAGGTATTGAATCTTGCTCAAGAAGGTCAACAAATACAGGTAATACAATTGGGTGAAGCTCAGGCCAAAAAGTTTTAAAATACTCTGGTGGATAGCCATCAGGACCAGGGGATTTATTAGAAGGCATAGCTTGCAATGCCTGGAAAACCTCTTCAAGAGAGAAAGGAGCATTCAGATCAACCCTGTCTTCTTCAGATATGGTGGGAAGAGATGATTTATTAAGAAAGGACAGAATATCTGTCTCTGATGCTGTGTTCTCTGACTTATAAAGAGACTGGTAAAAGCTTTTAAAAGAGCTGTTTATAACTGAAGTATATGTATATGTAACAGAACCATCAGCATTTTTAAATAACTCTCTCACTGTTTTTTCTTCAGCTGATGTGCCAGCAGACGACTTGAATTATTGCCAAATTCATAAAATTTCAGTTTGGAAAAATGGAGCAATTTTTTTATGTGATTTTTATGATTCAAATTAAGTTTAGCTTTTGTCTGACATAACAACGACCAATTCAACTGATTGGGAAAAGATTTATGCAGTCGTTCTAACTGAAGAACCTCTGCCTCCAGATCCAGTCGTTCTTGAATTTGAGTCTTTTTTACTGAAGAATAGGATATAATATCGCCTCTGATTGTGGCCTTGGCTGCATCCCATAAGGTAGCTGATGACACTGGGGAATGTTTATTATCTCCCCAGAAATACAGAATACACTGACGCATTAATTTTGCAAAATGCTATGTTAATAAGCAGAGAAGAGCTAAATCTCCAAGTCTTGTTTTTAGATGTTGAAGTGTCCAATTTCATATGCATTTATATTGGAGCATGGTCAGATAGAACAATGGGGCCTATTTTACTGGCTGTTATGAGGTGGACTGAGCTATTGGGTATAAAAATATAATCAATGTGTGAGTATGAACTATGAGGTTTAGAGTAAAAAGTATAATCCCTGACTCCAGCATTTAATTCCCTCCAACTGTCAACCAGTCCAGACTCCTTGCACATCTTGTGAAGCACCAATGAGGATTTAGTATTGGTTAACAGAGCAGAAGATTTGTCCAAATTCTGATCCCAGATACAATTAAAATCCCCAGCCATAATGCCCAGGTTTTTGTGATTATTATTATTAAACAATAAGATTATATCAGACATAACTTTAGGACAATCCTCATTTGGTGCATACATATTGAGCATAGTAATATGCTGCCTGTATAACAGGCCAGACATTACGACGTATCTACCTTCAGGATCATTTATTTGTTTTTCAAAAATAAATGGCAAATGTTCCACCCAGTTTCTTTTAAGCTTTGGATGCTCAAAATCTGACAGATGCATTTCCTGAATCATGGCAACTGATGCTCTCTCCCTTTTAAGAAAAGTCAAAATCTTTTTCCTCTTAATAACATGCCCTAAACCTTTCACATTCCAAGTCATATATTTAAAAGAATCATTTACATTCATTCCCAAAAATAAATGAGCAAAAATGTGTAACTGCAATGTAGTGTGCCATCTTGAATCAAAGCCTCCAGTGCAAATGATTTAAAATTTTACACACACATAAAAACACAAACACCCCTTCCCACCCTCTACCAGCCCTGTCCCCAAACGACAGGACACATCAAACGAAACTAGGTCACCAGACCCATGCAACGACAACTGCAAAAAACACTGAGAAAAAAACAAACCCCACACTCAGCATACACCACAAAATAATAGTGAAACAAGACGAGCATCGTTATGGAACTTTACATTAAAGCAATATTTACCCAGATCTCGAAAGAAAGATAGAAATAAAAATAATAATAATAATAAAGTGGCTGCCTATTGAATTAGAACAAAACAACGTCAGGCAACATAGTCTCTGTCACCTTACAGACAGATATATCAGTCTGTTTTTATTAAAATGATATGGGTTGTCAGTTAAATTCCACATTGAGTACAAATTTCTCAGGGTGCAAGATCAAGGTGCTCAAATATCACAAGGTGCTGGCTTACTATTAGTTCCTAGAATTGAAAAAGCTAGAGCCTTTTCATACAAAGCCCCCTCACATGTTCACTCAAAACAGTGGAGCGGAGGGGTGCTGACATCTCAAGGAGCCCTCATGTCTTTCATACCTTTGTTACCTTCTAAGAGTTAGACCTGCTGGAGTCTCTGCTGCACTCTGTTGATACTGTGTACTGCAGTTAATTACTCTTAACATAAATGACTATATTTTTCTATGCAGAGCTGAACAACTGTACGATCTGCTTGCCTGCCAAATAGGCCAGTTTGACCACCGTGGAGCTTTCTGCTGTACAATGCTGTGCAAACCTTACCTGCATGAATTGATACTTGTGATACTGCTGCCTGCATAGACACAATTTAATCATAGCCAATCATAGCCATTGCTTCACTTACTTTATAGTGTATAATAATAATAATAAACAAAATCTTATTCTCTGTTCATATTGCTCTTGTGTTGTTGTTGTTGTACTGTCTGAGAAGAGAATGGGTCCCCCTTTTGAGACTTAGTTTCTCTCAAGGTTTCTTTTTCTTGGTCTTAGGGAGTTTTTGCCATTGGCATACTCATGGGGGCTTAGACACAGATTTTTCTGTAAAGCTGCTTTGTGACAACACATGTTGTAAAAAGCACTATATAGATAAACTTTGACTTGAGTTGACTTGACCTACCATCCTGTTGAGGTGTGTGGCTATTAATGACCTGGCTACTATCCCGTGCAGCCGTGCAGCTGTTTAGTAGTGCTTGGCGGTAGCTTTCTCTGCTAAATGATCAATAATAGTGCCTTTCCTGAAAAGTGCTATGACTCCTGTGTCTGTTTCTTTGCCCCACGTGCTGATCACCCCTTACCAGTAGGCTTAATTCAGGGGTTGAAACCGAAATGTTAAGAAGAGCCGTTTTGTCCTTTCAGCAATGATGAAACCGCCTTGGGAGGCACAACATTTTCTGTCCCTTTTACCTTCTTGGCTGTAAGTATATCTCAGTATGTGCTCATGTGCTAGTACAGGCTGAAAATATAAACGCAAACTCAGACTCACTTTGCTCTGCTTTAACCTTCAGCTCAGCGGTAGCCGCTTTTCTTGCATCTCAGGAAACTTCCCCATGAGTTTCTTGTAAAATGTCTCTCAATGTTTGACTTTTTATGAGGTTTTCATCCTTTTTAAGAGTTTTCATCATCGAGCTTCTCTTTCGAATTGTCCCATTCCACCGTAGCCTTGGCCACCTTGGCCTGAGGCGCCAGATTATTAAGGAAATTTATTGATAAAATATATCCTTGAGTCATCATTAATAAAAAGGTTTGCAGTAATCATTACATCATTTACAATAGAAACTATTAAAATAGAGTATAGAGTAATTGTAACTAAGGCCCAGGCTGTCTTAGGTAGGAAAACAGGCCTCAAGCTTCTAGGCGAGAGGTGTCTGTGCCAGGCACTGTAAGAAGGCCTTGAGAGATAAGCAAACATCTCCAAGTAAAGAAACGCTACCTGTTCACTAAAAGCAAGCTAGCTTTTAGTGAGGAACAGATAAGCAGCGAGCAGGAATTGGTCGTAACTCTTAAATAATTAAAAAGGCCCAATATGGAGAATCGTAAAAATGGTCCTTCTCAGACAAAGCACAGAGGTGTCAAAAAGTAAATTTAACAAAGTGAACATAATGATAGCCAATGGGAACCTTAGGATGTTCAGAGAGGAGGAGTGAAGAAAATACCTTGGGGAGGGGCAATGAGCATATTCAAAAAACATTATAAAAACTGATATTTTGTGTGAATCTTCGCATTTTGGCGATCTAGCAGCCAACTTGTCACCTGAAACAATAAATAAAGAGGGCCTTCTCCTTCCTTAACAGAACCATCTCCTGAAGTTTGTTTTTTCATTTTTCTTTAACCTTCTGCAAGAATGCTTTTCAATCTTTTTGAAAGTATTATCTTTTTTGGATTTTGCAAGAATCCTTTGATTTGAATTATCCTTTTTTGCATTAGAGAGCAGAATAAATTAGTACTAAAACGTAATTAATTATTATATCAATTAATTGATAGGTAACAACACGCATTTCATCTGCATCGTTCGGGATTCTGGGGTAGGAGGGCAGGGCACTCTGAGTTCCGACATTGTCCTGCTGCACCATTTAAGGTGGAATGGGAGAATTCGAACGAGAAGCAGGAGAAAGAGAAGCGACTTAAGTTTCTTGAGTGTCTGTGGATTAAACGTATCAGGAAACCAGAGTGATTATAAATGTAAATAAGTCCATTCATCTGCAAATTATCGATGTTCATCTTCTCTCTCTTTGCTGTTCCATTCTCTGTGTTGCTATGGTGACCAACAGTCTGCAGGACAGTCCTCAGCATTAAGGGTTGGAGAATTGGCAGATATATGTCAACTCCAGCTTTTAAGGCAATGTATTGTGAAAACTATGTTAGAACTGTGTGTTATAATGATTTTACAGCAAAGGAGGATTATTATGTTATTTTACCTAGAAATCTAGTTCTGCTGTGGAGCCATTATTTAGGCTTGATTCTCACCCCAAACAGAGCCAGAGTCACTGATGAGGATTTTGAGGCTAAAGTGTTGCTGAAGTTTAATAAAAACTTATTAAATGCAGTGTCTTGTTCACACTGTCAGTTGGGCTTATTTGGTGGACATTCACAAACATTTTGACAATCGCGCTTTGAAAGTAACTAAAAAAGTAACACACTACTTTTTAAAAAGTAGCTATTAAAATAGTAGTTACTTCTAATTTTTCAATAGCTATTCCAACCCTGCTATTGAAGAGCAATGCTACTATAAGTCATTGGTTTAAGCCCAACTGAGCAGCGTGAGGCAGCAAGGAGGTATGCAGTGGAAGCAGTGCAGGACAGCGGACACTGAGGGCCTGACAGAGGAATGCAGTGGTGGCCTAGTGGCAGTGGCGGGGGCCACCTGCTTTGAGCAGGTGCTGCGGTGTGGATTCCCAAGGCTGTGGCTATACTGGGTTATGGGGTAGTTGTGCTTGTGCCTAGTTTCCCATTGAGGTGTTTGTTTATCGTTGTAGGGGTGGGAATCTCTTGGCACCACATCTCTTGTGATTCAGAGGGCCACGATGTGATTTTAAAACAATTATCGATGTGTCTTGATGCATCTTTCTTTCTATATAGGATCTCTTTTTTTTCTCACTGTGTGACGACTTGATACTTTTGAAGCAAAGTATTGTAATGATCTATAATGAATTTGCTTCCAATTTCTTTTATTAATAAAAAATGGAAGTGATGTGGTGAGTGAACTGGAAGACTCTCATTCACTGCTTTAGTTTGGAGCACATTAAACGCTGCTGCCACTCATCTGCAATAAAATGTGCTGTTATGGTGAAATAACAACCAGTGATAATGGATGTCCACACAGTACGTTACAGCCGTCCTGCCCATTTTCTTTAGTGATTTTATAACTCCGGATTTGGTCTCGTTGTAGAGAGTCAGGGTCTCTGTGTCAGTAAAACATTTTTGAGACGGAACATGCACAACATAGCGCGAAAGCCCTGTTTCTCAACGAGACTGCAGGTCACTTAGCAACTCAGTCTCTCCTGGCTAAGCTAGCAGTGAATGACAAGACAGAGAGAGATTTAGCCGAACATTTGGGGATTTATTCACATTTATAAGCACCTTAGTTGGTTTCCTGGAACATTAAATCTGCCACGAGAGACTGTCAAACACTAAAACGTTGTGAAGCAGAAGTCGCTTCTCTTTTGAATTTTCCTGTTTCACCTTAAACGGTCCCGCATTTACATTCGGCGCCTCAGTCAGAATTTAAGGAGGAATGGAAAAATTCGAACAAGAAGCTGGAGAACAAGAAACGACTTCAGCCTCGTAAAACAGTCGAACGATGAGAGACATTTTACAATAAGCTGCTCTTCTGAGGAAAGGTTTTCTGGCGGAGATGGGAAGAAAGCAGCTAGCTACATCTGAGCTAAAACTTAAAGCAGAGTAAAGTAAGTCTGCATTTTCGTTTATATTTTTTAGCCTATACTAGGACATCAGCACACACTGAGACATACAGGGCATTAAATGTTATCTCTCCCAAAGTGGTTTGGTTTCGCGATGCATCTAAGAATCAATTTTTTCTCTGCACCCTTATTGTCTGTTATTCCAGCTGTTCAGTAGTTCAGGTTTCTCTGCTGAGCCTTCCTTGAAAACCGCTATGATTCTTTGCCAAGTTGTCACAATATTAAGAAACACTGACTCACCTCTTGTACTGCTATATGCCTCTGTCATCTGACTAATATTCATTTTCCTACTGCTCTCAGCTTACTTTTCTTTTTTTCGAAGGCTGCCCAAAAAACGGTGAATATCACAGCCACTTTTCTTCTAATTCATGATGGCTCATCATAAAGCATCAAACAAAAAGTAATGATTTTTATCATAAGCAAGTACCATAACACAGGATACTATATAAATACGCAGTAAATGAAAGCTGCTATTTAGTTAGTTGAACTCGTCTGTGACCATTGTTGGTCACTGTGTGAATGTGTAGCTAATTATCTTTCCAGGTAACTTATACCCTGTTTACACCTGGTATGTATCCTGCATTGTAACCCAATAAGATTGTAGCCATATGCATATACATCTAGTAGTCAAATATGATAGCTGTGTGGGATGAAAGATGCAAATCTGCTCATTACGTGGCAACCAGTTACCAAATGTTTATCCATTCAGCCTCTTTGTCTGCAGTTTGTTTTGCAATGTAGCATCTGTGCATATTGCTATTAAGCATCACATGCCCCATGAGAAGGAGTTTTGGTTGTGCTGGGGGGTTTTAGTTGTCAAATGTTTCTTGGAGAGACAGTTGACTTTACATTGCCATAATGTGGCTTAAATGTGTCTCAGACCACCTCGTGAAGAGGTTTAAGTGAAATGCATCTTGGTGCATTTACACGTGAATTATTCAGTGGCTTGGCCTTTTTCAGAGTAATCCTCATACTCAAGACACTCAAGCATGAAGTGACCAGATGTAAACATGGTCTTAGCTATGGTAGCTAACGTTAGTGATGATTGATTGATTAGCACTCACAAATCAGCCCGTTTTCAGCAAAAAAGTTTGTTTTCACTTCAAACAATTACTGACACTTTTCAGCAAAATCTTTATTATTTCCACAGTTATAAAGTTATAACGACTTTGCTGAAGTGAAGTGCTGGTATGGTAGTATTTTGTTACAATAATAGGTGCCCCATAAACAACTGATGAGAAGACTGATGTATCTTACACACTTGAAAAAGACAGTTCTTCAAGGGTTCTTTAGTAAAGAAAATGGCTCTATATAGAACCATGAACACTCAAAAGAACCCCTCTGCAGGGTTCTTCACATCATGAAATGGTTGATCAGATTGATGGAGAATGTGTTGAATATAATTCCATATAGAACCTTTGTTCTGTATAGCACCAAAAGGGTTCTTCTATTACTAAAAGCTTGACATTGTAACAATAGAAGAACCCTTTAATCATGCAAAATGTTTTCTGAGTGTTCATGGTTCTATATTGAATCATTTTCTTTACTAAAGAACCTTTAAAGAACCATAATTTTTAAGTGTGTAATGTTATGTAAAGGTAGTGAACATTTATATTTTCTACAGCAGTATGGGGGGGGGGGCATTTTAAGCATATCTGAATATTACGGAGGACACATCCCCCTCTATATATATTGTGATTATGGCATTGTCTTAACTTATAGGATCCAGTAACATTTGGAGAAGAAAATGTACAGACAAAATGTACTGGCTTTGGAAAAAAAAATTAGAACAGGCTGATAGACAAAATTTTTGAGAACTCAAATTTTCCCATAGAGAAAAGTTGGTTTAGAGGTCTTTATCTGAGCAATTATGATGAGTACAAAATTATGCACAACCTGATTCTAGTAATATCACTTTAGTAGTTCTCTACATGACATCACTTGAAGGTGAGTCATTGGTACACATGGTAGTTCTTATCAGAAACATTGCTGTTATATAATATGGTAAACAGAATACTGTTGTCTGGTGAAATATCCTCGTCTCAGGTTTGAGTGCTTGGTGTAGTGTAGTGGGTAACACCTCTGCCTTCTACACTGGAGACTGGGGTTCAATCCCTGCCTGGGTAAGCACCCTACAATATACCAATAAGAGTCCTTGGGCAAGACTCCTAACACTACATTTGCTTACCTATGTAAAAAAATTGGCAATTGTAAGTTGCTGTAGATAAGAGTGTCTGCCTAATGCTGTAAATGAGACCAGGCTTTTCAAACTGTGTTCCTTCTGTGTCCTTGATTTGAGTTCAGAGTGTTATAAAAGGGAAAATGCTCATCTCTGCAGAGCAATGGCCTGAAAGAAACCCAGTTTGATACCCCTGTTTTGTGCCGTCTTGGGTTCTCATGAAAATGTTGAACACAGGTTGGTTAACTACTAAAATGACTTCATTCTATTTAGTGCGTGCATACACGGAGGTTTGAGGAATGCTTCTGCTTTTTCTTTGATATTAAGAAGCAGAAAGATCACACAGAAGCGCGGGGGGTATAAACTGGAATTTTCCACTTTCCAGCACCTCTGAAATGCAGCACTTTGAACAGTCAAATGCTGCTGGTGATCTTAACTACTTTGGGCATCGTTAATGATGTGAGGGCAGCAGATTTCTTTTTCTGTAGTGACTAGTGGTCTCCCTCTAGCCTACATAGACAACCTGCAACATGTTGGACAACTTATGGGCATACACTGAAAACTTCTCACAGACAACTATGTCATAGTAACTTAGTAGGCCCATTTCCACCAGGCAGAGGAGAAAAAAAAATCACCCATGTTTTTTTTTCTTCTGTTTCTGGCAGCAGAAAATGAAGATTATGTCTTAGCGTTTCAAAATAATTACTTATATTCTCTATTTATTGATTTGCTATCTGTAATCACTTTCCCTATATACTGATTTACTCTAAAAGAGCAATTACTAAATTATGGCTTGTCAAAAAGAATGACTTAATAATGGCTTATTATCTCAACATCTCGAGAAACTAAGTCAAAATTTTGAGAAACAAAGCCATTATTAGTCATTATTTCAAGATACAAAGCCAAAGTCATTATTTCGAGGCAATAAGTCAACAAGCCCATATTTTAGCATAGCGCTGCCAGTGTAGGAGGGGAGAGACAGCGGGCGTGTTTCTCTCCTCTTCCTGGCTGGTTCTTTCTCTCCGCAGTGAAAGAGTCGGTTCTGTCTGTCGAAGCTCCTCAGCGTGTTTCACCCTGCGCCTCACAACTTTTGTTCCCTGTTTGAGAGCAGAGCGCGGACTGACTGACAGCTGTTCGGAGTTCTTTACTTCTTCTTTTAGCTAGCTATACTGAAAGGGTAAGTTCTCACTCTTCGTGTATTTAAAACGATTGTAGGCAAGTTATTATAGAAGTATTAACTACAAGTTACGACTTGTTTGGTACCGCGTTTAAGACTAAGTTGAACACGTTGCTAGCAAGTGGAAATAAACCGTTCGCCAGAGTCTCTTGAGAATTTCCTAACATTTTCACAGCGTTGGTACGGCGGGTTGGCTAACTAGCTCCTTCATAGCTGATTTGTTTACTTACCGTTACCGAATAGCCAAAGATCCTGTTCGGACAGTGTTATGGCTCGCCTTTACTGTACGCCTGCTGATGTGGCGTTTTGGTTGTGTGTGCTTCACGCTTAGGACTTATTTATGTTCCCTTCTGGATGTTCATCGTTGCTCGTTGCTAACTTCACGTTTTTTCTGTTTGAGAGACCGCTGTTAATTTAGCTCAGCCCGTTGCTTTAGGACGTCTTTGTAACTTGTAGATTAATGAGTAATAGTGGCATTTATAAGTCATGAACTACTAGTTCCGTGTGTATTCGGACAGTAAAATCTCCAGACTCTTCGAGTTTTACAGTGTGAGGTAGAGAAAAGACCACATTTACACGGAGCTTTTAACAGATTCTGTGCTAATGGCGTTGAAACACACCATCCTTTCCCTGAGGCAGTTTAGATGCATGGTGTGGTTCCAATGCCATGTCTGTGATATTCTGTAAGTAATGAAGGGACAGATTGAGAAATAGGTCAGGCCTTTTGTAAACAGGCTAACTTTCTGGAAGTCGTGAAGTCTAACCATATATCGTTTTGGTTTAGAATAAGCTGGCGATGCAGTGTGTGAGAGACTGGAAGAAGAGGGGGAAACTAGCTAAATATTAAGAAGTTTTATTTAGGGCACCAGGCCACAAAATGCATATTCTGTCCCAAGTTCAAACATTGTGCATGCATTCCTGCAAACACTGAATAGTTCAGTTCAGGCCTTTCCAAACCTGCAGATGAACACCAAAATAATATAACAGAAGTAGCAGCCACTCATTAAATAATGTTTAGCTCCGATCCACGTGTCAAACACAAGAAAAATGACCACCACTGCTCTCATGTCCTGGGTTGAGAAGACGTCTGATATGAATTTTCCTCAGAAAATTTCCTTTTACTCTGAAATAAATCTAGCTGGAAAGGCTGTTGAGTCAAAGTGGCAGACAATGTTCTTTTGGCTACATCAAAGATGTAGTTATCTTGTGAATAACAGTTCAACGACTCACAACAGAGCTGAAGGGTGTATACTTTAAGCTTTTCTTTTTTCCATTGCCCACTTTCACTGTTTCACTTAGCTGCTGTTTCCAGTAAAGCCCCTCTTGAAGGAAAGTTGAAGGAAAGTCCCATATTATGTGGGAGTTGGCAGCTGTGCTTTTTTTAGTAACTACCATTTTTTAATTCTTCTAGAAACCAGGAAACACACACATATATATATATATATATATATATATATATATATATATATATATATATATGTATGTATATGTATATATATATATATATATATATATATATATATATATATATATATAGACACTGATATTGAATTAATGAATTATTCCTATAATATATATTCACATATTTCATAGCAGACTGTTTTGGTATCTGTTGATCCATCTTGTCTTCACTACATAAGCCTGTCACCAGGACTTCCTAGAAGTGATAATGAGCATTCTGTTCTATTTTCATATTTCCTTCTGCAGTAATGACTGTTGATGTAGCCTAGTAGTCAGAACCTATCAGACCTGGCTCTAGTTTTGCAGGCAAATGGGGTTTGATGGTACCCTTGGCTGGGTACCACTGAGTGTTACCCTTGTGGAGCAAAAAGATGCTTTGGCTTCCTCCGGATTAAAGAGGAATTCCACCAACACTTGAAAAAAAATGGTTAAGATGTAAACAGTCATTCAGAGTGTTTTGATGTAAAACAAATAATTCTAGAGACATTTACAGAGTGAGAATTGTTTACAGTGGTGATGATAGTAAGCAGATACCAGAAGCATTTACAGAAAGATACAAAGTATCACAAAAATCATGAATGCATTTCAAAAACTGGTCAAATTCCCCTTTAAGTTCTTTGCTTGTTTGCACTGTACTAGTACTAGCATCTATTATTTGTTGTTTTCAGATCTGTCGCAACTATTTGTTGTGAAAAGAAATCAAAATCTTCTACAGTTATAATGAACAGAGAGCAAATTTAGACTTTAGGGACAAACAGATTACACCTAGGTTTGGAATTACACTGTCAGTGGGGGATCCTCCTTTAAAATCCTCTTTACTCTGTGTTCAGAAAACCCTATAAGCCACAAAGGATTTGTGAAGCCATTTTTTGTTCATGTTTAACATTTATTAGATGGCAAGATATTTTAATGTTCTTTGTGTACTGTATATATAATTGCAGTTACATATCACTTACACATACATACAGTTATACACTATTAACAAGAAGAGTTCTACATAGTGCCAAAAAGGTTCTTTGATGTAACAATAGTGGAACCATATTTGGTACTGTATGCAACCATTTTCAAAAGGTTCTCTAAACAACCATGCAGGAAGAACCATTTCTTCATAGAGAAGAAGCATTTAACCAGGCAAAGAGCCATTTATGCATTCACATTTTTGAGTGTTTACAGTTCTATATAAAAACATTGCTAAATTAAAAAAACCTTTGAAGAACCATCTTAAGGATGTATATAACAGATGGCTTAATAACTAGGAAGCAGTTCACAAATAGACCATCATTAAGCCTCAGTCTATGTGGCCCCACACTAACTACAGACTTCACATATTTGTTTTATAGTAGTTACTGAGTAATTTATTGTAGTTACAGAATAATAAGTCTTAAGATTAGCCTCATAACTGAATAAAAAACAATTCACTATAAAGGGTTAAGCATGAGATCATCATGAGAATAGTCACACTTATGCTTCAAACAAATTGCACCTATATTTCAGAGGTTGACATTTACATATGCCACCTCAGTGCTGCTCCCAATCACAACAAACTTTTATAGATCTGGATGTTCTAGTTTGTGAGCAGGTTTGACAGTAGTTTTCCACCAACTGTAAGCAAAAGTAGCTTCAGTATGTTTACATTAGTTATACTTTTATTTGATTATATTGTGCTTATACCATGCATAACACACTTCTGTAAGAACTTGAAGGATACATAAAAATGGATTTCTTTCATTCATAGCAATAGATGAAAAGAGAGATTAACTGAATTATAATTACTGAAAAGAATGAGGTAAGAATGAAAATGTAAGCCAGCAGCCACATTCTAATGCTCACATAAACCTCTTCATAACACACCATAGCAACTTGTCAAGATAGTTTGGTTGCTTTAGCAGTTTGCATTGGCATTTACATTGTAAATATTGGGCCAATAAGCCTCATAATGTGAATATTTCAAAAGGAGGCTGTGTAGTAAATTTCTGGCAGGATTTGTTGCATGTGCTCCTGTTTGGTTGTGTAACTGGATCATTCTTATTCTGCATTCCAAATCATACATTATGGATTCCTATACTGATCTAGCACTAGCCTAGGTTCAGCAGAGAGTAAGTTACATACTGTTAAAGGAATACCCAGTCTAGGTATTTCATATTTCCTGTTCTTTATCCAGTTATGTTTTTAAAAGTAGATAATGTCAAACTAGCTTGATTGCATTAAAAAAGATTAATCTTTTCTTATGTTAATGTAAAATTAAGGAGGCTTATGGTTTTTTCCACTAGACAGAAGGAATTACTTGACACTTTAATGAATCATTTCACATTTTTACCTGTGAAGTATGGAACTTGACAAAAAATCTGATTGCACTTGAGTGGGAAGTAGTTGAAGAAAATAAACTTTAACAGGGCTAATATCTGTTTTTTAGAAAGTCTTTATATGTCTCTCAAGTCACAAATAATGTCTAAATGTCTATATTTTAAGAAAACTTTCACACCAAGTTGAATTGTACTTGACATAACATATCATTAATACAGGGCCAACACATACTTAAATTACAGAAACTGGCATTAAATTTTGTTTGATTTGAAATTGCTTAGCTGATCATCACGGTCCTTTTTAAAATATCTATAGATACCTTAAGACAAGGGAACACACATTTTAAGACAGTTCTCAGGAGTGTATGTATGTGTTATTGTTCAATACGTGAACTGAAGCCTGAAGCCATCATCACTACTGCGTGTGAAAACGAGAACCCCTGGTGTGACTGTTGAGAAGTAACTGCAGATTGAGCAACCAAGTGTGAGCAGTGGTGAAGTCTAGGCCCTGTAATAATTGAGCATGCCAGAAAACCAAATAATACTTTCCCTTAAAGGTCTATTAAATCTTTGTTCTTTGCATTTAAATATACTGTAAACTACATTATACTATACCAGCTGCTTTACTGGTAGATTATTATGCTGAAATTTAAGAGAGTAAGATGTTCGTTTAGAGTATATAAGTGTAATATATGCAGTGAGAAGAAAATGTTGATGATGTAGAACTGGGCAGTATTTATTTAGTGTTTAAGACATCTGATCATTATGGAAGCTGCCAGGCATAGCTGTGGCTAAAAGCTTGTGGGTGCCTGTCAGGGTGGTAACCCAAGAACCCCCTGGTGGACACCAGTGGTGAAGGAGGCCATGAAGCTGAAGAAAGAGGCCTTTAGGGACTGGATGGCTGAAGGACTCCTGACTCAGCAGATAGGTACTGACAGGCAAAAACGTTGGTAGCCACAACGGTGGCAGAAGCAAAATCCAGGGCGTGGGAGGAGTTTAGCGAAGCCATGGAAAAAGACTTTTGGTAGGCTTCAAGGAGGTTCTGGCCAACTGTCCAGCAACTCAGGAGTGGTCAGGGTGGAGAAACTCTGAATTCAAATGAGGATATTGTCGGTTGGTGGAAGGAGCACTTTGAAAAACTCCCTCATGGGAATCAGGACTGGGGGCTTCTGACGTGTCAAGCTCCATTTCCCAGGTGGAGGTTACTAAGGTAGTTGGCAAGCTCTTCAGTGGCTAGGCACCGGGGGTGGATGAGATTCGTCTTGAGATACATGAGGCTCTGGATATTGTGGGGCTGTCGTGGCTAACACGCCTCTGCAGTATTGCATAGACCTCGGGAACCGTACCCTTGGACTGGCAGACCAGAGTAGTGGTCCCTATTTTTAAGAAAGAGGACCGGAAGGTGTGTGCCAGCTTTTGGGGTATCACACTACTCAGCTTCCCTGGGAAAGTCTGTGCCAAGGGGCTGGAAAGGAGACTCCGACCGATAGTTGAACCTCAGATTGAGGAGGAACAATGCGGATTCCGTCCCGGCTGTGGAACAATGGACCAGCTTTTCACCCTCTCATGGATTGTTTATGGGGCATGGGAGTTTTCAAACCCAGTCTACATGTGTTTTGTGGATTTGGAGAAGGCTTATGACCGTGTTCTCCGAGATATCTTGTGGGAGGTCCTCCGGGAGTATGGGGTTGCCAGGGCTACTACTCAGGGCCATTCAATTTCTGTACTCCCGGAGTGAGAGCTGTGTTTGTATGCTTGGCATTAAGTCAGACCCTTTCACTGTTAGTGTTGGACTCCACCAGTGTTGTTCCCTGTCTCCACTCCTGTTCATGTTATTCATGGATGGGGTGTCGAGGCATAGCCGGAGTCAGGAGGGCATTATGAGTGGAGGCGGGAGGGTGGCGTCTCTGCTATTTGCAGACAATGTTCTTTTGGCTGGATTGCATGGATGCCTCCAGCATTCAGCTGAATGGGAAGTGGTTGGTATGCGGATCAGCACCTCCAAGTCTGAGTCCATGGTCTTAGCCCGGAAAAGGATGGCATGCCCACTCCAGGTAAGGGGAAAGGACTTGCCCCAGGTGAAGGAGTTTAAGTATCTCAGGGTCTTGTTCACAAGTGACAAGAAGAAGGATCGTGAGATTGGCTGTAGGCTGGGACAGGCGACAGCAGTAATGCGGTCACTGTACCGCACTGTTTTGGTGAAGAGGGAGCTGAGCCATAAGGCAAAGCTCTCTGTTTACCGGTCTACTTTCCGACCCTCACCTATGGTCATGAGCTGTGGGTAATGACCAAAAGAATGAGATCGTGAAAACAAGCGGGGGACAGGGTCGTCTGGGATTCTCTGCTCTTCCAACTGTTACCGCAACCCTATTTGGACTAAGCAGTTAACAACGATGATGATCATGATTATTTCAGTAGTCTGATATTTGTCTTTGTGGCAAGGCTTTTTATTTGCCTTTTTCTTATTGTTATTAAAGTTAGATTCAATTAAAATATTTTTTTTGGCACTAGTGATATGGTGTCTCACCATGAAGACCAAAAAAAAAGATATAGTCTGGGCCTCAGACACTGCCCACAGAATTACACATACCATTGTATATTTATTGCTGGCAAAGATGGCCACAACTGTCAGGGTTTTGTTTGTTGCTTTATGATTGGCTGTTTACACAGAGTATTGCAAGCAGTTGCAAGCTGTGCACACAGTGATGACGGTGAGGCTTTTAGGACTTATGATTAAGACTTTTATTATGACTTATGGTTTAAGATTATGGATTATGTCTTTAAAACTAATGCAGTGGTTTCTAAATGAGATCTTCATGTGTCCACGCTTACCAACTGTTTTTTGATTTTTGTCTGATCCTACATGTTGATTAATTGTTTTATATGTTGGTAAAATGACCTTTTCTTGTCAAACATTAAGCAAAAGCAACAGGCTTTCTGATAATAGGCAGAAATCTGATCTGCAGGATTACCAAAATAACTTTTAAACATAGCTTAGGCTACGACACGTTTAGCAACACTATTATTTAGGGCATGCCTACCATTATGTTTCATTGAAATATAGGATTATAGTTTGGGTGTCCAATCTTATCTGCAAAAGGCCAGTGTAGCTGCAGAAGTCCAGCCGAGCAGTAGCACACATGATCAATCGTTTGAAGGCTAAAATCTGCAAAGTTTTTTTTTCAGAACATTTTTACTCAAATCTTAATGCAGATAATCTGAAATTCAGTCTGGTTGATTTGCTTCAGGGGGCGGCACGGTGGCGTGGTGGGTAGTGCTGTCGCCTCACAGCAAGGAGGGCCTAGGTTCGATTCCTCGGCCGGGTGATCAGGGTCCTTTCTGTGTGGAGTTTGCATGTTCTCCCCTGTCTGCGTGGGTTTCCTCCAGGTTCTCCAGTTTCCTTCCACAGTCCAAAGACATGCAGTCAGGCCAATTGGACATGCGAAATTGCCCCTGTGTGTGAGTGACTGTCTGTGTCTGTCTGTCTGCCCTGCGATGGACTGGCGACCTGTCCAGGGTGTATCCTGCCTTCCGCCTGAAGACTGCTGGGATAGGCTCCAGCACTCCCCTGCAACCCTGACGGAGAAGCGGCTTAGAAAATGGATGGATGGATGGATGGATGGATATTTTTGGTCCTTTGCTAGTGTGAGATTTAGGCACATTGTAATAGATGTGCTAAAGAGATTAAATAGATATGAAGATATTTAAACTGAATGCATAAGAATGAGAATAACTGTATTACCTCCAGATAGAGATCTACTGTGCATAAAAACATAAAATCAGGTAAAAGGCAGAAAACATGCATTTAAAGGGGAACTATTATACTATATTCTGGTTTCCTCCTTTCCTTTAATGTGTTTTGTAGCTTTTTATGTATGAAAATGGTCTGCAAAGTTACAAAGCCCAAAGTACATACCTGAGGGAGTAACTCTCTCCCACTGAAACCAGTTTTCTCAGCTGCCTGAAGTGCTTCGTAGCAATTCCAGCCCTTTTCCTTTATCACAAGATGACTTAATCACATAATATAATGCTCATTGCATGCTCTCACACAATGCACAGCCACTGCTGGAGGCCGGGAAGAGTTTGTTCTGACTTTCAGGATAAGCCTCTGGCTCAAAGTGATACAGGAAAACCGACACCATTATAAGAATAACTACAGCAGTGTTTACATCAGGAGGGAAGGATCAGCAGACTACAAAACGGGTGGAACACGTAGGGGTGGAACTCTGGCAATTGACCACTCAGAACAGAAAGAACAATCTAACCAATCAGAGCACGCCGGGGAGGGGGGAGGGGGGGGGGGGGGGGGCAAAGTAATTCTAACAGGACATTTCAGACGTCTACAGACCCCAGAAATAAAATTATGAAGATTGAAATGCACAGAAGCCTCAACAACTAAATGAAAACATTTTCAGTATTTAGTTTGTTCACCTGTCTTAATTACAGCTTCCTTTCTGTTCAGGATACTTGTTTTCAGTTTTCAAGGGATACTTTTCTGCATCTAAAATGCGTATTTCATCAACAGTGATCATGAGACTGGAGCAGCTGGCTTAGGCTTGAGGGTATTGTTCTTTTTCTATGTCTCTGTGATCCCTTTTCAGTCAGCTAAGGGTAAAGCAGTAATTAGAAAGAGTGAAACTTACTTATGTTGCTATTTTGTCTTCCACATAAGTTTTTCTCATACTCAGCTTCACAATGCTCTGGATAATGCCAACATCATCAAGTGTCTCTTGCAGTGGAAAAAAAGATCCAGGCCATGTTCTCAGTTTTCATAACTATACTACTGTTAGATAAAATACAGCTTTCAGTCCTGAAAAATGCAGACTAGTGGTTCTTTGGTTTATAGCTCCCTGCAGTATACTTAGAAGAAATCAAGCCTAGTAAGCTTGGCACTGTGGACTTTTTTGGCCTACCCCATTTCCTGTTTGGAGTCTATTTTGGAGGAATGGCAGACCCTTTTCTGTGTGAATAAATGTGTAAATGAACGCGTGAGTGACTGAATGAGAGTGAGGGTGTTTCCTCAAGTATGATTATTTTGATTGTGATGTTTTAAGGGTTCCAAAGAGAGTAAAACTAGCAGTGCTAAATTAAAAGAAAAAAAGTTTTTAATGTAATACTGGTACAGCCTTTGACTTGTCAGTCTGCGTTACATTGTAACAGGCCTGTCACATTTATTACATAATTACACATCTCATTTGAGGGCTACTAAATTAGAAAAAAACTGTGAAGTGAGATAGATAATCAGCCAATTTGCCCCCTTTAGCCTTGCACTTTAATAGTTACACTGAAAAAAACATGTAATCACATTTATTTATATGGCAAATAACTATCAGCTAAAATGATCGATTCATGATTGTGACAGGCCTACATTACAACAGTTTTGGTCTTTGCAGTTATTTAATTGCAGAAAGATTTTATTTAGTAGGATACCTTCTTGTTGATAGCTGTTCTCTGGCTGTCATGCTTTTGTTTTTAAAAAGAGTTAAGGCTGTTATGATTGCTCGATTGAACTGGTTGAAAGTGAAGCTGAAATACAAATGGACTCCTTTCTGAGCTCGTTCCTGTGCTTGACATTTTAAGCAAGTTTTCCTTGACCTTTGCTTGAAGTGTAGTGACTTTTGCCAACCTTTAAATGCCGTCTCATGTTTGGTTGCATCACAGTGTTCCAACGAAAAGGAAAAAATTATACTAATTGTACAAAAAATTATATTATACCCATAATATCTTGGCATGTTTTCCCTCCTCCAATGGCAACCTGTGTTTTGCTTTGCTTTCCAAAGTCTTGAGGGTGACGTGCACAGGCACACAGAGTCCATCTCTTGTGCACACATGTTAGGTTGTTGTACACAGATTTATTTTAATGATAACTTGACTTTTTTCCTGAAGTAATTTTTTCTTGCTTTGGCTGTGAAAGTGTAAAAAAGTAGAACCTATTAAACATATTAAAATTAAATTAAGCTTTCAACAAATAATGACTCATTTCATCTCGTTTCAGAAACTATTGTGCTGATCACTGTTGTCTTGTTGTCTCTTCCTCACAGAGTTGCAGCAGCTATGGGGAAAGGATGCATTACAGCTACCAAGTACTTACTGTTCTTGTTCAACCTCCTCTTCTTTGTAAGTGTACACACTCTCTTACCTCCTCAACGTAAGGTCCAGTCATTTCATCAGCCATGTTACATCCTGCAGCTGATGTGATTAGTGCTTGCTAAAGGATGCAAGGCTAGTACAGACTATAATATCTGTAGAAATTGTAATAATAATCTAAATTTCAACTGTAGTTTTCAAAAGAGAAATTGAGTGCTAGCATGAGATTCAAGACATTTTAATCAGAAATGAATTAAAGACAAAATCCAGATCAGTCTAAGAAATTTGTCCCAGACTCTTGATGGAAAGAGTAAAGCATAAGCTTGGCCTGCTGTCACGTTAGGCTAATTAGACCTGTTAGTAAAAAAGGATGATAAGCAGCCTCACCCAAAGGCTAATGAACAGTGTTGAAGGGTGTGTGCGCATGTATGTCTCTGATGTCTGTCTTGCAAGAGCAGAGACCTTTAATTACCCAGCACGCCTGTACTTTACTGCCTCTCCTACCACAGTGGCAGCCCCCCACGAGCCAAACCTACAGACATCAGGCAATGTAGTTAGACTGACATGTATGAACTCAGATTGTCTGATTGAATTCTGGTTACTTGGGTTGGCTTTACATGGTGAAACATTCACACGTGATGGATTGCTTGAAATATACAGGAAATTAACCCTTTAACATTCCAGGATTATTTCATTAAAAAAGGTTAATTATTGAGTAACTACATGGATTTCAGTGTAAACTAATGGAGCTGTTCTTAGGTTATAGAAGTGTGTAGTGAAACTTGGTCTTTTGGCTTGTTAAGGGGTTAAATATAAGTTTTGTTGTTTTTTTTTCTGAGTTTTGTTTTTTACAGGCGGGGATGTCTTTGAAGAACACTACCACCTTAAATGTCTATCTCTTGACTGATATTGATATAATGCATCCTCTGATCCTTAACCGTGCCAGATACTATGAAATATTTCCCAATGTGTTTGAATGCAGTATACTAAGTAAAGTCTTGCACTGCAATATCCAGTCTTTGGCAATGTTTAAAACACATGTCATTTGGCCAGGGGCACCAAAATATTGTGCACAAATGTAAAATGTATTTATTATCAAAATTAACTGCTACCCGGTCATGTGCAAATCATTATTATTTATTCTTTTTTGTTGTCAAAAGTAAGATGTTTAGTAATCACAGATTTTACGGTTTCTTGCTTACTGTATATGCATCATCTATGAAAAAAGGACACAGCATAACTAAAAACAACAATAGAAGCCTGAATTCAGAGTTCAAAACTAAAGAAGCAGTCTTGGGACACAAAATTAGCTTTTTCTTAAGTGATTAACTGCGTAGAGATTGTGGAGGAAATTGTGTAAAGTTGTTTTTGCTTAACCTACACTTTGACAGGAAATGATTTCTTTCATGGGTCATCACTACCTCACGCAATATTATATGGAAAAGCCACAACTTTCATTAAGCGCACTGAAGTTCTTTAACAGTGTTATTTAGAGTCACCTATTTAGGCCTGCAATAGGTTGTTGTTTGAAGAAATGTCTATTAGATTTATGTTTAATTAACATTTATTTATTTTTCACTTCAATACTGTCATTCTGTGACTCATTTTACTCCAGCTGGCTCAACTTACTCTGCTTGTCAGCTCAATTTGTGCCAGTAGACATTTTTTTTTCCGATTGCAAGGACTAACATTTTTCAGATTTGAGTAAACTTTATAATCTATAAAACATCTTGATTGCCAAACATCACTAAAAAGTTCATTGGTATCAGTAAAACAATTGAATTAAAGTTAATAAAATAATGACTAAACTTGCCTTGTTCTCCCTTAACTACTTTAATAGCTAACTAACTGGATTGGACAGGAGGAAATTCTGTGTTTCTGTTGAGTGAAAAATTTAAATAACAGCCTTCATGGCCTTGAGAACAGCCTGACCAAACAGACTTCTGTATTGATCAGACTAAATCAACAACGTCCATATGTCTTTGCCTAATATACTTTAGGTTGTAAAGGAGTCAAATATGTAATATATTAAGAATTAAAATAACATACTGGAAACATTTCAATGTTATGGGGAACATTTAAAATGAACATTCCAATACAAGTACGGTAGAGTACTACACTTAATATGCTCCACCATGCTGGGGATACTTCTCATTCAATGTAATAGGTGTGGTAAAAGCTGGTAGTAATGACAAAAGAACTAAACCAAACTGATCCACTACTGAGCACACTGTCATAAATCTGCTTAAAAAGAACTTAGTGTACGTCTCAGCACTGCTATCCAAAATGTTAGAATTTTGGATCCAGTGAACATCAGCAAACAAATAATGCCCAGTTAAGCTGTCATGAAAAGGATCAATTAGATCCACAACTGGCTGCAAACAGACTTTATTTAAACAGAGAGAAAGGAGTAAATGTATTACTGAAATTCACATTCAATAATCATAGAAAAAAGTTCAGTCTCTACTTACCTCAGATGTAGGCATTGCATTCAGCTGTTCTTGAGTACACCTTAGCCCGAGACCAAGAGAAGGTCAAGTAAAAATGATGTCAATACTGAGACAAAAGAGATTTCAAGACCGGTTTTAAGACCGTTCTCAAGACTAAAACTGGATTAGACTACTACAACACTACAGCTTTACTTTGAAACAAGTTTTATAAAAGCCTACTTAGCCTGTAATTACATCAAACAGATTTTATTTTTACAGAATTATGTTAATTAATACATCATGGGCAAGAAAATAAAACAGAAGATGGCCTATTGGATGGTTAAGATTCAGATCTGCTACTATTTGTGTGAAGGATTCACCATGTAAAACAGTCATTAGAAGCCTAGAAGTTTCAGTTGTGCTGTTCTGACATCTGATTGCATTCTTGTGTACTTGAGGTTTAGTATGGCATGGGGACCGGGAAGAAAATGTTCTTTTTGTGAATCTGTCTGCAGTTTTTCTCGCTCTCTACCTTTTTTTCGTCTTTACCTTTCTAAATCCTGCTAGGCACAGAAATATCAACATGTAACAAGTGTGGCTTATGTATTAATGAATTTTTTTCTTACTCTCTAGATTTTTGGCGCTCTGATCATGGGCTTTGGATTGTGGGTTCTTCTGGATAACCAGAGTTTTATTGCAGTTCTGCGTAAGTGCAAAAACTGATGAATTTTGTCCTTCCCTGTTGTTTATATTTTCATGTCTTAGTGACCTCAGAGTCCATGTCAGGATATATTTCATGACAAATGAATATAACCTCTTTGGAGCAGAAGCCTGAGGCTGTTAGATTTTTAGATGTGCTGTTCTGGTGGCTGATTCCATTCCTGGGTCCTCAAGAGAACAAGGCTTTACGTGTGACCCTCAGTAGAAAACCATATAGCTTGTCCTGTCTCTCAGAAAAAGATTCATAGCTCAGCACTTCCTCTGGCCAGATGTTGAGGCCTCATAGTGTGTTGTGGAAAGTTGCTCTTGTTTCTGTGATGTTTTTGATTGCAGCTTTCTCTATTTAGCTGTGATGTGTATTCTTTTTTTTAGTAGTAGGGGGTTTCTTTTTTGCTACTAACCGCAGCCCCAAGCAGTAGTGGTGAAGTCTAAGCTTATACGTGTGACTGACTCATTAAAGGATTTTCCAACATGTATTTTGGGGACTTTGGAAATCCTCCTCAAAGTTTTATTCTTTTCATGGTGAGGAGATTCACATCCTGGTAGTATGTAATTCAGCTCAGTTGATTTGGATCAGTAGGTTGGAACTGTACATTCATATGTACACAGCACATTCTCTTTGGGACATGCACTCAGTTGCCTGTGTGAAGTTGGTTGATAAGTCTGTATATATAGCATAAACTGTGTAAAAGCATTGAGAGGAAGTATTTTAATAAGACAGACCAGTTTTAAAACAGTCTACTAAACCAGCCTTTCCCATTCAGCTATGTTGTCAAGTAATAATAATAAAAAAATATTTTTCCTCTGTACAGTGTATTCCAGTACATGCATGCTGTTTATCATGGTACTGCAGATTAGGTATAGGACCCAGAAAGTAGGTGCTGAGATTTCTTGCTACATCCCATTTCCTATTCCCTTGCATGCGATTGGGACATTAGTCTGTTCACCATTTAGCTTCCTTTCATCATCAAGGAAATGTTTTAAATCCTTTAACATTCTTAGCCACCTACATTCTTAGCCCTATTCTTTAGTAACTTCATGGAAAAAAAGTGCAGCATGATAGAATTAATGTTAGGTTATAAGAGTTAGTTAGAGAAGTCTGAACCTATGGATGACATGAAAGTTAAAGTTAAAGTAAATTTCAAGAGAAGCAAATAGCACAAACCCTATTGGAATTATTTTGTTGACCACTCTTTAAAGTTTAATGTGATTATTGTAACACACTAAGCAAGTGCTGACTGAATTTCATTTGACTGTGTATCAGTGCCAATTTTCTACTTAGTGAATATGAACATCTGTGTTTTGTCACCCATTGTACACTCATAGTTTCCATTCTCAAATTCCAAACTCTCTCTGTTAACACAACAGTGATCTATGTTTGAGTGTATTTATGGACAAAATTTACTGTGATGCAAACAAATGTACCAGCTGACATGTAAGTGAAGTTGTAAAGAAAACTGCAGTAGAGATTACAGCCAAAAACAAGTATAATTAATTAAATTCTTTTAAAAAATGAGATCCGAAATTCTCTTCCGTGTAGCTGTGAGACACTATAAATAAGACTGTGACCGAAAGCAAGGGAAGAAAATGCAACATGGAAACTGGGAACACACAGAGATCCTGTTTTTGGCCAAACTTAATGGAAGCTCAGAGCGAAGACTACTTAAGTCAATAAACAGTCAGGCGTCCATATACAGCACTACATGGGCGAAGTGTAGGAGGTTCCAGCCCCTATAGTGGTAGAACAGAGGACCCTGCCCAGAGACATGGGGTCGGAGCAAGGCCACCCCAAGTATGAGGATATCCTCATGGTACTGAAGTTGAGCAAGAGCCAGAGCCTCTGCTATCTCTAGAGGGACAATTGGATTCTAAAAACAATAGCTTTCTAAAATGGTCATGATAAAAGGGGCCCTTCAAAACATTTTCTCAAAAAAACAGGCGCTTTTCATTCCTGGGAAAGAGAAACACATTGCTGCTAGATATTTCCAAAAAATAAAAGCAGACTTAGAAAGAGTATTTTTCAGGAAAACCAGCACTGTAACTTACATGGAAATATTATTCTTGTCAGTTTAGTATATGTATTTATACTTATACATTAATAAAATTCGTGACCAACATTCACTTACAGTACATTGGTGGAGACCACTGGACGAATGTTTTACAACCCCAATTCCAATGAAGTTGGGACGTTGTGTAAAACAAAAACAGCATACGATGATTTGTAAATCCTTTTCAACCTATATTCAATTGAATACACTACAAAGACAAGATATTTAATGTTCAAGTGGACAAACTTTATTGTTTTTTGCAAATATTCATTCATTTTGAATTTGATGCCTGCAACACATTCCTAAGAAGTTGGGGCAGGAGCATGTTTACCACTGTGTGACATCATCTTTCCTTTGAACAACACTCAATAAGCGTTTGGGAACTGAGGACACTAAGTGTTGAAGCTTTGTAGGTGGAATTCTTTCCCATTCTTGCTTGATGTACAACTTCAGTTGTTAAACAGTCCGGGGTCTCCGTTGTCGTATTTTGCGCTTCATAATGCGCCACACATTTTCAATGGGAGACAGGTCTGGACTGCAGGCAGGCCAGTCTAGTACCCGCACTTTTTTACTATGAAGCCACGCTGTTATAACACGTGCAGAATCTGGCTTGGCATTGTCTTGCTGAAATAAGCAGGAATGTCCCTGAAAAAGACGCTGCTTGGATGGCAGCATATGTTGCTCCAAAACCTGTATGTACCTTTCAGCATTAATGGTGCCTTCACAGATGTGCAAGTTACCCATGCCATGGGCACTAACACACCCCCACACCATCAGAGATGCTGGCTTTTGAACTTTGTGCTGATAACAATCCGGACAATCCTTTTCCTCTTTGGCCCGGAGGACACGACATCCATGATTTCCAAAAACAATTTAAAACGTGGACTCGTCAGACCACAGGACACTTTTCCACTTTGCGTCAGTCCATCTCAGATGAGCTCCGGCCCAGAGAAGCTGGCGGCGTTTCTGGGTGTTGTTGATATATGGCTTTCGCTTTGCATGGCAGAGTTTTAACTTGCACTTGTAGATGGAGCGATGAACTGTGTTCACTGACAGTGGTTTTCTGAAGTGTTCCTGAGCCCATGTGGTAATATGCGTTACAGAATGATGTCGGTTTTTAATGCAGTGCCGCCTGAGGGATCAAAGTTCACAGGCATTCAGTGTTGGTTTTCTGCCTTGCCGCTTACTTGCAGAGATTTCTCCAGATTCTCTGAAGCTTTTGATGATATTATGGACTGTAGATGATGAAATCCCTAAATTCCTTGCAATTGCACGTTGAGAAACGTTGTTCTTAAACTGTTGGACTATTTGCTCATGCAGTTGCTCACGCCCCATCCTTGCTTGTGAACGACTGAGCCTTTCAGGGATGCTCCCTTTATACCCAATCATGACACTCACTTGTTTCCAATTAACCTGTTCACCTGTGGAATTAAGATTAAGAGACCCTTATTAGTCCCACAATGGGGAAATTTCACCTCCACATTTAACCCATCCGTGAAGCAAAACACTACATACACTCTAGTGAGCGCGCACACACACACACACACACAATGAGCAGTGGGCACACTTGCCCAGAGCAGTGGGCAGCCCAATCCGCAGCGCCTGGGGAGCAGTTGGGGGTTAGCTGTCTTGCTCAAGGACACCTCAGTCATGTGCTGTCAGCTCTAGGGATCGAACTGGTGACCTTCCGGTCACGAGGCTGGTTCCCTAACCTCCAGTCCATGACTGCCCCATACTCCCCCATGTTCCAATCAGGTGTTTCCCATCTTTTGTTGCCCCTGTCCCAACTTCTTTGGAACATGTTGCAGGTATCAAATTCAAAATGAGTGAACATTTGCAAAAACCAATAAAGTTTATCTGTTTGAACATTAAATATCTTGTCTTTGAAGTGCATTCAAATCATGGTATTCTGTTTTTATTTATGTTTTACACAACATGCCAACTTCATTGGAATTGGGGTCGTAACTTGTTTTAACAGACATCTGAGGCTTGGTAAGAGTACAGACTATAATAATACAATAATTGAATTTTTTTTTTATTTTAAGTGTCTTTTCACTGTTTAAGTCACAAAGTGACACAGTACAGTAAAACATTATAAACTATGTAGCGAGATTAACAAAGTTAGGAATAAAGGCCAAGGCAGGTCACTCTTGGTCTCAGAACACCAGCCAAAGCCGTCAATCTTAGTGACACTCTTTTGGTGAATGCCTTTTTTTCAGGATAGCAGATGGCAGTGAGCTCTAAGCGTTATTTGTCTAATTCATGAGAGTATTTTGAGTCTATGCCAGAAATTGGCAAGGGGAGCATGAAGCTCTGATTTGATTTGGTTTTTCCTTGTGTGGGCTATATAGATGATGAGTTAAAAATGAAAATATTGGGAGTTAGCTGAAAAAACATCCCACCATTTCGTTTTCAACAGTATAATGTTGAAAATGTTTGGTAGGCAGTGGTAAGATACACTTGCTAAAAATCTTTGTCCTGTTGATATATCTGTTGAAAACCTAGGAAATGCAGTTTGTAAGACATTCAGCCCAGTATTTATGGCTATTTTAGATAGTGCAGTGAAGCCCAGTAAGACAAACCACACAAAAAGCATTAGTGCAGTATTAATATGGCTAATCTGGTTTTCCTGTTTTGGGAATATTTAATCCGTACATTGAACCTTAAATCAAGTATTAGACTAAGTGAAAATTATCCACACAAATGGCCTTGAGAAAGACAGTATGCATCACATGTACATTTACACATATTCAGCTTTATTTTGTAATTTTACTGACTTTTAACAGGCATGTGGTTAGGGCTAAATGTTTACACAGGTTTACAGATGATGTGGTCTGTTTCTGTACAGCGAGCTTACAGAGACACATTTCTGCTGCTCCGCCCCACCGATGAAGTTGAACATCTGTTTGTGGTAGGCTGTCACAGCCACTAAATGCACATGTGTAGCTGGAGGATGAAAGCTTTCTCTTTGCTCTTTACATTCTGTGCTCAAGAGTTCTACCAACAGTAGAAAACAGAACCAGGAGCTGCTGAGAGACGGCTCCTCATTTCTCATTTAAATTACATCCTCAAAGGTCATATACACCCAACCTACACAGACCCTGCCCTCGACTCTCTTGAGCCCCAGTCTTCCCTTTAATTATCACAGAACATTAGATTTGTACTGTGCTATACATAGCATTGGTTGTGTGTGCTTTGTAGGTCAATTGCAATTGAAACAGAGACGGACATGTTCTATGAGGCTGAATGGAACTGCATTTTATAGGATTTTCTGCTGTTTCAGAGTGAAGTGATTCAGTTCAGTTCAATTCAACTTTATTGTCATTATACAATACAGGGTAGTACAGTATAACAAAACACTATGGGGCTACTTTTCCAGTGCAGTAATAAAAGATGCATAGTACAGTGCAAAGACAAAAGACAGACAAGATGTGCATAGGCAAGTGTTATAGGTGTATTTGACGTATAGACAGTTAGTGCATAATCAGATATTCAAGTGTATCAGGTATATAAACAGAAATGTGCATGGTGAATTGCAGTACAGTACAGTAAATGTAAAAGTACTATTGGTAAAAAAGAGATGTAAACAGTGATCTGTATATAAAGTGTAGTGATCATAAAAGTTCTGCAGTTTTCCTTTAATTAATGAACTTTTATCTATGGGACAAGTTACTAAAACATAAGCAAATGCTGGATTTTGCTGAATTGGGTTTAACTGCTGTAATATAAAATTCACTAACATACCTATCATGAAACTCTGGATGGCCAGTTATCGTTCTCAACTCACATTGCGAACCTAACTCGGTCATGCAGATATCTCCTGTACAACATCCGTAGGCTCTGACCCTTCCTCACCCAAGAGGCCACCCAGGTGCTAGTGCAGTTTTATGTCATCTCAAGGCTTGACTAGTGCAACTTGCTCTTGGCTGGTCTTCCCATGCAGGCCATCAAGGCTTTGCAACTCATCCAGAATGCAGCAGCACGGATTGTCTTCAATCTGCCCAAGTTCAGCCACGTCACCCCACTGCTGTGCTCCCTTCACTGGCTTCCTGTAGCTGCGAGCACCAAATTTAAAACCCTAATGCTTGCTTACCAAACCAAAAATGGCCCCTACTAGCTTGATGGCAATGGTGAAATCTCGAACTGTACCATTAGCCCTTTGAGCTTCGAGTACAGCTCGGCTTGACCCGCTATCCTTCAAGGCATGTGGAAGACAAGCGTCGAGAATGTTCTCTGTACTGGGACCCAAGTGGTGGAATGAACTCCCACTGGCTGTCCAAACAGCAGAGTCTCTTGCTGTCTTCAAACGCAGACTGAAGACACATCTCTTTATACAGCACTTAAATGAGCATTGAATGAAGTTTTGTTTGTAATATACTGTGCTCCACATATTGGATATCATATTTTATTGTATTGCACTGTGTATTGTAGTTTACTTTATTGTTGAATGCACTGTGTATTGTTGTTTATTGTATTGTATTGCATTGCATGGCACAGAGTTCTGTGCTCAACTCTGTTCATTTTTTCTGGGTATCTACACTGACTTTTGTTTCTAGCAGTATCTGAGCTCATGACTGTCTTTTTCTTTAACCTATTGGTAACTAGCAAAGATACTTTCTCTAGATAGACAAAGCACTTTTTGTAAGCCACTCTGGATAAGAACGTCTGCTAAATGCTGTAAATGTCAGTGTCATTGCAGTGTTGAGAATGGTCCACTTCTGGGGTTAAAATATACAAATTAGAAGTATTCAAGATGAAGAAACTGAGTATTTATATTCAGTCCACTGGTACATTTTGAAAATGCACAATTCTGAATATTCAAAATTAGGAAAATACTTACTATATATATATATATCTTAGAGTTACTGTTCTGTTTACTCAGTGGTGGATGTGTTCCCAAATAATAAACTTAGCATCCATGTTCATTATATAAAAATCTTACTACCTACTTTATAGTCAAATTTGCAAGTTCTCTCACTTGGATATTGTGAATTGTTCCAGAACTTTCCCATACATATTATTAACATGATTTTTTTTTCACTTATTGTAAAAGCCACAGATTAAATCACTCTGTCAGCATTTGAAATAGGCTTCTGCTCAGACTGCCTTTGTCAAGAAAAGGAAGTCAGCAAACCAGTGTTTTAGGTTACTCATGCACAAAGCTGAAACACCAATAATAATTGAAAGAATTGACTATAGCGAATGTTTATAACTAGAAGAATATAATATAGCCATTTAAAAAAGGTACTTGTGTGCTTTCTAACTAGCTCTCTGTATTCAGTATTTGGTTTGTAATATGGAAGATTGTTTTGTGTGTGGATAGGTGGGTGGGTGTGGGAAGTGTGATGTGCACCTACAAAGCCAACATCTGTCTGTTGTCTTTCTGTTGCATGCATATACAGAGGAATCTTCCACCACGCTGAAGGTGGGCTCCTATATCTTGATTGGCGTTGGTTCTCTTTCCATGCTCATGGGCTTCCTTGGTTGCATTGGAGCCATCTATGAGATCCGTTGTCTACTAGGACTGGTGAGGTTGCAAAGAATATGAAGTTGCTTAAAAATTAATTAAAATGTGTTTATTTTCATTTATGTGACAAGTGGATATAGTAAATGACACAAAAGAGTTTTTTTCCTCAATATAAATTATAAAATCAAGACTGGCAAATAAGCATCTTCTGTCATGGTAAACATTTAACATGAATTTCTCTCTAATACTGAGGACAGACAACTTAGACAAATAATTGGACAAAATGTTTCTTTTATAATCTAACAGGAACTGAACTTTGCAGAAGACATCATGTGATGAATTTGCAATTATGATCACAATTTGTTTGAGTTGGATCCCAAAGCTTGCAGTTCTGCTGTAAAACATTTATGCTTGTCATCATATCAAGGATGGTAACATGCAGAAAATCTACCAAAAAACAGAAATGAAACCTGCATAAAAGCCCCTTTCCATTACCATGATAAAGAGGTTGTGTGAAACGGGTTTTTGAGGATAATGCCAGTAGATTTGCTGAGCTGGGGTAATAGGGATAAGCCAGGGAGGTTTAGAGGGGCTTCATGAGGGGACCTCATACCCTCTGTAGGGTTAAATAAGCTTTGGAGTAGACAAGTGCCTTTGCACTGGTTGACCAGCTGTCACTCCCTCTGTATGCAGAGTGTGGGATAACACAGCTTTGTATTGATAAGCTCCCCTGTCAAGGAGGCATGAACATTTAAAAGTATTTATGATCATGTCAAGCATGCAAAAGAGTCAAATGCAAAGCTGTGAATGAGCTACAAGTTGAATGCTTAATTGAAACATATGTCATGTGTGACTTTCCTTATTTCACAGTACTTCACCTGTCTCCTGCTGATCCTCATTGCCCAGGTGACAGCAGCTGTGCTCATTTACTTCCAGCGAGACTTGGTAAGTATTATTGACATAATCTGCTACACTGAGTAGAGACTGAAAGACCCAATCTTCTGAGCAGTTTCTTCAAGGGCAGATAAATATTACAAGCTAAGAAGTGATAATTTCACATATATTATGTGACTTTAATTGACTGTTTCTGTCTGTGGACTGTTATGTTCAACCAGGCTATTTCTTCTGCACTTCTGCAAACTGCCCTTTTCCCTAAGCCTCAATATACTTAATCTCTAAATCCTAGGCCTTTAACACAACATGCTGCCTGTTCTTCAGTAAGTGTGAGTGATTCAACAGATGGGTGCAGGATGTGTTAGGGTAGAAACTGAGATTTAGACATGGGGGAAGTGGTTAGTTGCAGATGGAGGAGGTGATGCCATTGTTTTTTCCAGCAACTATGAATGAGTGTGTGTCTATATTTGTTTGTTAAAACTATCAGTTATGGCTTGCTACATTTGAATAGCGCCAGGGCATTATTTGTGCCAAAACAAATTGGACCTGAATCCGGCATCTCCAAGAGTGGATACGGCGTCGATTTGGATACACCCCTCGTTTGCATATTAAATTCATGTGATAAGGTCTAAACATTAATTTGCATAAGCATACAATTAACTGAAAAGCTAGTGTTCTTTGTCGATCCCTTAATTAGACCTGAAATTTTTTTTCAAACCTGAGTATAACCCCAAACTTTTCTTTCAGAGTCTGATATGACCCCACCCACAGCACCAGATTTTGAGTCTAAACCCAAACTAAACTCTATCCAAACTCGATTTTCTCACAAGCCTGTATGACTACAACATTAAAACCAGATTAAAAACTGTTTTAAACTGTTTTAGTTGGGAAGCAGAATAAAGTGTGGAGAAAAACTAAAGCAGGGGAAAAGCAGGATAAAATTAGAGGCAAGCTCTGGGAACCCAAAGGTGAAATTTTGAGCCTAAATTAAGCCCTACGAATATTTTGGAAATGACCTCTGAACATTACTTAATCTGACATGAGCAGTCAAGACAAATCATTTAAGCGCAAAAACTGTTTTACTTCATGCCACGCAAACACTTGCACTTCTTGCATCTCCTGTGGAGGTGCGCACTTTAGTTATAAGATCCAACATACGCATGTCTGATGTACCTGTTTCTGCCTCCCAGGAAAGCTGCCATATCCATCACTATTCTGTGTTCCAGAGTCATTTACAAATTAACCCATACCTTTTGTAGTTGTTGTACAAGACGCGGTATGTCATGTGAAACATTTGTTATTGCAGCAGAAAAAGCTTTATGGACTTTTCATAGCTAAATTTCTTTACACAGCCAGTGTCATGATATTTACATACCAAGCTTTACAAATGTTTGCAATTGCCATTAACATCCTGCCACCGTGATTTGATTGCATGTATCTGATCCTCATTTTATCAAGACACAGGGTATTTAGACTTGCCCTTTCCTTAGTTTACCATGCAACGTTTGAGCCTGCAGCCTTTGAATATATAGGCAGCTGCCTAGAAGAAATTTTTGATATGAGGAATGTGGGAACTGTTGTAAGTCCGTGCTAAGGATGAGATCCAGTAGATTTGAGACGTTGTGACAAGGTCTTCATTTGAGAGCATGCTGTCCATCAGTCTGCAGTAGCCCAGTCTGACAGCCATTCTAACAGACAAGCTTTTATACTGCATTCCCTCCCCAAGACATTTTGTCTTATATGATGCTTTAAATATGGAGAAGAACAGAACAGCACTGAAATTTGTGTTATGTTCTTGTGATGTTAGTCTGTGTAAGAAGACAAGCTGAACACAGTCTGATTATAGTGTTTACCCAATTACCACAGAATTGAAACACATCCCAATCACACCACACAGATACTATTCAAATACATACAGATATTTATGACATTGTGTACCCAGGGCCAAAGATGTTGTGTGTGCACTTTTAAGGAAGTCTTTACCCTGAATAAAGCTACCATTTGCTTATACACTCACTGGCCACTTTATTAGGTACCCCTGTTCAGTTGCTTGTTAACCAATTAGCCAATTAGCCAATCACATGGCTGCAACTCAATGCATTTAGGCATGTAGAGGTGGTCAAGACAACTCGCTGAAGTGCAAACTGAGCATCAGAATGGGGAAGAAAGGTGATTTAAGTGACTTTGAACGTGGCATGGTTGTTGGTGCCAGACGGGCTGGCCTGAGTATTTCAGAAACTGCTCATCTACTGGGATTTTCACACACAACCATCTCTAGAGTTTACAGAGAACGGTCAGAAAAAGAGAAAATATCCAGTGAGCGGCAGATGTGTGGACGAAAATGCCTTGTTGATGTGAGATGTCAGAGGAGAATGGGCAGACTGGTTTGAGTTGGTAGAAAGGCAACAATAACTCAAATAAATAAACAAAATCTCTGAGGAATGTTTCCAACACCTTGTTGAAAGTATGCCACGAAGAATCAAGACAGTTCTGAAGGCAAAAGTGGGTCTAACCTTTTACTGTACCTAATAAAGTGTCTGGTGAGTGTATAGGACCTTAAAATTGAATCAATATCACATTTGGATATCAGCACACTGTTAGCTGCTAGAGAAACATTTGGACTCCAGATACAGTGTTATAATATTGTCTGCCCAGTTACACATTTTTCAAACTGGTGCAAAATGGTGCAAATGGTCGCTGTTGTCAGTCAATACATATGCTGTTTATTGTGGTTTAATTGACATTAGCTCTATATTGATTTGTTCTAGGGTGTTTTGGTAAATGGTATATGGTGCAGTAGTGTTGTAGTTGTATAGTAATATATACTAACTGAAATTATCTGAAAACTATCTGTACTCCTCACCATTAATGCTTAGTGAATAAGAATGGTCCATCGTGTGGTTTACGTATGTATTCTAGCCAAGACTTACAGCTACAGGGCATCAAAATTCGCACATTCTCCCATATTTCATACCAACCTAGACCTTTTATCCATTGACATGACACTTATGTTACTGCTTCTCTGGGGGTGCAGGACATTGCTCGAATGTGTTCTTTTAACATGGATCAATGGGAAAATCCTGGAAAGGATAAATATGCCTCTTTCAGAATAATGTAGGCCTCTTCTGCTGAAAATACCTTTTAATATTTACTGTTGTCTTTGGTGTCTGCCTGTGCATCCAGTAGACATTAACAGAGAGATGGAGTTAGGGAAAAGTGTGAGGAAAAAGCAGTTTCAGTTTGGCTTGCACAGTCTTTAGTAAAAAAGTTTAAAAATGTCAATCCTGAAAGATGGGTCCAATCCATTATGTTGATAATTGTGAGAAATAACACAAGCTATAGAAGTTATGATTCTCCTCCGAAACTACCTGTATGGCCAGTCTTATTGAGGAGGGAGCTCGGGCCTTTGCCTGGGCATGCTGTTATTCTCAATTTATGGTTCACCACAGGGCAGGGTGGCAGTGTTTTTCTGAAAACTGGGTGAGGTTTCATTCCTTTCGGCATGGACGCCCAGCTGTTCATTTATCTTTTCTTACTTCATCTCATCTTTCCCATGAAATGCATGGTTATGTCATTCAGTTGTTTTCCCAGTTTGATACAAAATATGTGCTTGAAAGTTTAAGTTGTTAAGAACATTTTTTGCCTTACAAACTGTATTTGAACATAGCAAGGTAAGGTCACGTTATGTAATGAATTTGCAGGAATAAGTCCTTTTTGTGGTCCTCCACCTCCTTGTGTTGTTATCTGCTTATTTGTCTGTTTTTCTCCTCTCTCTCAGCTGAAGCATGAGATATCCAGCATTGTGAACACAATTCTGGTGAACTATACAGGTCAGAACAAGACATCCGAGCATGCATGGGATTACCTGCAGAGAACGGTAAGTCTTTTCTGACCTGTTCCCCAGCTATTGTCTCTGATGTCAGATGAATGTGGGTTTTTCATATTTTTGTCTTTCAATACTGAAAATCTGCAGCATGCTTGATACATCATGGCTTTTATTATAGGCCGTGCATTTCCCTTTTTTCTAATTCATTAATTCAGCATGTACGCTGAACAAATTGAAACAGTATGAGATTCTTTAACCTTTTCAGTCTGCAGTTTTACCATGTGTGAAGTTTATGTTTATAATTCATATAATTCTTAATATAATATAATTAATATAATTCTTGCTCACTCTGTCTGTCTATCTGACTATCTCTATGTCTCTTCAGATTCAGTGCTGTGGTTGGACTGGACCATCTAACTGGACTGAGAATGTGTGGATAAAGAACAGCACACAGCCTCTGTATCCATGCTCCTGTAGGAATGCATCCATTCCTGGGACTGAGGTTCAGGAGACAGGCCTGTGTCAGAGTCTGGTTCCTGACTGGCCTGTATACACTAAGGTACACACTACACCTGCATGATCTGGAAGAAATTTTATACTGCAATTATATTGCTAGATGCTATAGTTATGGTATATCTTACAGTATGTTAATATACCCAAAGGGAACACTTTCATCTCAAGTGAACATTTTGTGGAGCTTCCGTGTTCACCTGTCTAAAGCCAGTCGTGCGTTACAGAGCTTTTATAATACAATTTCTAAAATGGAGAGCATCACATCACAGATATCTTAGAAAGAGAAATATTACAAAGTCAAGCTTCTGACAAGGAATACCATTTCAGATTATGAATAGTTGTTGGGAAAGGGGAAATGGGGGTAAAAATCTGTCAAAAAAAATCATCTAGTGTGGGCCCAGCAGAAGTGTTCATCCTGTCATCAGGAGCTTGTGATTTTGATCACTCCTGATGGCACAAGGAGGAAGCATATGCTAACCCACAGAGGAAGCACATGCTAACCTTCATCCTTCTAGTTTGGTAGCATTGCATGAATCAGAAGAGCATACTAGTGAATGTGACTGGTAATCCACAAAAAACATTGTACTAAATGTTTAAATCAGCATTTCACTCATGTTGCTGAGATACAGGAACAAGGCCAGGTCATTTCTGGCTAGACAGAGACTGATTTCTTCATTCCTACTAACCAACAATATATAGTGCAGCTCTAGTACACATACTCCCTGCTTACATTCACATCAGTGGCAGCCAGACAGAAGTAATAATTAGATGTTTCTTAGCCATCTTTGTCAGTCATGTCCTTTCCTGAGCTAATTCTTTGCCAGACGAACATGCTGTTTAAACAAGCATTGTTTTAGCCAGAGTCCCCACAACCCACAACTGATTTAAGCTGAGTTTTCCAGGGACTTGTCCTTTTCTGTGGTCTTTTCTGTTTAGTTTGAGTATTCCTAAAGAACAGGTGTTTCTGGCAAGGCTTTCATTTTGCCCCTTCAAGATCATCTCCTTTTCTCCTTGTATATATTGCTCTCATTTGTGCTTGTTTTTTACTGTCTTCATGTTTTGTTTGCAGGGTTGCATATCCAGTGTGGAGGACTGGCTTCTGAGTAACTGTGGTGTTATTTTGGGAGTCTGCGTTGGAGTGGCAGTGATTGAGGTACATCTGAAGAGCTGTTGTGTAGGCAGCTGGTTACAAGTTGCCTGTATCATAATATCTGTGCAACTCAGCAGTTCTACCAGGAAGACTTGGGAGGCAGGAGACCGTTTTAATCCACGAAGGGATTTTATAAGTTGACATAATGATTCAGTAAAAATGAACCCGTCTTAGGTGTAGGCCCTGTCTTCAGTCCAGGTTTTCGAGTGTTGAGACCCTCACAGATCCTGTCGGATCAAGATGGCAGGACGGGACCAAACTGGTGATGGTGGGGAGGAAAGAGGGAGCGTTGTAACATTGGCATTTAAAAGGAGCACACTAGTTTTGTAAATTGAGTGGTTATAAATGTAATGATGCAGCATGAGAGTCTTCCTGGCAGAACTTTTACTAAAGGTTCCTTTTACACAAAGCACTTAAAAAATAATGAAAGTGTGTACAACTCATTTGATTATTCTATAAATGAGCAGTATTTGTTTTGTCTTTGCTCTATACTCTCATCTGTCGTGTTATTAAGCTTATTAGCATCTTGTCAAAAAAGGAAATATTAATAATATTGCTAGGATCATCGTGTAGTAGGCTAACAACACTGAACATATGGTAGTGCAAATAGCTTGATCGTGTTTCACAGAAGTTTCACGATCTAAAGCCAACTAACCTTCACCTTCTTGAGTGCTCTTGTGTCCATATTTAATTCAGTATGACACTAATTTGCAGTGCTTACAAATTTACATCACATATTTCTGTATACATACTACCACTTTTATAGGATGAGGTATTTTGGATGTTTATTGTAACTACATTATTGATGCTCTACTGCTTTCTCAGTTATAATAGAATCCAGGAATGCAAAATTGGGCAAATTCAAAATTGTTTGAATCATCATTAGTCATGCAATTAATCATTACATCAGTTCTAAAATGGATGCTTCCACTACTGAAATTTTAGGCATGTATGAAGCCATGCTCACTGTATCTCAATAGCTCTGGATAGCACTCGGCATTGATAACACACTTTGCTATAGTTTTGCACACCTACGTGTGATTTATTCACACCCTCATGCACACACGTGAGAACATGGACGAAATGTTTTTCTGTCTTGTCATCTGTGTGGTATATTGTGGTAGTAGCTATCATGCTTTTGAAAAATGCCCTCAAACACTAGTATTTCTAGCTGTGCACAAACATAATGTACAAAAACATTCCTCAGCTTAAATAATACACCTGCCTATTCTGCCTACATGTTTATTGAAAAATTAAATGAAATCTAATATCCAGAGTAACTGCAGTATGCAGCACGGACAGCAGCTAGGTTGGCTGGGAGTGAATCAGTAAGGTCCTAGTAGGTTGTCACAGATATCTGGAGCCATGCTGACTGCAATGCATCCCACAGCTGCTGGAGGGTGCGTGGGGGAGGATGCATAGAGCAATGACGATCAAGGTGGTCCCACAGATGCTCAATTGGGTTCTTGGTCTGGGGAAAGTCTGGAGAATTAAGGGGCCGGGTAGTGCTTGAAAGTCTTGGTCATGCTCTTCGAACCAATGTCAGACATTTATAACTTTGTGACATGTCACATTGTCTTGCTGTAAGATCCCATCTGCCCTAGGGAAGACAATGAGCATGTATCAGTGTACTCGATCTGCAAGGATGGATTTATACCCAGATTGAGAGTGCCACCAATATGGATGAGTGGGCCCAGAGAATGCCACAAAAACATTACCCAGTCCATGATGTTCCCACCACCAGCTTGTGGTCATAATAATGTCACTCGACTGTGTATGGGTAAGGGGCAGAAAGAGGGATCACTCACAGCTCTGTTCTTTTTCCAGCTTCTGGGAATGGTGCTGTCCATGTGCTTATGCAAGAGTGTCCATCAGGAAGTCTACACCAAAGTACCCAAGTACTGAGAGTAAAGAACACACCCACAAACACTCACACACAAACACACACACACACATCCACAAACAAGGAAATACACTCACTACTTTGGCAGAGCATTTTGCCACAATAAAACAAATAGTTTTAACAGTCAATGTTTTATTACCCTCTTGCTTTTTATTTCAGTTTTATACTCTGTGCAAGATAGATTATTTTGTGTTTGTGTTAGAAACTTTTGTTAGTAGGGTTGATTTTTGTTTTGGTGCTTTACCTGCTCTGTGTGCTTTGTATTATGTATGTTTTTTTCAGGTTTTAGTTTTTCCATGTGGTTCCATTCAGGAGCACTTATTGTATGGGAAGTGTGGACTGTAAAACAGTGCTCCTTAAAGCCAGTCTTGTGACATATCAGTGAGCAAGTCCTGAAAAACGACCAAGTGGTCTTAGTATGTTCAGGTCATTTAAATGATTAGAAACTGCATGTAATATATCACTTAACTGGGGGTCCGTGTTTGCAAACACTCCTGACAGGTTTCCAGGAGGAACTTTATGAGAAAGCCAGGGTGGGAAAGTTTCCTATGGGTGGGGTCCGATCACTGAAGTTGTTGAAGGGCACAGACTTGTCTGTGATCACCGTATATTGAGCACATGAGATTTTTAATCTTAATGTGACTACCCTGGTTAAATAAAGGTAAAATAAAAAAAAATAATAAAAACATAGAAAAAATATGTACATCCTTCCCACATTAATAGATTTCATATTTTAAATTATATTAATAGTACAAATTGTATTAGTACTATAGATTTAATGCATTACATTTTAAGCTTAGCAAGGTTTTGATGGGAAGTTGCCAGAGTATCTGTTAGTGTGTCTGACTAGTTATGGTCTTCAGTTGCCACAAAAAGTAGTTTCCTTTATCTGTCTTAAACATTCTGACTCCACTGTGGTATAGCATATAAATGAATCATGAACACAATAACCCCTCCAAAGACCCCTTCCTTCATATTTATTGACTATTTAATGGAATATTTGTAGGTTGATGGGCTTACTTAAGATGGTTGTTGTTTTAAAAAATCAATTGACTTTATTGCTGTTTTCTATTTTAAGTCATTTTTATTGGCTGTGCTTTACACAAGCTGGGAAACAAGGTGGTGAATAGGTCTATAACTGGTCAAATGAAGTGGAAAAATACATACAGCTTTACTGAGTTTAGTCTAATAAGAATTTATTGTGCTAAATTATATTTCTGCAGGTGAAAGACTCTTGCTTATTAGATATCAATTTATAAATATTTATTTTTTAAGAAAGTTTGAGAAATACCTAAAGACGGTATGTAAAAGAAAACTGCACTCTGACAGCAATTCTATATATTCATCTGTTTTCCAGTTTTAGCTTAAATACGCAGATTCTTGACGATAACTCGTTTGTATGACTACATATTGGCAAAATTCCAGTGCCTTTAAATCCAGTAGATTTTTTTTTTTTACAATATTTTACGATTTCAGTATTAACCCCTGGAGGAAAGTGAAAGAAACACTGTACTAAACATGAACAGAGTCATGGAGTCTTTTGCAGAGAAAACAGCTTTCAGCTACTTGTTCCACCTTGTTCTGTTTTTTACAATTCACTCTAACAACTTTGGAACATATGCTGGAATGTTGGACAGAAGTTCATATGTAAACATATTCAGGAGTTGTACATGTCTAACACTGACTGTGTGAGCTGTTTTCTCTTGCGTTTGCACAATGCAACTTCAGTGCGTTTACTATGCAGTTATTTTAAGCACATTTATCCAAGAACAGAAAAAGACTTCTGTGCTCTTGTTTGGTCTTGTCTGTTCATGTTTTTGGTCTCCAGGTCTGTGAACACATCACTTTTAATCACATTGAGGTGTGTCTATTTGTGCTTGGCTGGAATTGCCTTTATTAAAATGCCCTGGAAGAAGCTGAAAAACAAAGTTGATGATATAGCACTATTTACAAAATTGCTGTATGTTCTGTTAGGGTTATGGCAGTGAAGATGAAGGCTTTTTACTGATACTTTTTGATTGGAATTTTTGTTTTTTATGGAACCCAGTTTGTTAATAATCAATGTATTGTTTTTTTACATCCACTCCAAAAGTATTTATGTAGAACAATTAAACAGAGTTAAAGTCTTCATGCTGTAATGTGTGATCTTTTCTCTTGTGTTAAAGTAATCTCAATCATTTTAATGTCAGTTCATGTTTTGTACTGAGATTTTTATGTAATATCAACAGTGGCAATGAACAGAGATATTATAGCATAGCCATGGGTAGATTCATTCTACACTGACATGAATTTGGTTGGATATTTTAGGTTAAAGTTACATTGAACTGAACTGATCAGAAAAAGTGAAAAATTATTTTTTTTAAAATAAGAAGAAAAAACACATGACCTTTGAGATTTCTGAGTTCTGTGAAGGGCTAAATGAAAATGTGAAGGTGAAAATGTGGGTTTTTTTTCTTTTGGAAAAGAAGAAACAAAGTACAAAATGGGATTAGACCAAGGCTGCAAACATGAAACTTTTGTTCATGTTTGAGGAAATTGCAAAAACTGCAGTTTTGGCAGTAACCAGAAGAGGGTAATATAAAAGAGACTGTAAGTATTGGCAGTGTTTCTGCCATATCTTTCTCAGACTATGAATGTCAAAGAAGAATTCTTTATTCTAGTTCATATTCTGTGGTAAGTAGAATTTCAACCCTTGAGCAATTTAGATCAATAAATGCCATGGCCAGCTGAAAGTCACCAACTGAAGAGAGAAAGGTTGAAGTATTACTGTTAATATTAGGATCAACTGTATGAGAGATTCTTGGTATCTTACCACTGACTGCCAGCAACTTCCTTGTTCCCCACCTATGGCTGTTAATGAATGCAGATGTGCAGGGGGGGATTTGCTTGCTTTACTTGACAAAACAATCTGGGTAGAAGTGCTTGAATACATTTAAAAATCTGCCCTTTTATTGTCTCTAGTTTTGAAAAACAGGCACAAGATCAGACAATACTGGATGAATATATCACCAAGAGAAAAATGCTAATGTCAGGATATATTCATCCAATTAAGAGTGCAATATCTCAGAATGTATGACAGAAATTAGATTTGAGGTACTGTGTCGCCAACACAGTTTTGTTTGTTTCCAGACTGTTTCATATGTCTGCTACACTGCTAAGCCCATGACCCAAATTCAGTTTACAATGAATAATGGAGAGACTCCCTCTCTCTCTAAAATGTCTACTACTCACCAAAATACAATTTTTGACTAAACTCCATTGACATGCACTGTCCAGAAGCATTGACACCCCTTCCAAGTGGTGACTTCTCCCACCTGTTGCTGACAAAGTCATATGTGGTACATTTCATTTAATTTCTAATTTCATGCCTGTAACATATTTTAGTGAGCCAGCCCAGCCAGGAGAAAAGGTAGTAAACCTATCCCTTCCTGAGACAAGCCTAGAGTCACAGAGCCATGGAGAGTAGCCAGCACCTTCTTCACGACAGAGTGAGTGCAGTCCTGTGGCAGTTAGAGAAGGATCAGCTCGTAGAGGTCTGCAGGTATTTAAAGTGCAGTGGCCTGGATGCTGTTGATTCCCTCACCAAGCCTCATAGAGCACTCGTCAAGCTGGCTGAAGGGGCGTTGGATGAGGTTGAGTTAAATAAGGAAGAGGTCAGTCAGTTTTTCAGAGGTTTGCTCTCATTCATAATAGAATTACAGCAGGGCATTACTAGTGAGATTTCCAAGGTAATGAGGCACGCGCCTAAGAGTAACAAAGACAGTCAGGATGAAACTAAGGCAATGCAACCATCAAAAAGTCCCAGAAGTCACTCAGGAGAGAATTCAAGATTTTTGGACAGATTGGTGATAGTAACCAGAAAGATAAGCTATCTTACCCAAGTTTAGTGCATCAAATTGAAGTAGGCCTAGAGAAAGGGCACACAAAGGCTGAAGTAATTGAAGCTGGAATCAGAGTAGTGAATCCAGGTTTACCACTGAGGGACATGCTTGACTGACATTCAGAGTGTTGTACACCATACTCCAGAGCCACAAGGTAGACAGCGCCACTGATTTGTGTCACCGGCTAATTAATATGTCACAAGATCCAAAAGAGTCGGCACAGAACTTTGTATTCAGGGCCATTGAGCTGAAAGAGAAACTGATATGGAAAGCCACAAATTGTGATACTGATGAACAGTTTAGCCGTGACACGATTCAACGTAAATTTCTCCATTCAATTGAAATAGGGCTACTGAGTGGCTCTGAAATTCCAGATCTTACCTTATCTTACTAATGTCCGAACCACAGACAAAGTCCTTATTGAAAAAGTGAACGAAGCTGCCAAGCTAGAGGGTGAGAGACAGGAGAAACTAAAAAGAGTGAACTGCAGAGAGGAAATTGTCAAGGACTGCTGAGGACTGCCAGCCCTTCAACCTGCTGAAGCAAAAATGCAACTAAACAATTAGTTGAACCAGGATTCTATATGTAGTGTCCCTACTAGCCTGGGTTCAGTCAAGTATTTGCCGCCATCACAGCACTCTCACCTCATTGATTTGATAGGCAAGCGCTGTCTTGTCAGTTGTTACTTTGACAGCCACCCAGTTATAGCACTGTGGGACACCGGTGCACAGGCCGGCGTTGTGAATGACACCTGGCGACAGCAGCATCTTCCGCATACCATTGTACAGCCCATTGTAGATTTAATTGGAGGAGTGACACTCACTGTTCTCGCTGCTAACAACACAGAAATTCCATTTAATGGCTGGATTGAAGTGAGTTTTAAGTTAGCTGGTGAATCCACATCAAGTTCAGAGCTAAAGGTGCCAATCTTGGTTTCTAGTGACCCGACCGTTGCTGAAGACCCAATAATAGGTTACAATGTCATAGAAGGAGTAGTCAGGGGGGCTGAGAGAAAACATGAAAGGAAGAGAGGAGAGATTACACAGACAGTTAGCACAGCCTTCTCTATAACAGCCAAGACTGCCCAAACGGAGGTAAAACCGTTGTGTGACACAGACTTGGATATCAATGCGGGCAGACAGCAGTCATATTTGAGCACAGCACAGCTATCTCCAATTAAAACCTGCATTTTCATATACTTTCAGACTAACCCCCCCCCCCCCCCCCCCCCACCTTTAAAATGTATATGTTACCGCTGATGTGATATCCAATCACGGTACCATGCTGGAATTCACTGAGCTCCTGAGAGTGACCCATTCTTTCACTATACCTGTGGCCATGAATTCAATGATTTGGATGGGTGAGTGAATCCTTTTGCCAATATAGTGTATGCTAATGAACACTAGATAGGGCTATACCTGATGTTCAGTTACACCAGATCTGAGACGTGACGATGTTTTTTCTTGGAGTCCTTTAGTCCGAGGAATGATGCCGCTCTGACTCTTGACCTCTGAGGATGTCCTAAAATGTACCCCGTGAAGCAATGGTTATAATTAAATAGTTCAAGTCTGTGTTGCAGAAAGTAATTTTTCAAGAAAGTAAAGAAACCCCACTATAATTTGAGAGATTAAAAAAAAGCAATAATTACAAATATAAATAGTACACAAATACTGCACATGCCATAATAGAAGGAAATCAGTGTTACAGAGCCACATGTACATAACCAAGGCAGTGGGAGATTGCGGGGAGGCCCTTGGTGGCCTAGGCCCATGCAGCAGAAACTAGCTCTTGGTACATGGAATGTAACCTCAATGGGGGGGTGGGCAGAACTTGTGCAGGAGGTTGAGAGGTACCAACTAGATATAGTTGGGCTCACCTCCACCCACAGTGTCAGCTCTGGAACCAAACTCCTGGATAGGGGTTGGTCTCTCTCCTACTCAGGGGTTGCACAGAGGGTGCTGGGCGGGTGTGGGGATACTCACGAGTCCCCGGCTGGTGACCATGCAGTTGGAGTTTGTCCCAGTGGACGAGAGGATCGCCTCAATGCGAATTAAAAATAATAAAATCTGTGTTTATGCACCAAACAACAGGTCAGAGTATTCGGCCTTCTTGGAGCGAGTGGGTGGGGTTCTGGAAAGGGTCCCACCTACAGACTCCATAGTCTTACTGGGAGACTTCAACGCTCACTTTGGCAATGACTGGGAGACCTGGAGAGGCATGATTGGGAAGAACGGCCTGCCCGATCTAAACCCGAATGGTGAATTCTTATTGGACTTCTGTGCCAGGCAAGGATTGTCCATAACGAACACCAAGTTCGATCACAAGTATGTTCATAAGTGTACATGGTACCAGAGCTCCTTGGGTCGAAGGTCAATGATCGACTTTGTTGTCATTTCATCTGACTTGGAACCATATGTTCTGGACACTAGGGTGAAGAGAGGTGCTGAGCACCATCTGGTGGTCATTTGGATCACATGGCAGGGAAAACTGATGGTCAGGTCCGGTAGGCCCAAGCGAATAGTGAGGGTGTGCTGGGAACAACTGTTGGAGGCCCCTGTTCGGAATGATTTCAACTCCCACCTCCGTGAGAGCTTTTCTCATGTCCCGGAGGAGGTAAGAGTCTGAATGGACCCTGTTCAAAACCTCCATTGTGGAAGCTGCCAGGCGTAGCTGTGGCCAAAAGCTTGTGGGTGCCTGTCGGGGCAGTAAACCAAGAACCTCCTGCTGGACACCAGTGGTGAGGGAGGCCGTCAAGCTGAAGAAAGAGGCCAGCGACTCAGGAGTGGTCGGGGTGGCTGCGCCCAAGCTGTATTCAGCAAGGGTGGAGAAAGTCTGACTTCAAATGAGGATATTGTCAGTCGGTGGAAGGAACACTTTGAGGAACTTCTTAATCCGGGAGACGTCAGGGGCTCCTGGGGTTTCAAGTTCCATTTCCCTGGTGGAGGTCACTGAGGTAGTTGGTAAGCTCCTCAGTGGAGCAAGGCTCTGGATATTGTGGTGCTGTCGTGGCTAACACGCCTCTGCAATATTGCATGGACCTTGGGAACAGTACCCTTGGACTGGCAGACTGGGTGGTGGTCCCTATTTTTAAAAAGGGGGACCAGAAGGTGTGTGCCAACTATCGGGGTATCACACTGCTCAGCCTCCCTGGGAAAGTCTATGCAAAGTGCTGGAAAGGAGACTCTGACTGATAGTTGAACCTCAGATTGGGGAGGAACAATGTGGATTCCGTCCCAGCCGTGGAACAATGGACCAGCTTTTCACCCTCTCACAGATTGTTGAGGGGGCATGGGAGTTTTCTACATGTGTTTTGTGGACTTGGAGAAGGCTTATGTGTTCCTTGTGGGAGGTCCTCCGGGAGTATGGGGTGCCAGGGCTACTACTCCGGGCCATTCAATCTCTGTACTCCCGGAGTGAGAGCTGTGTCCGTATACTCTGCATTAAGTCAGACTCTTTCAGTGTTAGCATTGGACTCCGCCAGGGTTGTGCTCTGTCTCCACTCTTGTTCATGATATTCATTGACAGAGTGTCAGGGTATAGCCAGGGTCAGGAGGGCATTATGTGTGGAGGCCGGAGGGTGGCGTCTCTGCTATTTGCAGATGATGTTGTTCTTTTGCCGGAATCACATGGATGCCCCCAGCGCTCGCTGGAGCAGTTTGGAAGCTGAGTGTGAAGCAGTTGGTATGCGGATCAGCACCTCCAAGTCCATGGTCTTGGCCCGGAAAAGGATGGCATGCCCACTCCAGGTAAGGGGAAAGGGACAGGCGGCAGCAGTAATACAGTCACTGCAGTCGCGACCCTATCTGGACTAGTGGTCAATGATGATGATGATAGTTTGGCTAAATACAGGATGATACACTAAAATTAGTGTTGACAAATTCATGATTCCATATTCAACACTTATTATACAGCACAGCTCTTCTGTGTCTGATCCACTTGTACCTGCACAGCACACACTAACACACCACCACCAAAATTTTTCCAACAGTTTTCCAACTTTCCAACAGTCCTATTTACAAGCATTGAGCATTAATGTGAAAACCATTAACAAAAAGGAACATTTCACTGTTAGTTGCATAAAAATAAAAATACCTGTAGAGGCCGCTGTCAGAGTCACTCAGAGAGTCTTGTGGGGTCGTCTGATGTTATGGTCCCTCAAAGAAACGACCCTCAATTCCTGCCACCATTTCTCTACAAAGAAGTACAAGCAGCATTTACTATGGTGCTCAAAGGGCTTCTGTGCCATGTAGTATTTTATTATTGTGGTTTTCTAATCTGCGTCAGCACAAAAATGATATACTAGACTATTAATTTAGACCAGAATAGTTTAATTGGAAGCCAAAATATAAATGTAAATATTGTCTGACCATATTTCTATTTAATCATCCAGACACTTTTAGTATGGGTTGTCTAATTTGGGTTGCTGAAACTGGCACTTCTCTCAATTAATGTGGTTATATTCAAATTTTCTATGTACATTCTGGAAAAACTAATACACAACTAATAACAACACTCTGTGACAGCAGTTCTTTGGCAAGTAGGGTATGTGACACAGATCCTCCTTGTCCTGATTCTAATAAAATGACTACAATTAAGGTAAATTTTCTTTTTTTTTACCTAATTACAGTAACATGACATTTGCTAACTTACAAAATAATGAAAGAAATGAAACAAAATCCTTCCTCCTGAGAAAACACTCAAACTAGACACAACATTGCAGTTAAACTACAATATATATATATATATATATATATATACAGTGGGTTGCAAAAGTATTCAGCCCCCTTGAACTTTTCAACCTTTTGCCACATTTCAGGCTTCAAACATAAAGATATGAAATTGTAATTTTTTGTGAAGAATCAACAAGTGGGACACAATTGTGAAGTGGAACGAAATTTATTGGATATTTTAAACTTTTTTTAGAAATAAAAAACTGAAAAGTGGGGCGTGCAATATTATTCGACCCCTTGCTTTAATACTTTGTAGCGCCACCTTTTGCTGTGATTACAGCTGCAAGTGGCTTGGGGTACGTCTCTGTCAGTCTTGCACATCGAGAGACTGAAATTTTTGCCCATTCTTCCTTGCAAAACAGCTCGAGCTCAGTGAAGTTGGATGGAGAGCGTTTGTGAACAGCAGTTTTCAAAAGCGGTAGTTACAGGCAAATATGTGATCTTATCATGCTGGATCACTTCTTCACTGTACACTGACTTGAACTTTATCCTCGGTTCAGTCCAACTAGGGAAAGGCGTCGGCAAGCCCAGGCCAGAGGAAACCTACCTCAGAAAAATTCCATGCCAAAGAAAATTCTCCACTTTTCTGGACAGCTTGAACATCCATACCATTAAATTCAAAGAATACTCTGCAGTTTGAGCTCCCAACAATTTACTGTAGAGAAGACTTTGCATAGTTAGACCTCAACAACACATGAGGGTAGAGTATGGCTTGCAGCCTGAATATACATACACAGTTTAGTGTAGAGAACACCTCTCAGCAACAGTGTAAATTTCAGTGTAAAACAGACTTTAGAGTAAAGAATGCATTGTAGTATGACAGTTTAATGTAAAGCACACATTGTACAGATGATGAACCCCATGGATACCAGTATTGTAGGCAGAAAAAAATGTTTGGGTAAGCCTGTGGAAAATGTGGGCAGGACAACTTGGTATATACAAGTTCCCAACATGACATGTACTATAATGTTGTAACATCAAGCTGTAGGCTATTTCTGATGGCAGTGCAATCAAAATTATACCTTTTCCAAGACTTCTGTCCTGATACAAATCAATAGCAAGACTGTCAAATGACGTTAACTAGAATGCTGAATTCACATATACACCAACCAACACTTCATTAACAGCCAGCACACTTCAGTGTAAAGCATGTTAAATTTAATTCGCTCACAATTTTCGCCTCCAATTATGGTAACATGAGAACATTGGAACCTTTGCTGACTTACTGAGTGATACATTAAATGAAAGAAAATCCCCACAAAACCCACATATAAGAAACTCAACTTGACTGACATCTACACGCAAATACATTCAGCCTGATCAGTCTGGATGATGGACCATGAAATGACTAGATGAATATACCGCAAAAGACTAATGACTAGATGAATATACCGCTAGATGAATATACCGCAAAAGTACAGTAACAAAGAAATCTTAAGGTAGAGATAATATGCAAGAGAGAATGAGCCAGAGGAAATGACTGCAATACAATGGAGAGATAACAATTGAAGTAAATAAATTCCACAAAACATTTCAGCATCTCATAAATACATACACATCATTTACCAGTAATAAACACATTGGAAAGCAAATGAAAAAGCACACTGAATGATCCTAAACACATCTTAATGTATAGAATCTTTGATCCCCCAGAGGTTTAGTGTAGAAAACACATAGCACAGTTTGATGTGTTCCCAACAGTTTCATGCAGAGAACGTAGTGCACAGACTGACTGCTGAACATGCTGAAGTGTAGTGCACCAAATGTGCAGCACAGCTTGAACGTCCATACAGTTTAGTATAGCGAACACACTGTAGTTTGAGCTCCCACCAATTTAGTGTAGAGAACAAATTGCAGTTTGATCTCCCAATGGTTAAGTGTAAAAAACACATTGCACAGTTTGATCTCAACAACAGTCAAATAATACTTTGTAGTTTGACCTTCCAACAGTTTAGTGTAGAGAAGACATTGTACAGATAAACTTTTATATGTAGTGTGAATTTATTTATATATTTATTAACATTGAGTTCCTTTACGTTTAGATAAGGTAGATCATTGTAAGCTGCAAATGCTGAACTGTTAGTAGTTTTATCTATCCACTTTAGCTTAGTAAAGTTTGCTGACTCAGTATGTCAATAATATTTATCAAATTCTTACTACATAGACAGCTATTAGCTGTTAGTGAAAGGTGCTTAGATAAAGATAACAGTGATTATTATTAGAAAAATTATTCTTACTATTATTAACCAGACAAAGTGAACAGACACCACTCAAACACTCAGTGGCTCTAGATGCGTTTTGATTAGCTCATGTCAGGGAGAAATCTCGTTCACTCATTCATTTACTCACATCCATTCTTTCAAGGTGTATTTATTTTATTCTACACTTCTTCAGAAGCTACTCTTTCCGGAGCTTTTTTCCCTCCTGCAGCTCCTTCTGCTCCTTGTTCTTTATCTGCTTTTATAGGTCCTTATCCTTCTTTTTCTGTTCCTTCTTCCTTTCTTTCTCCTCTGCTTTCCTTTCTTTCTCGCTTTCATGCTTCAAATTCCTCACCCTCTTCTGCTCCTCCTTCATCTGCTTTTTCAGCTCCTTACTCTTCTTTTTCTATTCCTTCTTATTTTCTTTCAGTTCTTTCTCATTCTGTTGTGCCTTCTCTCTCCAGATGCCTCACCTAATGCTCCATTGTGGCCATGTAGCAGCAAATATGAAGTGCATGAACTCCTGTGTTATTGTCATCATCTGCTCTTTTTCTGCTCTCCGCATCTCTCGCTCCTTCTGCATCTCCATCTCCAACCTGGACAGTCTGTCTTTCAGCTGACGGTTTTTACTCTCCAGGTCCTGGTAGGTTGAGGTATTGGTGGTTGAGTTCTGCTCCTCTTCCAGGGCCTCCTTGTGGTTCTTTCCCTGCGCTGCTGTCAGCTCCTCCGGATGTGCCAGCAGGCACTGTTGCACAGTCACGATCTGCTCTCTCTCCACATTTCAAGCGATCTCAAGCTGCTTTCTCTCCTGGCACACTTCTTCCTGGACCTTCTCCAGTTTCTCCTGGGCTCGTCTGTATGCTGCACGGCATATCTCCACTACATGGGCTGTGTTCTGTAACACATCATCAATAGCAGCTTTTAGGTCATTTAAAAAACCTGTACCCAATTTTCAGGACGCTGCGCTGAAAACAGCTCGATGAAGAGATTCTAGTAAATCACTAAGCAAAATGCTTCTCTCTCTCTCTCTCCGTCTCTCTCTCTCTCATATATATATATATCCCAGCAGTCATCGGGCGGAAGGCAGGATACACCCTGGACAGGTCGCCAGTCCATCGCAGGGCAGACAGACAGACAGTCACTCACACACCCACACCCAGGGGCAATTTAGCATGTCCAATTGGCCTGACTGCATGTCTTTGGACTGTGTGAGGAAACCCACGCAGACACGGGGAGAACATGCAAACTCCACACAGAGAGGACCCGGCGCTACCCACGGCTCCACCCTGAATAAAACTCAATTTCTCTAATGAGAGCCGGTGCAGCTCCTCGGTCACACGCTAGATGGCTTCCCGCACTAACAGCGCTGGGAGAATTCAGTTCATTTCACGTTGTTCTTAACAGAGCCATGTAGAGAGGCTCTGGTTCTTACGAACCAACTGTTCGGATCAATGAATCGAACATCCGGTGAATCATTTTCCTCCTAGGAGCTGCGTCACTGCACTACTTGCCGATACAGCCCCTGTCCACTTTATGAGAAACCCACTCACTGCTCGCTCTGCTGTAGTGGAAACCTCCATAGCTCGAGGTCTAATGATCTTTGTGAAATACAAATAAATCACCATTCTGTGACTTCTAATATATTTTATTCAGTTTTCCTCGTTGAGTTCAGAGTCTGCAGGTATTGGTGTAATGCTCGTGTTTCGTTATTACGTTTTGGTGGGAAACAAGACGGTTAAACTTAAAAATTGGGGAAACTCCGCTGAGGATGTTTTTCTCTGTGGTATCTGGGTAGAAACGGCCAGGGGCGTCGCTGCCTCCTTTCGCTGCCTCTGCTGTGCCTGCCAATTTTTTTTAACACCATAACCAAGAGGAGACAGCAGTCTGGCCGTTCAGAGATCACTGGGGGAAAGTCTAACGCCCGCCCGGCTCAGCCAATCCGATCACAACTCCTCAGTCGTAAGCCAATCAGATCAGATCTGAGCTCTGGCGCTACTCGCTCAGCGAAATGTCGATAGTCAAACCGCTGAAAGGATTATGGCTAAAATCTCACAGAAATAAATATAAGGCCTCTTTTAAACTATATAATATACAGAGTGGAACAGTTAGTTACAGAGGGGATGATATTTTAAACCATTCTGTGATTTCTAGTTCATTTTTATTCAGTTGAATCATCGCACTTGTTGCATTCAGGTCTTGCACGTACTGTAGTAATGCTCGTGTTTAATTGTTGAGTTTTGGTTGGAAACGAGACTTAAAAGGGGGAAACCTGTCCAGCAGGTTCATTCAACCTAGTGAGAAACTGTAGAACAGACTCAGTTTAAATCGTAATACCTACGTCAGTTATTCGTTAAGGCTAATGTGAAACTAGAGCACACTCAGTTTATATCACAAGGCCTGTTCGGGTCTTGCATTGGCAATTAACTGATATTAGAAGTTGCAATCAGGTAACCTTTACTTTGAAATTATAATAACATTGATTCCAGTTTAAGTGTCATGGTCTTGGTGAACCACGAATGTAGTCTGTTCTTGTAATAGAAGGTTTCATTAGCTGTTTGCAGTCTTAGAGCGCCACTTACTGGCCGCTACGGGTTATTCACTTTATAGTATGTGGATTGACGTTCTCTTCCATTTCTCATAGGGTCGTAGTTGTCGCCTCACATTGAAATCCCAGTTAGAATCAGTTTGCTTTTAAAGAGATTATTTTCACCACGTGAGCAAGACCACAAGTAATAACTTGTTTTCTTTATACTTTGTATCTTTGTGTTAAAAATAGGATTTATTTGCTTCTGTAATTGCGGCTAAATTTGGGATAGCTACTGGAAAAATGAGTAGTTAGCTATTTTGTAGCTACTTTTCCAAAATTTGTAACTAGCTACAATTTAGCTACTTTTCCAGAAAGAGTAGTGGTTCATTTTTAGCTACTTTAAGAGTGTGATTGTCAGAATGTTTGTGAATCTCCACCTGACACACCAAAAAGCACAACTCACAGTGTGAACAAGACCCTGCATTTAATCCTGTGCCAGAAAGAAATGCACAATTGAAACACTGCAAATATACAAAAAGATCACCAAAAAGTAAGTTTAATTGTAACCAACAAACTTATACAAACAAAATGGTGATAGCCAACAAAAATGTAGAATAAGTAAAGGCAAAGTCAGTCATTCCAGGTTTTCCTAACAAAAATCAACAAAATTAACCAAATACAAACAAAACAATTTTGTGTAATGCATTGTCAACTCCAGCAGCCCCCGCGACAGAAGGGGAAGATGCTTAGAAGATGTGTGTGTGTGTGTGTGTGTGTATGATTATTACAGCAATGATAACTATCTCCTTTTGTTTTTTTATTCAGTCATTGCTCCTTTTTTACTCATCTACAACTGTTATGCACTTTTTCTTCCATTTGTCCTTTCTTCATCCCTCCATTCTTCCATAAACTGCTATTAATATTCCTTAAATTTATTTGACTTCAGTTGCCCTGTTGAAGTTTAATTAATCATTTAACTATTCACTTACCTGCTGATTTCTTAATGTCCGCTACATGATACTATACCTTCAATATGCTGGTTAACAGTGAACTTTATGTTGTTTGTTTATGAGTAGGTACATTATCACTTTAATTTCACATCTAACCTCTAATTATAGCCCACTATGGAGCCTGTAACCTAACCTGAGCAGCTATTGGAGCTGTACTAAAGCATGTTGATTTGGCTAGCCACACTACGAGCCATCCAAGCAAAAAATAATTAAATACAGGGTTTTATTTTACAATTATAATGTATTAATTAACTCTCAGCTAGCTAAAATTTTTGCCATAGCAATGTTATGTGTTAGCTTATAGCATGTGTGCTGCTCGTCTTAAAAAGTTACTCTGGTTCACTGGGCTGTGTAGCACATTGTACAGAGACAAACAGAGCAGGCAGTTCAGTCTATGGCCGAGCCACAGCTGTACTGAGGTCAGCTGAGAATCTCTCCCTGCTCACTGTGTAGTTTCATTGCTTTTTGCATCTCATAAAACCCTGAGAAACTTCTGAAGAGCTTGGAGTCCTAACACTAGTTATGAACATCACAGGTGCTAACACTCAGCCATGAAGTCAGCTTCTCATTCAAATTCTCCCGTTCCAACTTAAATGGAGCAGCAGTAACATACATTCTGCTTCAAGCAAAGCAAAGTAAGTTTGTGTTTTTGTTTATATAATGTTTTTTAGCCTATACTACCACATTAGCACACACTCAGACCATGATCTTCGCATGGGGGCAGCGCATACCCATTTGCTCCACCTGTTTGCAACTCAGTCATTACTGCACAGTCACCATCAGATTTTCACTATAGCTATACAAAAATGTGTAGGCACTACAGCTACTAGCTACATTTCATACAACTGTAGTGGCTACAGCTACTAGCTACAAATATTTGTAGCTAACTACAAAAAGTAGCGTGCTACTCCACATCCCTGATTAAGATAAGTGTATAAAAGCTAAAAATGATTTAATTATATTTTTGCAGTTTCGCAATAAAGAAATAGGAGAAAAGGAACTGAAAATCAAGCTCTGCCTACATGTTCTAGGTTCATCCTATAGCTTAGTTTCTTTATGCTTAGTTTACTTGATAGCTAAGCAGCAGCGACATTTAGTTTGCTACTGAGTCCTAATAGAGTGGTGGGATACTTTAAATGGCCAATACTGGAAGCAGCTTCACCCAGTGGCTCTATGGGGCTTGGAAACCATAGGCTTGACTGTTCCATGAAGCTAAGTAAGGCTGGTCCAGATCAGTGAGTGGATGGGAGATCATGCTGCCTTGCCAGTAGTTCAAAGCTTTTCAAACTAAGATATGGACACAGTGAAACGAAATTCATACTCTGGAACTAAGCAGAAGGATTAAGACAGCAAATAGGAAGTCTGCATGTTTGTGGTTATACATTCTGCTGAATTACTTTAGAAGGCCTATTGGCTTCCTGCTTCAGCCAGTTTATACAAATCTATGAGAAGATTTAGTCTGGTCTCATGTCAGAAACAGAAGCTTGATTCAAAATGAAGAATTTTCAAAAAGTCAGCCTCTATTAAGTCCTAATAGAGTTGTGGAAATCTTTAAATGGCCAATACTGGAAGCCAGCCACAAGCAGTGGCTCTCTGCGGCTGGCAATCCTTAGGCTCGACTAATCTGTGAACCTAAGCAGGTCTATTCCTGGCTAGTGGCTGGATGGGAAACCATGCTGCCTTGTCAGGAGGCCAAAGCTTGTCAAAGCAGACTTGTGTTTTGAAAGTAAACTTTGGATAAAGTGAATAGTTATGTATACTGTGGGACTAAGCAGAAGGCTTAAGACAGCAAATAGGATGTCTGCAAGTTCTTAGTTATATATCATTGTTGTCGGAAGAAAACCTTGCATCTCCATTTTTGTTGTTTTTCAGTTTTTGACATAATTTGAAAATGCCTGTTGCTCTTTATGCTACGTATAAATTTCACAGTGAATGGACCACAAGAATCCAGCCAAAATTACTTGGAAAAATGTCTGGTTCCATTTACTTACATTAAAAGTAAAGTAGCTTTTTTCCCTCTCCTATGAAGTTACCATTTTGTGGATATGAGGTTTTCTTTCGACAACAGCAATATTCTACTGAATTACTTTAGAAGGCCTTTATTGGCTGGCAGGACTTGTATTGAAAACTGACATTAGAAGTTTTGAACCAAACCTATATTTTGATATAAAAATAGCTTTAATTGAAAATTAAGAATTCAGCCACTGTTGTGTATAGAGTAGTGGGATTCTTTAAATGACCAATACTGGATGCCAGCCTCAACCAGTGGCTCTATGGGGCTAGGAGCCCTTAGGCATGACTGATCTATGAAGCTAAACAGGGCTGGTCCTGGTCAGTTGGAGGATGGGAGGATGTGGGTGGAGTGAAGGGATGTTCGAAAGAGTCTGTATTAAAACTGACATGAAGTTAATTTAAACACAGGCAAGATTAGTGTCCCTCAATTTTCTGATTAAGATTACTCCATCTCTGATAAACAGGCCACAATGGAACCTCCATGTACTCGACCTCAAACTGACTTCACTGTGATGCCATAGTTTAGTCTGAAGATGATTTTTCCTCTCTGGACCTGCTGGAGATGATGCTTGACATCTGACATATACCTGCAGAGAATATTATATTTTCAACAAAACAAGTTATTTTTACAATGTATAAATAAATAAAATAAAGAAAAACAAATTAAATGAATGAACAACATGTTCAGTAAGAGGTGATGGAGTTCAGCACTCTGGACAGCTCTAGGAAAGTGACCCTGTTGGAGTCCGAGATAAATTCATCATCTTTAAACACAGTGAACAGCTTTGCTCAGTAATCAGTGAATCAACACATAATAATCCAGAGTTGCTCTGGAGACTCTTTCCCTTCAACAATGTTCCTCAAAAAAATCAACAAATGCTGATTTGACTTTTGATGACTTTTTAGGTGGAGTGATTCATTAAAACAATATTGACATGTAAATATTCTTAATATCAATGTGAATGTAAAAAAAATTGTTTTAGAGTAACTTGATCCAAAAACAGACATTTCCTCATATCTTGGTTATTATGGGTTCACTTTGGTTCAATTATTTTAATAAATCATTTAAAATGCAATTTATACAGAATTTAATCCTCTGATCCTCTCATCAGCATGAATATGACAGAGGAATGGTTTTTGATCAGTGTATGTAAATGGAAAACATGAGATGATGTAAGGGAGTGTTAAATCTATTTATATTATTCTTCATTTATTCTCATAGTTTTGTCATAGTTTATCACTTTTACAATGTCTCTGTTAAAGATGTTGATTCAGAGTTTTTAACTTAACAATGAAATCAATTATTAAAGGTTTTTATTTGCCCAAGAACAGTGATTATGGCTCCTTTGCGGCTCCATCTTTAAAAAGTCCCACAGCCACTGTGTTAGAGAAAGGCTAACAATGCTCTACATCATAAATAAATATGCATAGACACCACGCTGACTGTTGTTTTCTGTTACAGTGATGTGTCTTCACATCCTTCATTCTGGAACACTTAATACTGCTTGTAAATAAATAAATAAATAAATAAATGTTAAGATATGATGACTTATCTCTGTAGGCTACGTATCCTTGTTAGTGCTACTTGGCCATAAACGCAGCTTTCGATACAATAGACCACAATATTCAATACACAATATAGGTTAGAATACATAGTTGGAATCACAGGGACAGCCCTATCATGGTTCCAATCTTACCTAACAGAACATTATCAGTTCATCAGCGTAAACAATTTATCTTCCAATTATTCAAAAGTAAGATTTGGAATTCCGCAAGGCTTTATTTTAGGACCATTATTATTTACACTATTTACATGTTACCCTTAGGCACAGTTATAAATAACAATGGCATTAACTTTCATTGTTACATAGATGATATGCAACTGTACATATCAGCCAAGCCTGATGACAAATACAGATTAAAGAAAATAGAGGACTGTGTAAAAGATGTGAAATGCTGGATGTTACATAACTTCCTCCTACTAAACAGTAACAAAACAGAGGTTCTCCTTCTGGGTCCAAAATTGGTGAGAAATAAATAATCAGATTTAATTTTAAATCTTGCTGACTTTCCAGTTACACCTGGTACAGCAGCAAAAAATCTTGGCATCATAATTGATTCAGATTTATCATTCGATCAACACATAGGCAGCATCACTAGGACAGCTTTTCTACATCTTCACAACATTGCCAAAATAAGAAATGCCCTAACCCTGCATGATGCAGAAACACTAGTACATGCCTTTATTACTTCTAGGCTAGACTACTGTAATGCACTACTGTCAGGATGTACGAACAGGAATCTAAGCAAACTTCAACTAGTCCAAAACGCTGCAGCCAGGGTCCTCACTAAAACTAGAAAATTTGATCATATCAGTCCAGTGCTATAATCACTTCATTGGCTGCCTGTTAAATTCTGTATTGAATATAAAATTATTTTAGTGACACATAAAGCCCTACATGGGGCTCCTGAGTACCTGCAAGACCTTATTTCCTATTACAAGTTATCACGACTACTCAGATCACAGAGTGCTGGCTTATTAATAGTTCCTAGAATTCATAAGGCAGCAGCTTCCAGAAAATGTTCAGGACTCAGACACAGTCTCAATCTTCAGAACTAGGCTGAAAACTCACTTGTTAAGTTTAGCTTTTGGTAGTTAATGTTCCCCCATAGATAAAGGCGGCAGATCCAGGGGTCCATGGACACAGGGAATCACAGTAAACTGAGACGCTGTCATCCCGCTTCTCGCACGCAGTCACTCAGGTTTGTGGACGGTGGAGCGGAGGGATGCCAAACTGTTTCAGAGTGCTCTCGTGTCTGTGTGTCCTTCTGGTTCTCTCCTTTTAGTTAAGCTGTTATAGTTAGATCATTAACCATACTCTGGAAATCATTAAGTCATTAACCACACTCTGGAAATGTTCACATTCCCTGCTTTACATATAAACAAACAGAACAATACTAATTCCATCTCCCTACCTTTTTCTGAGTAAACGACCGGCCACATGTCTGAAGGACAATTGACTGTCGAGCTCTCCTGCTACCCACTAGCTGTCCATGCCCCAGCTGCCTTGGACTACCTGCCCACCCTACATTGAAGTTTTCACAGACTCCTAGCTATTACTACTACTAATACTACTGCTATATTAGTAGTATAATCATTGGTAGTTTGACCAGAGGAGGATGGGTACCCCCTTGTGAGCCTTGGTTCCTCCCTAGATTTCTTCCTCAGCTCTGAGGGAGTTTTTCCTTGCCACTGTCGCCCCTGGCTTGCTCACCCTGGGGGTTTTTACATTCTTTTTAAAACTTTGTCTTTTCTTTAATTCTGTGAAGCTGCTTTGTGACAACATCAGTTGTAAAAAGTGCAAAAAAAATAAATTTGATTTGATGACTTCTTATGTTTAAATCAGACATAACTGGCCTTTTATCAGCTATTATATAAACTATTATACAACTCTTCCAGTTATAAATTCAGTTTTTCAAATGACTGCACATCTAATTGTCACTAACAGCACCTTTTTACCTCCCTCTTTATCTAAGTCTGAAAAATGGCAGCACTGAAAAAGAAAAGAAACCATCTGAAATAATGATGTAATGTGTATTAAATGATATACAGTTGTCAGTGTGTGGAAATTAATTCAGTGTCTTCCTCTTTTTATCTGCATGTTGCTGAGTGGATTAAAAATGTTGTGACTGGTTAATGACTAAATATAATTATTAGGGCTGGGAGAATACAATGATGCAACTCATCATATTATTTTGGGGAGCATAATAACATCAATAGCCAAAAACTGAATTTTCTTAATTCATTGCTAAAGTACTAGGAAACCTAAATGCATTATTTTCTTTATCCACACGATGGAGCTGAGATGTCTTTTTTTTGCTTTATGGTGAGATCAGGTCCTCTATCAGTGCTGGCTAGAGAGATTAGATTAGATCAGATTCTTTATTGCTTTCCAAAGAGGTCAATTGTTTTTAGACTGTGCTATTTGTACACTGTTAAAATGAAAGAAAATAATATAGCAACTGATTACACAGCTTTTCTTGAGTTGAGTCTGAGGGCACAAGAGTTCACATAACTCAAACTTCTTAGTTGAATAAAAAGTTCTCATTTTTTAGTTCTGTATCTCCGTTAGGTAAATAAAATTAGCTTGTTTTTTCTCAACTTCCCTTCTAGCCAGGACTCTTTCCATCACACAGTCTTGCTAGACAGCTTTTCCTCTTGGGTACACACTTATGGATAGTTACGGCATTGCTGCGGTTCAAACTCACAAGCTCCTGTTGGATTGGTCCACTGCACCACTCAGGAACAAATCTATAAATACACTGTAGAAGATACTGGTTGTTTTATCCTTAAAGAGTGACATAGTGCTCTTTTGGTGCAACTGTCTAATGATTCAGCCCAACATTGTGAGTTTGAATCTTAGCAATACCATAACTGTCCATATCTGGAAGCCCAAGAGGAAGATATGCCAGATGGGCCTGTGTGATGGAAGGAGTGCCAGCTAGTGGGGAAATAGAGTTTTTGAAGAAAAGAAGAAAACATTTTTAAAAAAGGAATTTAGTTGTGTTTATCTAACAGAGCTGCAGACTTAGAAACAGTAGCTGGGAGAATGTTTGACTCAACTTAGAAGTTTGATTTGTGTGAACCTCATGTTGAGTCAACAAAAGAAAAGCCACATAATCAGTTACTGTGTCATTTGAAGTTCAACAGACTTCTCATTTTTTTACAGTGTGCTTATTTCTCTCCTGTGGGAGAGCTGTTCAACAGATGTATTGGATTGGAATTAATAGTCTGTACCAGCTCTGTAGAATAATGTTTAAAGTCTCCTCCAGCAGAGAAAGTTTCATGACTTTAAGGTTTACTGTTTTAAGGGCTTATGTTTTTGGTGATGTTTCTCAGGCTGCTCTAAAGGTTTTTTCAATGGTTTTAAATATGACGCATTGTTTCTTCACCCATTTGTCCACTCCATTGTGGCCCCGGAGCTGCAAATGAACTGCACAAACTCCTATGTTGTCCCAATTTCTCCTCTTTAGACATCTACTTGAGTAAAAGTACAAAAGTATTTGCCTTCAAATGTACTTAAGTATCAAAAGTGAAAGTACTAAAAGATTATGACTCTAATGTCCAATTACCATTTTTGTAACAAGACTCTTGCTTCACTAACTCATTTTAGATTAACATACTCTAGTATCAATCTTGTAACACCAATATTTTTTATAGAATGTTAGTCTGTCACTACTGTCTATTCAAATTATCATAAGCACAAAACTTTTCCATTAGGTACAACCAAGTGGCTCTGAAATAACTTTTTGTCACAACAAATTATGTCACGAGCTGATGTCACAACTCGGCATATATATGTGTGTTTATGACGTAATCAATAAATACCGTGTGTTCTGCCCTCATTAAAGAGTTCCCCTTCTTCAATTAGACAGACAGATGACTCCCATAACACACTGGTCAGATTTGGTAAATTTATTCAAACTGACAGCATGCAAAAGGTGTAAAACTAAAATGAAGAAACAAAATAAAACACAATCAGCATAAAATATGTAACTGCTACAATATCTAATACGCATATCCAAGCATATGGCCTACAACTAGCCTAGCAAGCTACTAATCAACAATTGTTACTTCAACGAAATTACCAATATGCGTAAATATACGCATCATATATTTATACAAGCAATATCCTTCTCACAGAAAAAAATACTCACAGACGATGCGTCTACAAGAGATTTCAAAAGAGGATGAGTTTGGATGCATCAGCTGCTCAATTTACCATGCCCCGAACTAGTCTGACTGAAAACAAAGATTCTAGGTGACTTCTTCTAAGTGTTACATGCCCACCATGAATTCAAGACACCACCTAGTGGCAGGAGGAGGAAATAACACACCAATTACCCATGAAATGAACTCAGTCCAGAACACTCCCCTCCTGGTATCTAAAAAGATGCCACCTTTAACAAGGGGAGTTAAAGAAGAATAAACCCTAGTCAGTCTCTGGGGAGAGGAGTAGGACGACCTCTGAGACAGGTCGCAGAAAGGTCTTGCTTGACCCATCCTTTGCAGTCTTGATCTCCACCTTCCTTACCCTCCCGTCTGCGCTAGGGAAGGTCTTGATGATGATACCCATGTGCCAGTCGTTTCTCTGCAACTGATCATTTTTCAAGAGGACGACATCTCCTTCTTTCAGATTCCGTTTCTCCTTTTCCCACTTCCTGCGTCTCTGCAGAGTGGGGAGGTACTCAGTCCTCCATCGATGCCAAAAGGTGTTGGCGAGGCTTTGGACCTGCCTCCACTGCTTGCCATAGAGGTCCTTCTTGTCAAATTCACCCTTGGGAGGAGGAAGGGCTCCGACTTTCTGTGTGAGAAGTGTCGCTGGTGTCAGGATGAATGGGGAGTCAGGGTATGTGGACACAGGAACCAGAGGACGGGCGTTGAGGATAGCAGAGACCTCCGCCATGAATGTAGTCAGGACCTCATGTGTGAGCTTAGCTGGGCCGACCTTCAACAGCATAGAGTCCAGGATACGCCTTGACAGTCCAATTAGCCGCTCCCAACTGCCCCCCATGTGTGAAGAGTGTGGTGGGTTGAATATCCACTTACACCCATTGTCATTGAGATATCCTTGCACCTCTTTGTCGCTGGTTAGAGTCAATCTGCAATTCCTTACAGGTCCCGACGAAATTGGTACCACAATCGCTTCTGATCTGTTTCGCTGGCCCCCTGACTGAGAAGAACCGTCGTAGAGCGTTAATGAAGCTTGAAGAGTCCATTGACTCCAGTACTTCTATATGTGTGGCCCTGGTGCTCATACACGTAAAAAGCGCAGCCCATCTTTTGCTGCAAGCCAACCCTCCTCTGGTCCGCCGTGCCAAGACGTCCACACCCACGAATGAGAAGGGAGGATCTGCGCTGAGGCGGTCTGCAGATAAGTCAGCCATCTTTTGAGTCTCCATCTTCCTGCGTAGCCTTCTGCATGTGAAGCAGTGATGAAGGATGCTGCTGATGCGCCGTTTCCCACTGATAATCAACAGGCCTGCCGCTCTCACAGCACCCTCGGTGAGGTGCCGTCCTTGGTGCTGGACCTGCTCATGATAATGCCGAATGAGCAACGTTGTGACGTGGCTCGGCCCAGGTAAGATTATAGGACTAACCTCTCTTCCATCCAGGTTTGCCATGGACAGACGTCCTCCAATCCTGAGAATGCCAGCACTGTCAAGGTAAGGACACAGGCTGAGGAGTGGGCTTTGTTTAGGAATGGCTAGTCCTCCCCGAATGCATTCCAACGTCTCTGCGAAGGCATCTTGTTGGACAGCCCGTATTATGACGTTTCTTGCTTCCTCTAAGTCTTCTGTGGGACAGGGCCCTTCATGGATGTGCCAACCCTTGCAGCTGTTCCCCTGTGTGAAGGAGTGGGCAACATGCACGAGCTTAGCAACTGCTCGATTGAGTGACCGCCAGCTGGAGAACCTCTCAAAACGCTTAGGGCCAAGTTTGTCACTGGTAACCCTGTTGAAATGACAAGTGATGTTTGGGCGGACATCCGAGTCAGAACTAGGGACGATCAAGTCAAAGGATCTAGGTGTAGGTTCGACTTCAGCTGGCGTCAACAGAAATGGTGGTCCACACAGCCATGTGGTGTGAGTTAGGCTGCCTGCTGGGACTGCTCGTGAGCCGTGGTCAGCGGGGTTTTGGCCGGAGGGCACGTACTTCCATTGCTTAGGGCTTGATGACCTCCTAATGCGCTGCACCCTGTTGCTCACGTAGACGTAGAATCGTCTTGATTCATTGTGGATGTAGCCTAGGACCACCTTACTATCCGAATAGAAGGTCACAGTGTCAAAGATGGTGTCCATCTCATCCACAATCGCGTCTGCAATCTCTACAGCCAGGACCGCAGCACACAGATCGAGCCTTGGCACTGTTGTTTCTGGACGTGGAGCAAGCTTCGCCTTGCCGAATACAAAGCCCACCTCCACATGACTGCCCGCATTGGTTGTCCTCACATAAGCAACAGCAGCTATAGCAGTAGTGGAAGCATCGCAGAATACACACAGGTCCTTATTGCCTGCCTGGCGGAGAGAGATGGAGGTGTATTGGCGCGGGATCTTGAGTTGTTCAAGCTCCTTCAGAGAGTCCCTCCACAGCTTCCATTCTCTGTACTTTTCCTCAGGGAGAGGGGCATCATCTTTCCAAGATGGCGGCGCGTGCACAACGCGAGGCCCAGCGTCTCTCCGGATTTCGCCTTCTAGTAGTTATCTGCCTACTGGTTTCAACTTTTTTTACCTCAAACTGCCTAGCATACATTTCCTACAGCCGACAGGCTTTGTTGAACATTGGTTTCACCTGCAACAACAGAGTTTTGAACCATCTAGAACTCCCTCGGGAAATCTCAGCAGTACCGTGGGCAACGCAGCCTGCTCCCCCAACGGAGCGCAGCCGGCGCCGGCGCGCAGAACGCAAACAAAAGCGGGGTAAGCGAGGGGGGCTACGTGCTAAGCTAAGGCTAAGCCCCCACCGATCGGCGGTTCCCAGCTTGTTTCTTGCCAACGTCCGGGCTCTAGCGGGCAAAATGGACGAGCTGCGACTATGGACCACTACACAGAGATGGATCAGGGAGTGTAACGTCATGATTGTGACGGAATCGTGGCTGAACAGCGACATTCCCGACATCGCGGTGGAGCTGGACGGACGCAGCATGTTCAGAGCGGACAGAGTGGCTGAGGACTCCGGCAAGAGCAGAGGGGGGGGTCTGTGCATCTATGTAAACAAACTGTGGTGCAATGACTCCACAGAAACTGAACGTTGGTGTTCTTCTAACTTAGAATACCTGATGATAAAGTGTCGCCCCTTTCATATGGCTAGAGAGCATTCAGCCGCTATTATTACTGCTGCCTACGTCCCTCCTGATGCCAATGCTAAACTAGCTATGGAGGAGCTGAGTTTGGCAATCAGTAAACAACAAACTGCGCATCCAGACGGACTTTTTATTGTTGCGGGGGACTTCAATCATTCCAACCTGAAATCTGTACTGCCAAAATTTCATCAGAATGTCTCCTGCCCAACAAGAGGAGACAAAACCCTGGATCATGTCTACACAAATATCGCAGAGGCATACAAGGCTGTACCCCTCCCCCACCTGGGGCAGTCTGATCACCTCTCATTGTTCCTGCTCCCGAAGTATGTGCCACTCATCAAACGTGTGAAAACATCAACAAAGACTGTTAAGGTATGGCCAGAGGGGGCCATCTCTACACTACAGCGTCAGTTTGAAAACACTGACTGGAGTGTGTTCTCCTCTCAAGCCACCACAGAATCTCACACAGACTTGGACACGTACACTTCAGCAGTCATGAGTTACATCAACTCATGCATAGACAACGTCACTTCTGTTAAACAACTGAAAATCTTTCCTAATCAGAAACCCTGGATGAATGCAGAGGTTCGCCTACTGCTGAAAGCACGTGATGCTGCTTTCAGATCTGGCGATGCCGAGGCTTACAGCTCAGCCAGGGCAAACCTGAAAAAAGGGATTAAGAAAGCCAAGTACATCTACAAACTGTCTGTTGAGGAGAACTTCCACAACTCTGACCCCCGCCGCATGTGGAAGGGCATTCAGGCAATCACTGGCTACAGGCCTCCATCCCTGACCCCCTCAGCCAGCAGTGCCTCTCTCCCAGATGAGCTTAATCAGTTCTACGCTCGTTTCGACCAGAGGAATGACCAACACAGCACGTGGAGTGGTCTTCCCCACAATGAAAGCCCCCTCACACTTTCCACTGAGAATGTACAGTCTGTACTGAGCAAGGTGCATGCACGCAAAGCTGCTGGTCCAGATGGCGTCCCTGGACGTGTCCTCAGAGCGTGCGCTGGACAGTTAGCCAAGGTCTTCACCGATATCTTCAACCTATCACTGGCCCAGGCTGCTGTTCCGGCATGCTGGAAGACATCCACCATCATACCGGTGCCAAAGTGCTCATCTGCTGCATGTCCTAATGACTTCCGCCCAGTCGCACTCACCCCCATTGTGATGAAGTGCTTTGAGAAACTGGTCCTCAACCACCTAAAGACAGTGCTCCCACCATCCCTGGACTCCCACCAGTTTGCATACCGTGCAAACAGGTCGACTGAGGATGCAATTTCCACTGCACTTCACTCTGCCCTCACCCATCTGGATGAAAGGAACACCTACATCCGCATGCTGTTCATCGACCTCAGCTCTGCTTTTAACACAGTCATCCCAACTAGGCTGGTCACCAAGCTCAGCGACCTGGGAATCAGCACCCCCATGTGTAACTGGGTTTTGGAATTCCTGACAGACCGACCCCAATCTGTGAGATTGGGCAGTCATATGTCTACCACCATCACCCTGAACACTGGTGTGCCGCAAGGCTGTGTGCTGAGCCCTCTGCTCTTCTCCCTGTTCACCCACGATTGTGTTCCTCTGCACACATCTAACATCCTCATCAAGTTTGCAGACGACACCACAGTGGTTGGCCACATCAGGAACAACGATGAATCGGCCTACAGGGAGGAGATCCAGCACCTGACTTCCTGGTGCACCACCAACAACCTCATCCTGAACACAGGCAAAACCAAAGAACTCATCGTGGACTATCGGAAAACCAAGGGCTGCACACACTCTCCTGTCTACATCAACGGAGCAGAGGTAGAACGTGTGTCCAGCTTTAGGTTCCTGGGAATCCACATCTCGGCAGACCTTTCATGGTCCTTCAACACCTCCCATCTCATCAAGAAGGCACAGCAGCATCTTTACTTCCTGAGGAGACTAAAACAAGACCGGCTGTCTCCTCAGATCCTCACAAATTTTTACAGATGCACCATCGAGAGCATACTGACCAACTGTGTGACCGTGTGGTACAGTAGCTCCACTGTGGCGGAAAGGAAATCCCTGCAGAGGGTAGTAAGGACTGCTCAGCGCATCACAGGCATGCAGCTCCCTGCCATCAAAGACATTCACCACCAGCGCTGTGTGCGCAGAGCACACAGCATCATTAAGGACCCCTCCCACCCCAACCACAAACTGTTCAACCTACTTCCATCCGGGAGGAGATACAAGAGCATCCGGGCCAGAACCAGTCGGCTCAGGTCCAGCTTCTTTCCCTCCACAATCACTCTGCTGAACTCCACACCTCGCTGATATCACTACCACTCATACTGCACACAGCGGTCTATGAACACTGCCTTTCATACTACACTCACCAATCAGAGCTGTTGTTTTGTTTTATTTTATTCATCATTATTACCACTGCACAAATGTAACATTCTACTGCCATGTAAATAACACATCGCAACAGTTATTCTATACAGTGTACATCTCCAACATGTTCATGTATATATCTACACATCTATAATCTATTTTTTTGCATATCTATAAGTAATTTATTCTATATACTGTAATGTTGCACTATGCCTATTTATTGCACACTTGCACACTCTCTTTTTGCACTATTTGCACTTCTGGTAGATGCTAACTGCATTTCGTTGCCATGTACTTATACTGAGTAATGACAATAAAGTTGAATCTATCTATCTATCTATCTATCTATCTATCTATCTATCTATCTATCTATCTATCTATCTATCTATCTATCTATCTATCTATCTATCTATCTATCTATCTATCTATCTATCTATCTATCTATCTATCTATCTATCCCAGTCACATGACTCTGTGGTGAGCTCCCTCAGTATGGACCTTCCTTGAATGATTACAGGGGCAGCGAAACCTAATGGGTCAAACAGACTGTTTACTGTTGACAGGACCCCACGTCTTGTGTAAGGCTTCTCTGCATCAGCAACTTGGAAGGTGAACATGTCATCTGAAATATCCCAGCTCACCCCTAAACTCCTCTGCATGGGAAGGGGGTCTGTGCTGAGATCCAGGTCTTTCATCCCCTTAGCGAGATCGTCAGGAGGGAAGGCTCTCATCACAGCCACCCTGTTAGACAAGATCTTGTGAAGCCGGAGGTTGGAGAGGGCCAACATGTCTTGAGTATTGTGAAGAAGCGTGATGGCTTCCTTTTCTGAAGGGACAGACAGAAGGCCATCGTCAACATAGAAATTCCTCTCAACAAACAGCCTAGCCTCTATGCCATACTCCCTCTCTCCCTCTGCAGCAGCTCTTCGGAGCCCGTATGTGGCTACGGACGGTGACGGGCTATTTCCAAAGACATGTTCGCACATCCTGTACTCTATGACGTCATCATCCAGGTTATTATTGCAATGCCAGAGGAAGCGCAGAAAGTTCCGATGGTCCTCACGTACAACAAAACAATGGAACATCTGCTGGATGTCAGTCGTCACTGCCACTGGCTCCCTCCTAAATCGCAGCAGTACCCCGAGCAAACTGTTGTTCATGTTTGGGCCCGTGAGGAGGACATCATTGAGGGACACCCCTTGGTGTTGTGCACTGGAGTAGAATATGACCCTCACCTGTCCAGGCCTCTGAGGATGATATACCCCAAAGAACGGTAGATACCAGCACTCCTCATCTGGTGGTAAGGGCGGTGCCACTTCAGCATGTCCATTCTCGAAGAGCTTGCTCATGAACTCAGTGAAATGTTCTCTCCTCTCTGGGTGTTTCCTGAGTGTCCTGATGACTGTAGCGAGACGGGTCCTTGCCTGCTCAAAGTTATTTGGCAGACGCTGACGTGGGCTGCGGAAGGGGAGTGGAGCCTGCCAGCTATTGTCATCACCCTGTTTCATTTCCTTCTCCATAATTCTCAGGAAAGCAATAACTTCCATAGATGGAGCCGTCTTGTCATCGTCCTTTGTGTGACAGAAGATGGACTCCCCCATGTGTCACGTTTTGTCATTTGGCAAGGACAGTTGTTCTGAGACTGAACGACTCTGGAACTGGCAAGTGGGGTTGAGCTTCTCTTTGATTTCGATCTTGTTGTGGCAGGGACACAGAACGCTGGAACGTCCGTTCTCAAGAATGTAGGTTCTGTAGGTGTTCACAGGCGAGGGTACGTGTGCACCGTTAATACACACATCCCCTACTATCACCCAGCCGAGGGCTAATCGCTGGGCAAAAGGAGCGTGTGGGGGGCCATTGCGCTGTTCAAGGACCTTGTGCACCTGAATCATGTCTCTTCCTAAAAGAAGTAAGATTTCAGCCTTAGGGTCAAGAGGAGGTATCTTAGAGGTTAGGGACTTCAGGTGCAGATGGTACATCACAGCAGCTGGCGTGGGAATCTCTGCCCTATTATCAGGAAGCTGATCACACTCGATGAGTGTAGGCAAAGCTAGACTGGTCTTTTCATCAACCGACTCCACGATGAACCCCCTGGCTCTGCGGCCAGCAACCTCTGACACACAGGCACAAGTTTTGAGTGTGTAGGGAGAGGTGTTGTCGGCTACGTTGAACATCTCGAAGAACAATGACCTGGCTAGTGACCTATTACTCTGGTCATCTAAGATGGCGTATGCTCTTGTCTTCTTCTCAGGTTGGTCTCTAAGATATACGTAGACCAGACTGATTTTGGCACATGACTTGGTAGTCGCGCTGTTTCCACAAACCTCTGTGCAGATTGAGGTAGTGACTGAAGCAGGAGTAGATTCCTCTCCCTCCCCGCCATGCTCTTCAGAGGGGTCGCTAGCTGGCTTTCTCGACCATGGTGCAGGACCGGCATGCAGGGCTGCAATGTGCTTATCGCTGTTGCATTCAGAGCACTGGATGATAGCCTTGCAGTCTTTTGCTTGGTGGGAGGTTGAGGAACAACAACGGAAGCATATGCCATTTTCCTTAAGGAAGGCCTTACGCTCGTCCAGCCGTTTCGCTCTAAAGGCTCTGCACTTAGGTAGGGGGTGGGGCTTTTTATGTATGGGACACTCTTTCTTCAGGTTGTCTAAACCCTTGGTCTCATTCCCCTTGGCAGGATTGGCCATCTCTGTTTTATGCACGGCTATCGGGGTTTTAGCTGACTTTGGTAAGAATTTCTCCCCTTTAGGTGGCGTGTTGCTGGGAGCTGCGGCAGCAAAGCTCGGATCATTCCTCATCCTTGCTTCAGCACATATGAAGTCAGCGAACACGGAGAAGGGTGGGAAGATGACGTGGTGTTTTTCTTTATACTTCGTACCGTGCACCATCCACTTCTCCTGAAGGTTGAATGGCAATTTTTCCAGGATAGGGTTAATGCCTCGCGCTGTGTCCAGGTAAGCCAAAGCGGGCAGGAACCCATCCTCCTTGGCTGGCTGTATCTCCAGGAGAAGGTCACCTAGTTCTCGTAGCCGCTTGGGTTCTTTATTGGAGAACTTGGGGAACCGTTCAAGCTTGTTAAAGAGAGCCGTCTCCATGGCCTCTGGTGATCCATAAACCTCCTCTAATCTTCGCCAGACCATATTGAGGGCCTCACCAGGGTGTTTGATACGAACTGACCTCACTCTCCTTGCATGCTCCGTGGATTCTGGACCAAGCCACTTAATCAGCAGGTCAAGTTCCTCACTAGGCTTCAGACCCAGATCTTCAGTGGCATTAAAGAAGGCGGACCTCCAAGCCCAGTAGTTTTCGGGTCTGTCATTGAACTTTGTGAGTCCAGCTGTAAGTAGCTCACAGCGAGCTAAGAACCTTCCCAGCACTGATACATTTGCACTGGATTCTTCTCCCCTTGGATAGCTGCAATCCGCTGTATCTCCTCTGGGCGTCCATCGGTTCTTTGGTTCAGATGCTGAGTGTGATGCAATAAATCCACCTTCTCTTTTTGGTGTGAATTGCCCTGGTGGCCGATCTGAATAAGCAGCTGTTGCAGTTGGCATTGTGGCTTTCAAAGACAAATGTTGACTGTCACCTTGACTTGGTAGCTCATGATGTATCTGAGAATTATCATTAGAGTTGAGGTTAACAGCTGCTGAGAGAATAAAATCCGCCTTTTTATCCTGCTCTGGATCGTCTGTGCGCTCATTAACTTTCACATAAGCAGCCTGTTCTTGAACATATTTCTCTGTTCTCTCAGCTGAATGATAGAATGAGCCTTGGTCGACATCACAAACTCCACTGAGCTCCCCCATAGCTGCCGAAACCACTGCCGATTCCAATACATTAGCTTCAGCACAAGCGGCGTCGGCCTCCTTCTCTTGCTGTATGGCTTCCCATGTGGCATCAAGACGCGTCTCCTCTACTTTCAGCTGAGCCTTCTTTACTTTAACATCAATCTCCCTTTGCGCATACAACGCTCTTGCCCGTGCAGCTTCTGCCTTAGCTCGTGCCTCCAATGCAGCCAAGCTAGCTGCAGATCTCACAGAGTGCTTAGATGATTTTGATGTTTTAGATGAGTGTGACCTTGTTTCATAATCCTTTCCTTCTGTTACTGACATTTTGGAACTGGGAGATGTAGAACAGGCAGGATATTTTACTCGCTGCTGTAGAAATCACTGTTGAGTTCGTCTTTTTACTGTTCTGCCCTCATTAAAGAGTTCCCCTTCTTCAATTAGACAGACAGATGACTCCCATAACACACTGGTCAGATTTGGTAAATTTATTCAAACTGACAGCATGCAAAAGGTGTAAAACTAAAATGAAGAAACAAAATAAAACACAATCAGCATAAAATATGTAACTGCTACAATATCTAATACGCATATCCAAGCATATGGCCTACAACTAGCCTAGCAAGCTACTAATCAACAATTGTTACTTCAACGAAATTACCAATATGCGTAAATATACGCATCATATATTTATACAAGCAATATCCTTCAAAAATACTCACAGACGATGCGTCTACAAGAGATTTCAAAAGAGGATGAGTTTGGATTCATCAGCTGCTCAATTTACCATGCCCCGAACTAGTCTGACTGAAAACAAAGATTCTAGGTGACTTCTTCTAAGTGTTACATGCCCACCATGAATTCAAGACACCACCTAGTGGCAGGTGGAGGAAATAACACACCAATTACCCATGAAATGAACTCAGTCCAGAACACCGAGACTCGAAAAAATCCTCAGCCAGCACACTATGGGGTCCTACTTAATTGTGTACGAAATGTTTTAAAATAAAACAAGAAAACCCACAAGAAAAGTGCTGTAAATGTAAACACAAGGACAAATTTCGATCATGAGGACTGAATAAATCTCAGCTTCTCAAAAGAGAGCCAGTGCAGTTCCTTGGTCAAATGCTACATGGTTTCCTGCATTAACAGCGCTGGGAGAGTTCACTTCATTTCATTGCTTATGTTCTTACAAAGCAACTGTTCAGATCGATGAATTGAACATCCGGTAATTCATTTTCCTCCAAGGAGTCGAGTCTCTGTACTGTTTGCTGATACAGCCCCAGTCCACTTTATTAGAAACCCCTGCGTCCACTCCCTGCTCGCTGTACTGTCATGGGGAACCTCCAGAGGTCTAGGTCTAATGATTTATGTCAAATAATAAAAATAAATCATTCTGTGACTTCAGTTTTTATTCAGTTTTGTTAAGTTCTGGTGGGAAACAAAAGGGTTAAAAAGGGGGGTGGGGACTGTCTCTGCGGTATCTGGATAGAAACGGTCAGGGGCGTCGCTGGGCCACATTTAGAGAGGATTTAGCTGCCTCTGCTGTGATTGTAAACGATTTCTTACGTCATTCACTCGTTTTCTTTTATTCATACCCACCTTTTCTTTACATCGTGGGTACGTTTTTTTAATTCGTGATCACGATTTTCTAATTCGTTCTCTCGTTTTCTTTTAACCATGTTCATGTTTTATTTTTAACTGAATGCACGTTGATTTTTAGTTGGTTGAAATGTCTACGCTGATCACCTGTAATTATGTGATGGTCTCCAACACCGCGGCTTGCCGCGGGAGCAGAAACAACGCTAAGCGGCCGCACTGCGTCTGTAACTCTGTTAAACGTGATTAGAAAGGGCTGCAGTTTCCTCAAAACCCCCCAAATCAAAATCAGACCTAATGAGCATCTCAGTCCATCATTTCATCAATAACTCCTCAAAACCCGTCAGACAGTGTCAGAGAGCTGTTAGTTACTCCAGCACAGGACAGATAACACGACCTCTATCGACTACACTGATTTTGCGCACGAAAAAAAAAAAATAACGAACGTGTGTTCCTTAAAATGAAACATGACAACTGCTAAAAGAAAACGAGAGAATGAATCACAAAATCGTGATCAAGAATAAGAAAAAAAAGTGTGATTCAGACTGAGGTGTTTCTCCTCACTCTATTCAGCTTCCTGATGAAAATCGTTTACATGACCACAAGTAATCCGATGCAAAATGATGCGCATGCGTGCAGTAGCGCATAGAGTAAACGTTAACATGACAACGTGAGTCGAGTTTCCAGTTGGCGCGCTTTTAGTTTTAACTGCTTTATTAACTGATGTCAGACTCAGAGAAGTGAGAAGCAGTGAGGGGAAAGGGAATATAAGCTGGCCTCCCGCCCCGCCGCCGTCTTTTAAAGCTGCGAGTATAAACCTCGTCTCCTCTTCAGACCAGTTTCTACTCCGCCATGTTGAACGTTATAAACCTTTCACTATGACGCGCCGCGCATGCGCAGAACGTTTTTACACGTTCCGATTGGAGAGTAATCGGATTACATGGCTATTATTCTTCTATTTAACGGATTATAGAGAGGATTACCCACCTCGTTCAATCACGTAGAAATTAATTATATTCCGAATGGCCTAAATCGGACTAGACTACTCCGATTGAGCCATTAGTCGGATTAAGATTATCATGTTGCATGTGAACGTGGCAAGTGAGAGGTTCCAAGTTACCAGCACAAGACAAACCACTGAGAACGGACACCCAATTTAATTGTGGATTTTTTCAAGTTATTTAAGCAAGTCAAATAAACAAAAATACACATTTAAAAGAAGCAGTAGTAAAAAAAGTGTTCAGTCCGTTTTTACATAGTCCTCATGAATTTATAAGCAGTCCATCGTCCATTAACATGGATCTGGAGATAAAACCAAAAGGAGCAGTCCAACAGAAAAGCCACGCATAAGTCCGAGAGTCCGCCTAGATTGGCGTCGAGTTAGAAAGGCCAAGTCGTCTTGATTTCGCAGGCAGGCTCCAGCTACTCCGCAACACTATGGACAAACAGTAAAACGGCCTCGCAGTCACAGCCGCACTCGCACAGGCAAACCAACTTCCCTTTACTTATCTTGGTGCGCGCTGAGCCAAGCTCCGTGCTCGGCCATTGGCACAGAGTGGTCTGGCTTCCGCAGGCAAGCTCCCGACCAGACCAAGCCACTTCAACTTGCGTTGAACTTCGCATCAGTTTCTCCGAATTATCGTGATTTGGTAGGCTTGCTTCTCACAAAAAAAACACTATGGAAGAGAGACAATTCCTTGGTCGCAGGCACACACAGCCACTGTAGGCGGTCAGACTTTACATAGCTTTAATGTGCGTTGAATCAAACTCCGTGTTCAGCTGCTGTGTCACTCAAACCGGACTCTTCTCCTTCACCGGGTCCGCCGTCGTTCCTTAAGTTCACCTAACAAGCCTACAGCCTATGTGGCGTCCCTGCTGTTCCTCCGTGTTCGCTCCTATACTTTTCTCCATCTCTCTTCCACACCTGGCCATCAATTAGCAATAAACAGTGTCACGCGCAGCCGGGGCTAGGCAGAGGGGATAGTCAACTGGCTGTCATGATCAGCTGTTTGTAATGCAATCACACAGACCCACAGATACAAGCACAGGGTCACAGTAAACCCACAGCAAATAGTGCTCCAAAACAATCAGCAACTACAGCACGGGCAATTCACTGCACACATCATAAACCCAAAACCCAAATTAAATAAACACCGCGCACAAACACAAAAAACAACACATTATTTGGGCCAATAAATCACAAACACGGCAAAGAGATGTTCCACTTTTGACATTTAACAGAAAGCTATGTAGTATGGTGGAATGCTTAGGGGTTTCACATTTTCACATTAAAGTGAACATGGCCATTAATGAGGGACACACCCACTTTGTGGTGGGTGGAAGGTGGGTAGGCAGCATGCTGATTTCCGGGGAAACTAAAAGGGGAAGCACACCCAGGTGAGTTCACTTCCTGATTGGTTAAACAAAGGGATGGTGGGGATTGTTTGTTGCTGTCGCCGCTGAAAGAACTCTGTTCGTGTATGTGTGTTAGCGGGTAGCCAACCAGGCAAGAATCTGAGAAGTGCACTTAGCAGACTCAACGGCCAGCGTGGTTGGGTATCAACCGTGGCCTAAGTGGCGCTGCTGGTCTACCGTTGTCTGCATCTGTATTAGCTATGGAGCAAGTATGCTGAGCAAGCAATCGTAGTGGTGTCAGTAGTGCCTGTTACCTGGAGTGGGATCGCAGCCACTGCAGGCCACTGTTTCTTCCCTGCACTGAGTTTTTGTTTTATTATTGTGTGCCTTGCAAATGGTATAAGTGTTTCTTGTATCTATTTTTATGGATTGTAGTTTCTTGTTTAGGATGTAGTATTGGGGTTGAGGTTTTTAGGTATTACCACTGTTATTTATGGAACTTTGTAATAGCATATCACAGGTCGTTTGTTCATGGTTGCACCCTGGAAAGTGTCTACTTTTATTCTTTTCTTTGATTTGTGGTCAAGGGGTGGGCTGTCCCGGTGCTCTGGCTGTGCCATCTTTGGGTGTTTTATTTTTTGTGTAGTATTGCTGTGGGTGATCTTTATTTGGTGAGCGTGGGTTTGTATGGTTATTGGTCGTTGATTGGGGGTACTTTTGGGCGAAGAGCACCGTGGCCTTGGGCACCTCCTTGGCCACATTTGTTTATTTGGGGCCTGTGCTATGCTAACTAGTCTTGGTAATTAGCATGAATCCCATACAGTTATCAATAGTAACTACACTCTTTAAGACTCTTTGTTCTTAATGTTTTTTTAATAATTGTAAAATAAAATGTACTGCAACATTATATTCTGATTGATGCAGGTGTATTACTGGCTGGCTCTAGACACTCTTTTGGTTGAGTGGCCTGTGAGAGGGGTCCCCTTCCCCATAATTTAGGGGTGGCATAGTCGAAGCTCTTTCGTTTAGGTGTCTGCATAAGTACAAGGTGGGGTGCTTTTATTGTATTGATATTGCACCCGGTACGAGTGGGGGGGGGTAGTGCGGCCACATTTGGCGTAGTCGGCAGGATCACTTTAGTTGAACCATATGCCAGCTATACCCTGTATCTAATTGGATATAAGTGGCAGTTTTATTATGTGCTTGTTATAAGAGTGGTGGGAAGTCAGTGGTCAACAGGTGGATGTTATTGCTGGAAGCATCAGGACCATTGTGACATTTCGGGAAAGACAGTGATTCATCGGAAAAGATTGGAGTTCTTGTATTTGATTTTAATTTGTGGGCATATTTTTATGTAATTTTCTTTTCTGATTTTTTTTTTTCATTGTTTGTTTATTAAAATGGCTGACAAGGTGGCAGAGCAATTGAAGGCTCTTACCGATTTGGTACAGCAACTTTATGCAGAGAACACTAGGCTTAGAGAGGAAATGGTACAGAGGCTGGTGGCTGCGGTGGCAGTCACTCCAGCAAGAGAAGGTTCATCTACACAGTCTCCTATTCGAGGTGGTGCTTCTGAGGAACCATTTATTCCTAGTGGTGTAATAGAGAGGTTGATATATATGCCAAGAGAAAGGAAGTGTCCAAGGTTTTCTGGAGATATGTGTGCAGCAGTTCCCTTGGGGTTGAAGATTGGATAGAAGAGGTGCGCAGTTTTTTGATCTCACGTCCTGGTTCCCGATCTGAACAGGCTCTGACCGTATTTGATAAATTAGACGGTGAAGCACGTACAGAGATTAAGTTTCGTCCTATAGGTGAGCGGGATGATCCAGAGAAAATTTGACATTCTTATTAGTGTTTATGGCTGTGCCCAGTCTTGTATTAATTTAGCGTGAAGGTGAGTCTTTGAGAGCTTATTCCCATGCTCTACTGTCTTTGGTGGAGGTAGTAAAGCGTTGAGACTCTTCTTGCTTTACTAGTCCTGACAGTGTATTACGTGATAAGTTTATTGAACACGTTAGGGATGTTGTTCTGAGGAGAGAGCTACGACGCCAGGTTCGATTAGATCCTACTCTCACCTTTTTAGCAATCCGAAGCGAAGCAATTCATTGGGCAGAAGAGGGTGAGTCTTCTAGTACTCAGCGAGCTCGGGCTCACTCTTGTTCTACTTATACCGCTGCAGTATGTGGATTGTGGGGTGGATGCAAATGCTGTCATGACAAAATGTACTGATGAGTTGATTGATTTAAAAGAGCGACTACAGCTACAAAGCATGCTGCTTCTTCCTTTAAAAACAAAATGGGGCGCTAGTGAGCGAGCGATGGTGTAGGTTGCATTTTGCAGAGCTCTCCAGAACTTTTAGTCATTTAAGTGATATTTGGACGTAATACAGAATACAAGTCTCTTCACTTTATATCTAACTTGCATACCTTACGAAAGGGAAGGCAAATCATGGCCAGCAGGACCACTAAAGGGCGTACTGTGGCCATTTCTTCGACTGGGCCTGCTAAAGCTAATGCGCCGTCACCCCCAATGGACTCGGGTGATTCTGATAAACCCGCTCAAACACCTGTGACGGCGGTGAGCCCTTCCCAAATCATGGCCTTCAAAGAAGCTAGTGGCCGCGTTGCGAGCGGATTTTGCGAGAATTTTCAAGGATGAGATCAGAGTGGTGTTTGAAAGCGAAATATCTGCTATTAAACAGGAGATGCAAGCTGCCAAAACGGAACTTTCTAACTTTAAGACTGATATAAGGAAGGATGTCGCAGCGATGGAAAACACCACGGAGCAGATGGAAAGGGGGCTTTCTGGATGTTCAGATGACGTTGTGGCATTACAGCGCACTGTACAACAACTTTCAAACCAGAGGACAAATGTGAGGATCTGGAAGGAAGGTCCAGATGTAATAACATTCAGATAATAGGGGTACCAGAGGGCGTAGGCAGCTGCAGCATATCGGCAGTCTCTGCACTCTTGAAGGATGCCTTTCAGCTAGAAAAGGCCCCTCTACTGGATAGAGCACACCACACCTTACAGCCACCCCCGAAGCAAGGAGCAACTCCTAGAACCATAGTGGCCCGTCTTCACTATTTTCATGACTGCTCTAACATCTTGCGACTTGCCAGAGAAAGGAAACGTGCGGCTATGAACGACTTGACCATCTCGGTGTATCCGGACTATACAGCGAAAGTCGCCCGGGCACGAGCAGCCTTCAATGACATCAGACAGCAGTTGCGTGGCATCGAGGGACTTCGTTTTGGCATACTTCATCCGGCAAAGCTTCGCATCACTTACAAAGGAGTGGAGAAGAATTTCACCTCGCCAGATGATGCTCAGAAGTACATCGCACAAGATATTATAAAATAAACAACCGCACGTTCTGAGTTTCCTCTTATGTAAAGGGGATGCAGAGCCTGACTGTGTCTACTTTAATTAATGTGACATGGTTCTTAACCAGCCTATTTTGATGGCTTGACCTTTCGAGCTGGGGTAAGTTTGGGATGAGAGCGGGGTTAGTAATAATATGATTGATACAAAAGCCGAGACATGGCTGAATTATGAGGTGTGTGTAATATGTGTAATGTATATTTTGATGTTGGGCATGGCTTGTTGTTGGTTTGAAACATTTGCAAAAATATTGATCCTTCAGAGGTAATTTATAAACCGTAATAGTTTGGAATAAGTTTGTTAATACTTCATGAGAATGTAAAAGTAGGAGGGAAGACGGTATGCCCAATTTCATTTGTAACCTGGAATATTAAAGGGATGAATCATCCTGTGAAACGTAAGAGGGTTTTAGCACATCTACATCAGTTAAAAGTGGACATTGCTTTCCTCCAGGAAACATTTAAATATGTCCAATCATACGCGTTTACATACTAAATGGGTGGGTGAAGTCTATCATTCAAAGTTTCAGTTTAAATCAAGAGGTGTGGCAATTTTAATCAGTAAACATCTGCCTTTTATTGCTTCCCAGATTGACGGAGATTCTAAGGGCCGATATGTTATTGTTACAGGCAAAATATATGACATGCCAGTTTTAGTCAGTGTTTATGCCCCTAACTGGGATGATGATGTATTTTTCACGAATCTGTTTACTCGATTACCTGATTTAAATGAACATCATTTGATTATGGGTGGAGACATGAATTGTGTGTTGTCACATAGATTAGACCGTAGTTCTGATAAAAACATACACACTTCTAAAGCTGCCCTTACAATTAAATTATTTCTTGACACCTATGGTATTGTTGATGTTTGGCGTGTCCTTAACCCCAATGCTCGCAAGTACTCCTTTTTATTCGGCTGTTCTTAAAACATTTTCACGTATTGATCACATTTTAATGGATAAGGGTTTGCTTCCTTTAGTTCAGGAATGTGATTATCATTCGATTGTAATATCTGATCATGCTCCTCTTAGATCGAAAATTAATTTATCAATTATGATACCTGTTTATAGACCTTGGTGGCTTAACCCACTCCTACTTTCAGATACATTGTTTTTAGATTTTATTACATCACAGATTGATTTTTTTTTTCTTCTAGAAATTAACCAAACACCCAATATGTCATCATTGACAAACACTTAAAGCATATTTAAGAGGTCAGATTATTTCCTACAGTGCACAATCACGAAAAAGTGAGGAATAATCATATTAATAAATTGATTAAACAAATTGGGGACCTTGATTTACAACTAGCAACATCCCCGTCTGAGGATGGCATTAAAGAGCGCTTAATACTTCAAAAGAATTTAATTTTTTAACTACACAAAAAGCAGAGTATCAGTTGGTTAGATTCTGCCATACATACTATGAGCATGGTGATAAAATGTGGAAGCTTCTTGCACATCAGCGTCATAGGAAAGCAGCAAGTCACATTATTTCAGAGATTAAGGATGAGTCTGGGTCAGTCTGTATAGATCACTCTGCATTAAATTCGCGTTTTATGAGGTATTACTGTAACCTATACACATCTGAGTCATTAAAGGATGAACACCTAATTAATTCATTTTTTCAAGGTATAGACATTCCTCGCATAGATCTTGTAACAAAGGCAGAGCTGGAGTCTCCGTTTACAATTAGAGAAATCGAGGATGCCATTAGAAGTATGCAAGGGGGTAAATCCCCTGGCCCAGATGGGTACTCAGCAGAATTCTTTAAGAAATTCTCCAATCAGCTGGCCCCTCTTTTAACTGCTGTTTTTAATGCCTGAAACAATGCGACAAGCTACTCTATCACTTATTCACAAAAAAAAGGCAAAAACAAACAGGAGTGTGGCTCTTATTGTCCTATTTCCCTTCTTAATGTAGATAATAAAATATTTGCAAAAATGATTGCCCGTCGCCTTGAAACTGTTCTTCCAACAATAATTTCACCAGATCAGACAGGTTTCATAAAAAATCGATATTCCACCTTCAACATTAGGCGATTGTATAATATAATTTATTATATTATACAATATAATATAATATTTTGATCGGGATTATTTACTTTATATTATATTATACTTTATAATATAAAGTATATTATATACTTTGATTGGAGTGGGATTGGATTTGGGCCAAATATTATATCATGGATAAAGATCCTTTACAAATCGCCAATGGCCGCAGTTCAGACTAATAACAATATATCACCCTATCACTGCACTATCGCGAGGGACGAGGCAGGGGTCACCATTGTCCCCCCTCCTTTTTGCGATCATAATTGAACCATTAGCCATAGCTTTACGTACTAATAAAGACATTAAGGGTATTGTGAGGGCAGAAGGGGAACACAATGTCTCATTGTATGCAGATGACATGATACTTTATTTGTCTGGCGCTTCCACATCTCTTCCTGTAGTGCTTAATCTCCTTTCTGACTTTGGCAAAATCTCAGGGTATAGAGTAAACACACAAAAAAATGAGTTGATGCCCATAAACTTAGCAGCAAGAGAGTCCTCATTTGTTTACACTCTGACATTTAAAGTGTGTATGGAAAAAAATAAAATACCTTGGTGTTTGGGTCACTCACAAATTTAAAGAACTTTTTTCAGCAAAATCCCCCCCCTTTTATCCTCTCTTCAGGAAGATCTTGATCGCTGAGATTTACTACCCCTGTCTTTAGCAGGCAGAATAAATACAATAAAGATGAGCGTATTGCCTTAATTTCTCTATATGTTTCAGTGCATACCAGTTTTTTAAACAAAAACTTTTTTCATTTCCCTAGATAAAAAGCTCTTTTATTTGGAATAAAAAGAACCCACATATACGTACCTCTATATTACAGAGTCCTTGTGAGCGGGGTGGAATGGGACTGCCAAATATTCCGCTTTATTATTGGGCAGCAAATATCAAAATGATTTCGTATTGGATGGAACAAAGTGAAAAGTTTCTGCACCTGATTGGCTAAAACTGGAAAGAGGGTCCTGTGAGAACACTTCACTGTGTGCCTTATTGTATTCTAGTTTGCCATGTTCAGAGCCTGTGACAAAATATACTTCAAACCCAGTGGTTATTCACTCATTAAAAATTTGGAAACAATTCAGACAGTCTTTTAAGATTAATAAGTTCTCATTGCTCACCCCCATTGTAAAGAATCATGTTTTTATGCCATGCCAGATTGATGCTGCATACAGTATTTGGCTTAATCATGGGATCTGTTCATTTAAAGATATGTTCATAAATGATTCAATCGCATCTTTTGAACAGATTGTTTAGACATTCAATATTTCCAGGACAAATCTTTTCAGATATTTACAGGTCCGTAGCTTTGTATCTTCGCATATAAGTCAATTCCCCTCACAGCCCCAAGATACACTTCTAGTGGGGGTTCTTAGAAGCTTTAGCGTTTGTTACAATTGTATTAACGTATTTGTAATTAAAAACTAATAAATAAGCTTGGTTAAAAAATAAACAAAATGATTCTAACTGTGACTTGAACACAATGCGACGACAGGCGAACTACGACTCTCTTATCCGCTGTGGTGCCAAGAGAGGAACTGTGGTACTGTATGAGGAAGTCAGGTGTAGCTGAAAAGTATGTTAGGGTGGTGCAGGACATGTATGAGGATAGTGAGACAGTGGTGAGGTGTGCAGTTGGAGTGACAGATGGTTTCAAGGTGAAGGTTAGGTTACATCAGGGATCAGCTTTGAGCCCCTTCCTGTTTGCAATGGTGATGGAAAGGTTGACAGATGAGGTCAGGCAGGAGGCTCCATGGACCATGATGTTTGCAGATGACATTGTAATCTGTGGTGAGAGTAGAGAGCAGGTGGAGGAGAATCTGGAGCGGTGGAGGTTTGCACTGGAGAGGAGAGGAATGAAGGTCAGTAGAGACAAGACGGAATACATGTGTGTGAATGAGAGGGAGGCAGGTGGAAAGGTGAAGATGCAAGGAGTAGAGGTCGTAAAGGTGGATGACTTCAAATATCTTGGGTCAACCATCCAGAGCAATGGACAATGTAGAAAAGAGGTGAAGGAGAGGGTGCAGGCAGGATGGAGTGGGTGGAGACGGGTGTCAGGGCTGATGTGTGACAGAAGGATAGCAGCAAGAGTGAAAGGGAAGATTTACAAGACAGTAGTGCATCCTGCTATGATGTATGGTTTGGAGACTGTGGCTCTGTCTAAAAGACAAGAGGCTGAGCTGAAGGTGGCGGAGATGAAGATGCTGAGATTTTCGTTGGGAGTGACAAGGATGGACAAGATTAGAAATGAGCAAATCAGAGGGACAGTGAAGGTTTGGAGATAAAGCCAGAGAGGCCAGGTTGAGATGGTTTGGACGTGTTGAGGAGGAATAGTGGATATATTGGTCAAAGAATGTTGGAGATGGAGCTGCCAGGTAGAAGGAGAAGAGGTAGACCTCAGAGAAGGTTTATGGATGTAGTGAAGGTGGACATGGAGATGGTTGGTGTGAAAGTAGAGGAGGCAGTAGATAGGGCAAGATGGAGGCAGATGATCCGCTGTGGCGACCCCTAAAGGGAGCAGCCGAAAGAAGAAGAAGAATATTATGAAGTGAATAACTCGTAGCGGCCGCAAACAACAAATGAGAACTTCTACTGCATATGCAGACTACCTTCGAGGTGCATTAAGACAATGACACTTAATTTGGACCAAAGTTATTTTTATTTCAAAGTAAAGGTTGGGTTGAAAACCTGATTGCAACTTCTTATATTGGTTAGTTTATGACATGAGACCAGACCAAGGGTTCTCATAGATTTGTATACACTGAAGCGGGAAGCCTATACAGGTCTTCTAAAGTTATTCAGTAGAATGTATAATCAAGTACATGCAGACTTCCTATTAACTATTAACTTCCTACTAACCCTAACCCTAACTGCAGCATGGCCTTGCATCAAGTCACTGACCTGGACCAGCCTTCTTTAGCTTAACAGATCAATCAAGCCCAAGGGTTACCAGCTCCATATAGCCACTGGTTGACGGCGGCTTCATGTATCGGCCATCTAAAGTATGCCACCACTCTATTAGGACTTGATAGACACTGAGTATTTTACAGGTTCTTAATTTTAATTCTTCGTCAGGTGGTGGGCTACACGCTATGTGATCCGGTCATCTGGGAGGAGCTCAGAGTAGATCCGCTACTCCTCTGCATTTAGAGGAGTCAGCTGAGGAGGTTCGGGCATGTGATCCGGATGCCCCCTGGACGCCTCCCGGTGGGGGTGTTCCAGGCACGGCCTACCAGGACAAGACCCCGGGGTCATAATAGGACCCACTAGAGGGATTATATCTCCAAGTTGGACTGGGAGTGGCTTGGGGTCTCCGGGAATGAGCTGGAGGAAGTTGCGGGGGACAGGGTCATCTGGGATTCTCTGCTCTCCCAACTGCTACTGCGACCCTATCTGGACTAGCAGTCAACGATGATGATGATGATAATTTTAATTCTAACTTTTTATTTCAAATTAAAGATTAGGTTCAAAACCTGACTGCAACACTGAATGTCAGTTTGTTTCAATACAAGCCCTGACCAAGTTTGACATTGCTTAGTTTTTGACATGAGACCAGACCAAGGGTTCTTATAGGTTTGGAAGACCTATGTAGGTCTTTCAAAATAATTCAGTAGAATGTATAATGAAGTACATGCAGAATTAGCTGTCTTAGGCCCTCTGCTTACACCCACAGTATGAACTTCTTTTCACTGTATCCATAGATCAGTTTCAAAATAAAGGTTTGGTTGAAAAGCTTTGAACTACTGGCAAGGCAGCAAGGCCTCCCATCCAGTCAGTGATCTGGACCAGTCTTCTGGCATCTGACAAACCCAGATTCATCCATCAGCCTACCAGACAGTGAATTCATCACTGCACAGAACAAGTTTCCACAGCTTTAGAGTCTAGGGGCAGTGCGCTTTGCATTACTCCTGCTGACGCTTGTAATTGCACATAGTGATTTTACGCTTGTGTGCAGTCGGTTGGCCATACAAACCCATTTAATGAACCTCCAGACTCACAGTTCTTGTGATAATGTTGCTTCCAGAAGCAGCGTGGAACTCGGGAGTATAGTGCATAATGCAAGAGAGGATAGGCAATTTTTATGCTATATGCACATCAGTGCTCAGTGGCCCTCTCTATGAGTTTGTGAGGTCTACCCCTTCGAGGCTGGATGGAGATTTTCAAAAATATACTTTAGGCCAAACCTTATCTAAAACTATTGTAAAACAACATCACAGTCATCAGACAGTGTATCCATAACCAGTTCTAGCAATAGCTTCCTGTGTTAGTAAGTTTCTCTACAAGAGCATTTTGCATCAATCCACTTTGAACTTTATTTACATTTGGCATTTTCTATGATTCTCTTGTTGAAATTGGAACAACCAGATAAACCAGTTTATAATGCTTCCATTAAATGTTTCACTGTCCATTTTAATAGGAGCAGACAGAACAGAAATAGAGACAATATTTATTAATGATGAACTTTCGCAATCATGGGCCACAAATAAGTCTTCCAAAACCTTCTAAAATGTTCTAAAAGATCTAAAATGCACTAGTTAAATGCAACTCCTGAAAAAAAACAACAAAACAATGAACTCAGACACCTGAGGTCAACATAATTCAAAAGGCAAATTTTCCTAATATACATAAAAGATAATGTTCAAGTGCTTTGTATAAACTTGTGTATATCTAAGAAACTGCTTCCTCAAAGTACATTATATTTGATTTATAAAGTTAGCTTGAGACAAATTCCAAGATCTCAAATAAGCAAAGTCTAAAGCATCTTTCAGCTCAAAAGAAATACAAAAACAAAGACCCCACAAAATTAGTCTGACATGAAATGTGCTATCCTAGAGAAACCTCTGACAATAGCTGTGATAGGATCCAGTGACTGATCCCTTTACAAGATGTATCAGAGAAAGCTGGCTTGTTTACAGCACATTTGTTTTTTTTAATAGGTGGAATTCCCCTTTAAATGTTGAATGGAAAAGAAGATGGAGAAAAAGCACATTTCACATTTTAGTTTGTATATGGAGATATGAGTATAAGAGGATGTCCTCAACAGCAATACCCACATATAGCATTAAAAAGTAACAATTGGTAAAATAATAACAACAGAAAAAACATTAGTTTTTGCTGGTATCTACAAGCACACAGTAAAATCTTTTCCAAGTAAGTACATTTAAAAGAAGGAAATACATATATTTACATAAAGCAAAACCCTGGTATTTCCCTAAATAACATATACAAATATAAAACAGATGACCATGAATAAGCATTTCATTAAAAAACATCTAAACAAACTCAATAATAAATTCACAGAGATAAAATGCACAAAAAACATGTTTCAATGATACAGGTTCATCATGCACTGGGTCAAAGACCTAACCTCAACGACAGCCTCAACATTTCTAAAGGCTCCATGCATGGTTCTTATCCATTTGTCTACTTGGGCACAAATCAGAAAAGAAAAAACAAACAATTATACAGTCAACAGTATCACTGAAGTTTTTGTCCATAATCCTAAGCAATCTGTTTTCCTTACAGTTATACTCCTGTTTTCTCCTTGATCCAGGCACGGAATTTGGGCACAGTGGTGTAAATGCCAGGCTTGTTCCTACGGGCACAGCCGTCACCCCAGCTCACCACTCCTGCCAGAAATAATCGGCCAGTGCCAAGACTAGAGAGCGGACCTCCCGAGTCACCCTGATTTAAAAGAAGAAAAAAAAACCAAACAAACAAACAAAACACATTATACAAAAACATTAACCAATAAACAGTATTATGATTTAGTAACTGTAAGCATGCAATAGCTTACACATAGTAGCCTGAAAATAGTTAGCTTTTTAGAAGCATTACACATGCCTTAACATTGTAGATTTGGGGGAGTCATGGGCTGGAGGTTAGTGAACCGGCCCTCTGACCGGAAGGTCGCCAGTTTGATCCGCAGCGCCAACAGTATGTGACTGAAGTGGCACCTAACCCCCAACTACTCCCTGGATGTGGATAGGCCTACCCACTGCTCCAGGCAAGTGTGCTCACTGCCCCCTAGTGTGTGTGCGCGCTCACTAGTGTGTGTGTGTGCGCGCTCACTAGTGTGTGTGTGTGTGCGCGCTCACTAGTGTGTGTGTGTGTGCGCGCTCACTAGTGTGTGTGTGTGTGCGCGCGCTCACTAGTGTGTGTGTGGCGTTTCACTTCATGGATGGGTTAAATGCGGAGGTGAAATTTCCCCATTGTGGGACTAATAAGGGTCACTTAATCTAATCCAAGATGATATCCATCACCACTGCTATGAAGAATTTTAACTCTGCAAGTTAGTCTGAAAGCACTTATTTAACACCAAACCACTCTGAATTACTATTCACATCTTAATACATAGTCATGCAGATATTTAGAACATTGGTAGAATTCTCTTTTACACTTGCAGAGAAATAGAACCAATGTAATGTTTACAATTATATTTCATATATACACGAAAACGGAAAACCCACCTGGCAAGCATCTACTCCTCCTTGTAGAATTCCAGCACATGTCATGCGTGAAGTGATCTGCCCAGTCATCAGTTCATTACACACTGTGCTGTTAATGATACGCACTGCTGCTTTCTGTAACACTGTTGCACCAGCACCTGCCCCACACACACACACACGCATCAAAATGGACCTCCCTCCTTCCTCTTTGCTGTGCCACTTGACACATACAAAGTTTGATATTTTAATAAATACTGTATTATGGCTTGCTGCCAGTCATCCTACTATTTTTATAACTGAGGCTTTTTTTTTTTAAAGGGTAATCCCTTTGGGTACACCCAAACAAAACCTTAAATGAATGTCTCTGCCAAAAATTGTATTTACACCATTTCCTACTTATGCCAGATGTAGTCAGGCAAAGACTTTGCCTTTATTAGTTTAGTCTTGGAGCTTTGAGGCTAATGTTTCTGACATACAGTAGAAGTCAATAGTCACTCGACAATCTTTTCTGTAAATGGCCAAAACTTCTCTCAACCTGCTCAGACCACATCCAGGTCTTCATTAAGGTTGAGCTTCATTACGGCCAAGTATGGTTGAGTTATAGATGTGGTTTAGGACACAGTAGCTTGACTTCTAGCTATGTACTGCTTGCAGTCCAGGGGTCAGATTTCAGCTACACGATGACGTGCTGTTCAGTTTTATAGCTCACTGTAAGTCATACAGTGTTCTAAACCAGGGGTTCTCTTTTTTAACCCCAAGACCCACCTGTTTATACACACAAAGCATATCGGCACACAGAGAAACTAAAATCAGCTTTTTAAATACAATTTTTCATTTTCATTTCTTAAATGCTGACACTTAAAAAAAATAAATAAATAAGAAGAAGAACTGGAAATTAAGAAAATGAGACCAGTTTGATCACAGAAGCAAAAATGACTTATGTTACAAAACCATAATGTAAAAAAAAAACAAAAAACAAACAAAAAAAAAATTTGGTTGCAATGAAAATACAAAAAAAAAGGAGGGGGCGGGGTTAGAAATGTAGGCGGTCAAAACAAAGCGAATTACAGCAAATTTGGTCCTCACCAAACAAGGTAGTTGAAAACACCATTAAGTTGTGCTTCAATTGTGTTGACTTCTTTAATTACCCTTCTACTGTGGCATTTTATTTGTACATCTGTAAAAATTATATGGTTATAATTTGAAAATCCTTGATTCTTAGATTTTTAATTATTCAGTTAATATTTTTGCACTTTTCATGAGAAAGTTACTGGCCCAGCACAAACTTCTGCCTACCCCTCAATTCAGGTCTGTGGATCAGTAGAGGGTGCTTCATGCCCCACAGGTTGAGAAAGATGTTGAGATTTGAATGACTTTTGGCTTCAAGTGTTTGTTAGCAATGTTTTTGCCTTGTAGCTGCAGTGTTAAAGTTGTTAAAATCACACAACCACGGACCATGTCTGGCATAAGTGGGGAAACTGCGTAAATTAGATTTTTCATCAAACAATTCCTTTAATATGTCCAATTTAATACTGCAAAGCTCACAAAGTGATTATTGTATGGTGGTGTACAAAGTAGGTTGTGCATTTGGGATATAGCAGGAATACTGAAACAATCTTTGCAGTGATACTACTGTTAAACATAAATACTGAATTTCTTAACAGTTACTTTCGGCTAATGTCTGCAAAAAATTGCTAAGCGTGCATGTAATATTACCAGTACCTCCAAGAGAACAAAACATGAATATGTAGAGCACTTCACTGTACAGTGCTGTAGAATATTGCATTCAATACATATAGCCAACATGCTTTTGCAATAGGCTCCTATTTAAACTGACAAATTATCTTGGTTGACTTGATGCTGTACTCTCTCACTCTGGCACTTTTTTCTGTTCTCCAGTATTTGGTTCATATTACTTGTCCAGATACCAATTTAAAATATTCTTACTTGTGTCCTTAATTTTAATGCTAATATTGCATAAGGCTGGCAGACTTGTATAAAAATGTAGAATTTTTATGAGTTTGTGTCAGTTGCATTCTGAATGGACGCTTGAAAATGATTATTTTGACTATTTACCCTCCAGGGTGGTATAATGAGACACAGAACATGTAAGAACATGTTTGTTTCTAGGTTTAAAGAGCAGATTAGTTTAAAAAAAAAGGACCAAAAATTCTTGGCTGAACATTAATTCAATGTAAGAAGATATGTTCCTATTTCACCATTAACACTATTATATTCTGAAGGCGTGTCTTCATACCCAAGGTACTCATCAAAGCTCCACTACAGGCACTCTTTCAGCTTGGAGGCTAATATATATTTAAGAAGTTTTGATGTGGCCTATTAACTTCTATCATAACATGGGTAGACTATAGCAAGCTGTTACAGTGAGGGGAACAATACATATTTAGATTATGAGCGATGAAATTACACGAAACCCTTAAACACACCTCCTTCTCTTGTGGCACCCCAGCCAGTAATCCAGACCTCTTTGCCCGCAGGAAAGTTGTAGGAGGCAGAAGGCAGGCAGATGGGCCGGATGGTGTCCTTGAAGTTGACCGGCTGGTCCAGCTCCATTAGGGCTATATCGTTGTCAAAGGTGTATTCATTATAATTGGGATGAGGGATGACCTGTTTCAGGTAGCGCTTCTCTGCTTTATCTAGCTGCTTCTGGTTATGAAGGCCTAGGTACACCTCCCATGAGCCTGGCTGAGAGAGCCTATTACAAACACACACAAAAGCACACCCAAACAATTTAAAGCCCTTCCACAGATAGATGGTATAGAAGAGCCCCCCCACCACTCTATTGCATCTATTCAGTGATGCAGATGTAAAGCACAAGAGAAGCAGGATTTACTTCACTTTGACTTCATCTTGTACGCAGTGAGCAGCAGTGACAAGCCATTGATTGCTGATGAGTGATGCTCCACACACATGGATAGAGTTCTTTATGTGAAGGCTGACCTGCCAAGGCCACTCGCCTTCTGCAGCATCCTGACCACCCACAATACGTGAGGTCTTATAGGGTCGCGTTCCACAATCTACAGTAGAAAAGCAGAGAAATTATATTAATACATACACAAAGTACAAGCAAGTTAGCTTGATTGTATAACATTTGGGCAAAACTTCGGAATGTAGCCAAACAGTAAAGACAGGTGTCTGAAGCTTTCTTCTTTAGGTTTTGCATTAGAGTGTTGAAGCTTATTTAACAAGCATTGTAAGGTTACAGGCTTGCAAAGTGCACACCCACATTATCAATCTATGTAGTTCAGATACTATGTAATGAACATATCTAAAAACAGTGTTGCTTTTCAAGTTAAGAGCATGTCATACAAAAGTCAAAAACCACATAAAATCTCTAGATTTCATACAGTTTGAAACAAGTATGTGATGATTCAAGCATGCAGTTTGCTTTTTCGGTCTCAGGGTGATGCAGAGAAATGGTTCATGTATTTTTTTTTTTTTTTTTTTTTTTTTTTTTTTTACAAGAGTTGACTATTCTGACTGATTAACTAATGAAGTCAATATATCCTCTACAGGTCGTTGGAAATGCAGAGAGAGAGAGACAGAGACAGACACAGAGAGAGAGAGGGAGAGTTTTGAAAGAACTGCCCTTGCTATTTGTGTCTCTTAGGAGAGATTTTAAAAGTCCTGCAACCAGTTTTAAGGCTCTAAATGCCCCACCACCTGTTACCTCACAGAATGTCTTTCTATGTTCAAGTTTTAGGATGTGATCTTAGATCTTTTGGCCTTTTATTTACGCTTCTGAACTATGGGACTAAATTCCACGTTTTATTAGACAGTCAAGCTCAGTTCACACCTTTTAGAAGAAATGGTATGTGAATTGTACAGAAGTGGTAATCTCTTTAACTTAGTGTAAAACTTCACATTTTGGTATTAATCTTTATTTGATCCGTGTTATGGCCTTGTGATTTTAATTCACTTATACTTTTTTTTTTTTTTTTAACTGTTAAGCTGTCTGTAAAGCACCGAGTTGCCACTGGTAATAAAAGTGTTCTACAAATAAAGATATTATTATTATTGCTACTACCACAACCACAAAAACCAAAACCACAACAACCACCACCACAGGTGAGTACAAACTTCCATTACTTGATGTTTATATAACCCTTTAAGCTCCCGCACAAAACTGATCAACCACCGTGTTAATAAGACTTTTAGCCAAAATGACTACTGTACAATTGGAACCCCAGCCTCAATATGTTTTGTAATTTACCCCCACAGTCCTCATCAGATCCATCCTCACAGTCCTTCACGCCATCACACTCTGGGTTCTGCTTAGTGAGGCACTGGCCATTCTTGCAGAGATAATTACTCTCTGTACATGGTGTTGCTGAAAGAGAATAGAAATGAAAAGAAAACGACATCAATAATTCATTAACACATACACCATAACCAGTGATCATTTTAAAGACAAATAATAGTTATATTCAAATAACATCTTATGCCTAACATATTCCATAATTTTGTTGAACTTGTTTGTTTTATAATGACTGTCAAATGTGATTATTATGGCATATTTCCTCACTTTAGTAACAAAGGAATCACTTTACCTCTACCACAGCCAGCTTCATCCGAATTATCACCACAGTCATTTTGCCGATCACATTTCTGTTTTTCTGAGATACATTTACCATTACCACATACAAACTCGCCTGCCTTGCAAGAGGCTGTGAGAACAAGACAAGGAACAAGGAAATACGGAGAGTTAGTTTAATACAAATATCATTTAAAGGGAGATAAGAGAGACTGTTCATGACTGATGGATTTTGATATGACAGAAATGAGAAAAATAGCAACAAGGTATTAAAAACACTGAAATTCTTACCACAATTAATTTCATCAGTCCCGTCTCCACAGTCATCAATGCCATCACACTTCCAGAACATTGGCTTACACAGACCATTCCTACAGCTAATCATGGTTGAGTCACACTCTGGAAGACCAAAAACACATACTCACATGCAACATTTTCTAACGTTTGAAATCTAAATTTTTCATTTGACACTTTTGGATATCTCACAAAGAGATTTCTTTCAGAGCAAACTATCAACCCAGATTGAATTAGGGAGCTGTGTCCATAAGGAAAATGTGTGTTTTTTATTTAAATGTTTGTGAGAATTAGTTGATTCTAACTTCCTGCATCTGCAAGCATGGGCAAAACCTGGGTTTGGGCTGTGGAAGCCTCAGCTTGGGCAAATCTTAGTGATTACCTAGATAGATAAAGTGTGGGTGAAGTGGCTCAAATTAACATAAGGAAGGTCAAGGTTGTGGTTTCCCCAAGTACACCAGCTAGTGTAACTGCTAATTCAAAATAAAACGTTTAGGATAAAGATTGTGTTTATGTACTCTTAAACCATGTTTCGCTAATGTTTTCCTTCAAAAAGGTTTTAACGTTACGGTTAGTGATAATATTAGCTATACTTCAACCATGTTAGCTGGCTTCATATACACATAGAGAAAGGATGATTTTTAGTTATCCAACTAGTAATTAGGTCACTACAGCAACAACTCTCCATAACAAATTTGCCAAAATCCCTTCAGGTTAATACAAGTTACCTCACCAACACTTCAGCCAGCCAACTTGGGTAGCTCGCTACATAGTTAACTAACTTCTGCCCAAGTTGTGGTTTCTTCTACCCAAAGTCTTTGTTCAGCCTGAGGATTCATCTGAAGGATGATGTCACTCAGTTTCTGGGGAGTACTCACTGCAGTTCCTCTCATCACTGCTATCTCCACAGTCATTCCAACCATCGCAGCGCAGGTCAAGGCTGATACAGCGGGTACTCTTGCACTGGAACTTACCCGGGCAGGCTGAAGAGGAAGAAAGGTTAATGTTTACATGGGCTTCTCCTGTTACATCCATTTGTCTTTTGTCATTTGTAAGACATGTTACAGCAAACATGCGGAACCACCTGGTAGGCCCTAAAAAAAACTGGGCTGATTAACACTGGCAAAGATGGAGTGGGATCCTGTTGGGCTTTGTTCAAATTGGCACTTACGGTTAGTAGGCTCAAAGGCTGTGAAGGTGGCATTAAAGCCTCGATCTACAAATGATGCATCAGAGTAGAAGATTACAGTCATTTGGTTTGTGTTGCTCGTTCGCACTGTGTTAGTAAGTTCACCACATAACCTGTTGAGAAAACACACAGGCACTGAGTTGACCCAATACTTTATATCCCAAATAAATTATTGTGTGAAATTTTAGTAACTGCAAAAATGTATCAAACCAGCTTCATCACTAACTTCTCTCCATTGACTTGGACATAGTCCTTCTGACATTGTGGGTCACCCTTCAACATCATGAATTTGGAGAAGAGCAGCTTCACATTCATATTAGAGGCCACCTTTAATAAGGAAAAAGTTTACAAAGTACTGTTATTAATCCCATGATGGTAATTAGATATGGATATCAACATGAGAGGCTGTCTAACCTGAATATTCCATTCACACTTGGTAAGAGGTGGGTAATATTTTGGGTAGTTTGGTGATGTAAAGGTACCAGAATTTCCTGTCAGAATTCCACCACATGTTACATCTGCAGGCAGACAGAAGATAGAAAGTGAACAATGATAGTCCTGTGTTTTTGAATTCACCATTTAAGTTTAAGTAGATATTTAAAGAAATGGCCAAACGAAAAAAAAAAATTTATTACAGCAGCAGAGATTTGTTTGGTAGCTGAAGTTTGCTTCTTTAGCTTTTAGAGCTGCAGGGCTAATATACTTCTATTACTTGATATCTATATGTCTATAACAGATTTCTATTATTTAATTTTTGTAAATCCAGTGAAAAACTATAGAAGCAAACTAAAGGCACCAAACATGTTTGGTTGATCGACCACATTCAGGGTAAAGAAACCATTGAAATACCATTTCTTTTACCATACCATATACCATTTCTTTTAAACTACACTACTCGCAGCGCTCTAGATCAGTCCTTGTCCATACCTCTGCTGCCCTTCACCACCTGAGTAGCTAGAGCTCTGAAGCCAGGAAAGTCTCCTTCCTCATTGGTGACCAGTGTGACCAGCATGACATTTCCAGAGGAGATGAAGCCAAGAAAGTGGTTGGGATCGTAGTTTCCACATTTCCTGCCAGCCAAAAAGACAATAATGATTTCACTAAAATGTCATTCTTCATATAACTTAACACTTTATATCTTTATACAAACATTTTTGTAGCTGAACCACCAGAATGAGAACAGAAACAGTGTGATGTACTTGTAAAGGCTGTAAACCTTTATTTATGTGTTATGTTACGCAGTGTGAAATATTCTACTGTAATGCAAATGCTCGGTAGATGGCACTATATTCACAAGTAATGGATAAACAATGGCTCAGCCCAAAATATATTGTTGTTGTATACAGCTGGTCAAACCCTCAAATTAATACAAATTTTCCCCTATTCCAAATGTGTTCACTCAGACATGGCACGTGTGAAATTTGATCTAGAGTTAAAGGGGCATTCTGGCCTAAAACTAGAGTTTAAGTTGTTATTTGGTGTGTTATGCAGTATTCTGTAGAGCAGCACAGTGTGCCCTTAGACCAAACAGTGAAACATAATTCACATTTTTAAAATATTGGTTTAAAGTTTTTGTTCGTCATGGTTCTCTCACTACAACAGCCAGTATGCATTTACTTGGTTAAATAAAACTGAAAGGTGTTTTTGTTAACATTGATTTTTTTCCCATCTATTAACGAGAAGTAAAACTCAACAATTAAGCTCCTCGGATTAGCCTCGGATGTCATTCCTGCTGTCACTTTGCTACAGAGACTGTTGCTGAAAGAGACGGATATCCGCAATACTAGAAAGCATACTTGTACTCAGACTAAAAAAAATAGCATTAATGCATCCCTACTTAAGGAATTTGTTTTTTTTATTCCCCACCTCCCTACTCCTACATACATGTACTTATATATTATTGCTGTAATCGTGTTGTTCTCAAAGCAAAAAAGACAAAAAACAAAACAAAACAAACAAACAAAAACGACACTGTTCACAGCAATGGTTGAATGGTTTATTTAGTACACTCCAAAAAATAACAGTTAATTAATAATGATTGGAAATATTTAGGGATGTAATTTGCATGTATGCTGGTAATTCTAAATTTTTATGACTTGTTCTACCTTTCAGATGTTTTCTGCAGGTGACACCTGATTTGGGTAATCTCTTTCTCCTTTGTTGGTTCTCAATCCTGGTCCTGGAGTACAACAGTCCTGCATGTTATAGTATTTGCTCTAAACACACTCACTTGACCCCAAGAAGAACTTGTTCATCAGTTACATCAGGTGTGTTGGGAGCACAGAAAGCTCTAAAATGGGACTAGGATTGAGAACCACTGCTCTAGACAGCACTATCCATTGGGTTAGGCTTAGGCTTAATCTTTTTATAGTCTACTGTTTAACACTTGCAGATGCACCTTTCTGACTTCACTGTTGTAATTATTTTGAACAAAGCTCAATTTAAGAAGCACTATTTACTTTTTCCAATACTTTCAACTCAATTCTCTAAAAGGTTGTTTGAAAATAAAGTCAGCATGTCCTACTTACTCAGCCATTATGCGACTCTCGATGGCTGCCAGCGAATCATATACTTTCACAAAATCATTTGTACAGTTTCGCTCCAGATTGAAGGTACTGAAATCTAGCTTGATGACGTTGTTAGGGTCAGCCCGTATCTGCCATTGCATCAATGCATTGGGTGGGTATTGGTAGTTGGGAAACCCTGGTGACTCAATAACAGTGGCCAGGTTTGGCTTGGTGCGTGCCAGAAATCTCTTAGTTGCTGTGAAAACAGAGACAGCTTAGCCACAGTACAACCCATTTACCGTCAGTTTTATACACAGCACATGGAATGAAATTAGTTCAAATAAAAACCACTAAAGTAGAACTTACTGGACTTTACAAACATCCTTGAATCCACAGCTGTGAGCAGAAAAAGTGACAGTGAGTGAATTAAAAGATCATAACAGTAAAACGTAAGAGGTTTTTATCCAACACTGACCACCTAAATACTGGTGACAGATTTTGACTCACTACTGAATTGTACCTGAAGTTTCTACGCTGTTAAAAAGTAAGGATCCTTGGGGGTCTGTTAAGCGACGCTGTGACTTGCTTTCACTCATGTTGCCCATGATATTATCTACAGCATCTTCTTGTGACCCTGGAACACGGAACTCTGATAGATAATATGCTATTACACTGCCCTGACTGGAGAGGGAAGAAAGAAAGAGAGAAATTAAAAAATAATAATAATAATAATAATATTTCACAAATGCTAGGAAAGAGGGTTGTGCTATTAGTGTAAAGCCTGCACCTGAATGCTTGCACAGTTGAGTCAACATAATATTTAGAGAGCTTCGGGGTCCTGGAGTAGATTTCTCTCAACTACAAATGTTAAAACAGTAATGCAAAAGGCAAAAAACAATGTCAAACCACAAATATTGTCATTAACAAACAAATTGAAAATAACTGTAGATTTAGCTCTGACCCTTTGCTCTTACCTGAGAGGCTACCTGTTTAGCCAGGGCCTGAAATTCTGGGCTGCTTGAGTCCTCATAAGCATCTTTAAACTCCTGGTTTGTGATGTTCAATGAGCCACTGTACATCTTCACCTTGATGTTACGAACTGTAAGCCCAAATAGGAGAAAGGAGAACAGGCATTATAATTCTTAAAAACATCCACCCAAGAATCTAAGAAATAAAAGCAGTTACTTGTTTTGCAATGGCAGTTAACTGTTTTCAGTTGCACACACAGAAGGAATTGAGCAGCTTACTTTGCTGCAGTGGAACACGAGAACGCTATTCTATTAGGTGTTCAAGAAATTACACTTATTGTGAAGTCGGGGTTTTCACCAGAGGAACGTGTACATAGAGCAGGAAGAACTGAGAGACGGGAGCTGAGAGTGCGCACAAGGTAAGGCTTAGGGGAAGCTGTTTAATAAAGCTGGTCAAAAAAGCACCACAACTTGTGTGAAACCTCTGTCTCTTAATAGTCGCAAACACCACATTTCATGACAGAAGTAAAAGTTCCTTAATGGGAACTTGGTATGGGTATTGGGATGGGTATTGTTAGGATTTTATAGATATTGCTACTGATACTTATTGACACTACTGTCCATAAAAAAACAACATGAAAAGATGCGAAAGAAGCAAAATTAAAAAAAATGTAAAAAAGGCTGTGGCCATCTCCCTCCATTTGAAAATATTAACATCTATAAGCAATTCAAAATGAATTACCCTTGGTTATCAGGACAGCTCACAATAAGTTCACACTTATGCTATCTATCGGTTTGCAATTTCTGTTATACCAACTAAAATGTTAATTCAGTACAGACTCAGCTTAGTATTACTACTGCTCCCCTGAAAAGCTGATTTAGGCTATCAAAATATTTTACTTATTTTAATGCTGGAAACATTTTCTAATTAAGACAATTAGACCAACAAACTAATCAGAATTCACTTCTGTTCCAGCTTAAATGGTGCAGCAGTTTTTTTTTTTATTATAACACATGTAACTGCTGCACTATTTAAGGTGAAGTGGAAACATTTGAACAAGAAGCTGGTGGATAGGAAGCTGACTTCAGCTTTGTAGTTTTTTGCAGCATTTTTGATAAGGTAATTTAAGATATTACCTTCTACGCTGTAGACTGGGGTTCAATCCCCACCAGAGCAAGCACCCTACACTATACCAATAAGAGTCCTTGGGCAAGACTCCTAACACTGCCTTGGCCTACGTATGTAAAATGATCAAATTGTAAGTCGCTCTGGTTAAGAGCGTCAGCCAAATGCCGTAAATGTAAATGTCTATTAAAATATCCTACCTAGGAGTTTTATGTGGAGAACTACCAAGGAATATGTTCTATGGGAGGACATTTCAACAAGGGAACAGCATGTCACAACACTAGGAGCCTGCACTGAAGACGTAGGTGCAGCAGCCGATTTGCTAAAGTAAACATGCTGCACTGCTTAAAATTTATTGAAATGTTGTCTTTGTGTTTCATGAGTTTGCTGCTGTTACCCTGTTTAAAAAGGCAGCTACCACTTTAATATGTTTATTATTATCATTAAATTTAGTAAGGTGAGTCCACACATTTGAATATCTTTCCCTTTCAGCTGTTACAGCAATGGAAGCATTTGAATGCCTTTTACCATCTTAAGTATTTTGAATACTGAGCATCATTCTGTGCACTGATGATGCTTAGCATTCGAAATGGTTAAGGTAGTAGAGATATTCACCCCTCGCACTACTCCAATCTAGCACCAACGATTTGAAAATGCCGGTTCATGTAAATTAATTAACGTTACATAAATACCAGTAGCAGCACCGTTTGTACAAAAACTCAATATTTCGGTTCTGACCATTCAGGAACCAGTACCGATTTAATACTGGTTCTCAATACCCATCCCTACACACGATTCAGCCGCCAGAAGCTAAGCTACATAACTCAGAAGGAAAATGCAGAGCTTTGTTTGCATGAAACTAGAAGAGGATGACAGCAAGTTTACAACTATAAGACTGCCATTGGGAGTGATTTAAACTGCCTGGGAGAACCCTGAGAGCAATGATGGTGAAGAAAGAGCTGCCGTGGTGTCAAGACGGCAGCGGAAGATCCGGGTCCAGTTGTAATTAAAGAAGGCAGCACCAACAAACAGCATTTTGCACTAAGTGCTAAGAGTCTAAAATATTCTGGCAAAGTGGTCTGGGAGGCATTCCATGCATAATTTGAACTGGTAGATGAATTGTGTGAGCGGTCAGACGAACAGAAATGCAATAGCTTGCTTATTATTGCTAGACCCTAGGGAGAAATCTGATACAGTGGTCTGGGCGCTCCAGAAGGACAGTGTTTATGGTCCAAGCTCCTTCAGTCTGAACTCTGAAGACAGGCAGGGGAACCATTAAGATCCCTTGCTAATGACACTGACACTAGCTAGATGAGTTTATGCTTATACTCCACCTACTGTATTTGTCTGAGGCCCTGCAGGCCCCTACATTCACATCCATATCCGACTTTTGTCACTTCTATTAACACTGAAGGAGTTCCATGCACTTCTGCCCAGAAGTGGTGCTGAATTTGAACTGGATGGCACCGCAGTTCACCACCATGCTGTGAGAGGTGAGCTAGTAAGTGGGTGAAAGTCAGTGGCAAGAACATGCCATTTAGGCTGAATAGCTGAGGTCCAACAAGTGCATTCTGGGCCTAGACTTTTTGAGAAGCAATGGGTGCAAAATGGACTTGGAGAGTGCCATACACAGTTTCACAGGCGGCCACGTGGTGACGAGGAAGCCACTGGGTGCCCAGTACAAAGTGAAACTCGCAACATCAGAGTTGATTCCAAGATATCTGGGGGTGGAGTGTGCCGTCAGATTGAGAGCAGCACGGCTTTTCATTACTGGCACCTTTGTCAGTATCAAAAATAATAATGATGTTGAAGAAAGCGGAAGGCAGTGGAGAGGAGTGCCACTCCTCCTGCTGTTGTTGGTACCCCTAGTGGCACCGTTGAAGTGTGAGCTGTAAGGAGTTCCTCTGTGCCCTGCTCAGCCTCTCTTCTCCCTCAAACCAAGGGAAGGGATGCCCACGGAGCTGGTGTTTGGCTGCTCGCCAAGGGCAGAGCAGGAAAGTGCAACTAGAGCAGGGTGTGCTGTGGTGCTGCTGTGCCATAGACATGGGCCTGAGCTGGCAGCCCACGGTACTTGTGCTGGCTGGGATGGTGGACAGGCCTACACCAGCACACTCTAGGAGGTGAAATGACCTCCATTTCAGTCAAAGACTTTGTCGCCCTTGTAAAAGGGTGGGGATGTAGCGTGTTCAAGAAATATGGGTTTAAGTTATTTGTTCCTCAACATTTATTCATAGTTAATTCTGATAAAGATTCTTATTGTGATGGCAGGGCTGGTTTTCCTCTGGGTGACGTGTGTAGAGCAGGAAGCTGAGAGTTGAGAGTATGTGTGATTTATTTATATTTCTGTGGGCCAATTATAACAACTTTTTTTTTTTTTTTTACATAAAGTCTTTATTTTGTCTATACTACAAGAAATTAAAAGCTGATGATCAGAGGGGCCACTTTAGACAGAAAGCTGGCTCTGATTTGTCCAAGAGCTGCTTCTAATCCATAATTCTTGTTTTTCTACCTTGGAGTGGGTTAGTCAGATCTATTGACAGTGATTGTGAGAGAAATCAGGCATCCATAACATTTAATGCCCCAAAAACCTCAGACAGGTATTGCACAAAATGGATATGAACATGTCCCTGATGCCAGAGACACGGTTTTCTGATAGTTTTGAGGTACGTTTTTGTTGTAAACCTTGGGGGCTAAACCTTGATGATCTAACCACTGTTGGTGGAGTTGAACATGCAGGACATTCTTAGGTAACCCTATTCTATAAATAAGTAAGTAAGTAAGTAAATAAATAAATAAATAAATAAATAGTGAATTGGTAGGTCTTTTTGGTTAGTACATAAAATGAATCAATTTGTGTTGCAGACATTGCAATCTTGGCTCCTGTCGCCACCACTACAAAAAAATCTGAGTATGTAAGTTTTTCTACAATATACCATTTCATATTAAAGTGGTCACAATTTTGTTTACACCCCAACAATTGAGGTATGTATGTACATACATACAGTACAAACATACATACATACACTATATTTCCAAAAGTATTTGCTCTTCTGCCTTCACTTGAACTTGAGTGACATCCCATTCTTAATCCATAGGGTTTAATATGAGGTCGGCCCACCTATAGCTATAACAGCTATAACAGCTATAACAGCTTCCACTCTTCTGGGAAGGCTTTCCACAAGGTTTAGGAGTGTGTTTATGGGAAGTTTGGACTACTCTTCCACAAGGGCATTTGTGAGGTCAGACACTGATGTTGGGACGAGAACGCCATGGCTCACAGTCACTGCTCAAATTCATCCCAAAGGTGTTCTATCAGGTTGAGCTCAGGTTGAGTGCAGGCCAGTAAAGTTCTTCCACACCAAATTTGCTCATCCATTTCCTTATCGACCTTGCTTTGTGCACTGGTGTGCAGTCACGCTGGAACAGGAAGGGGCTGTCCCCAAACTGTTCCCACAAAGTCTCTTGGTCTGCTGAAGCATTAAGATTTCCTTCCACTAGAACTAAGGGCCAAGCCCAACTCCTGAAGAACAACCCCACAACATAATCTCCGCTCCACCAAACTTTACACTTGGCACAATGCAGTCAGACAAGTAGCGCTCTCCTGGCAACCGCCAAACCCAGACTCATCCATCAGATTGCCAGATGGAGAAGCGTGATTCATCACTCCAGAGAACACGTCTGCACTGCCCTAGAGTCCAGTGGTGGCACTTTACACCCACTGCATTCGATGCTTTGCATTGTGCTTGGTGATGTAAGACTTGGATGCAGCTGCTTGGCCATGGAAACCCATTCCATGATGCTCTCTACACAGCATTCTTGAGTTAATATCTGAAGGCCACATGAAGTTTAGAGGTCTGTAGCGAATGACTGTGCAGAAAGCATCCGCTGACCCCGCTGTGTCATTTTACATGGCCTACCACTTTGTGGCTGAGTTGCTGTCGTTCCCAATCGCTTCCACTTTGTTATAATACCACTGACAGTTGGCTGTGGAATATTTACTAGTGAGGACATTTCACGAGTGTACTTGTTACACAGGTGGCATCCTATCAGGGTACCACACTGAAATTCACTGAGCTCCTGAGAACGACCCATTCTTTCACAAATGTTTGTAGAAGCAGTCTGCATGCTTAGGTGCTTGGTTTTATACACATGTGGCCATGGAGGTGATTGGAATTCAATGATAATATGACATACAGACAGACATACAGACATACCCATAAATATATCCATACATACATACATACCCATAAATATATACATACATACATACATACATACATACATACATACATACATACATACATACATACCCATAAATATATAAATAAAATATGCTCACAGTGGAAATGCCAAACCAGAAGTCCGGTCATCAAAGCCAGAACACAGGATGAGACCACTACACCAACGATGACACCAACCTTCCCAGGACCCTTCTTTTTCTCCAGTTTTTTGGAGTCTGTTGCTGGCAGGAATTGGACGGTCTGCTCCAAGTCCTTGCCCTGAGCAAGTAATAGAGAACAGAGAAATAGAAAGAAAACTTCACAGCTGTGTTCCTTGACTTTACCGCTCTTACTATACCTTTACCTATTCTTGTTCTTCCAGTTACTACTCAATTCCTTCTGCATTGGTCAATCAGTAAAAAGAAGGGGGGAGCAAGAACAGTCAGTTAAACATTAAATCAAAATGACAAACCTAGGAAGTACCATGACAGGTGAATGAACGCTCTTTAACCTTTTAAATACCCTCTGCTGCTTGTCTTCAGTTTCATCTTTATTATACAGTGATCATAGTTTTTAACACCATTTAATACATTGCTTTAAAGGAGTGGAGAGCTGCGTAATATTTAGTGCCATCTAGTGCTGAAGCTGCAGATTACACCCAACTGAATAACGCTCCTGTTCCAAGCGTGTAGTAAAACCTACGGTGGCAGTCAGGGTTTCTGCTGTAGATTGTCCTGATTTTGTTTCGCTTCTTTGTGGTTTTTGTTTCTTTGATAATAAAGATTCACCTTCCCTTGCTTTTTGTTGCGCTAAATTACAAGTATGATCCTCCATTCGTCAAAATTTGAGTTTCCAAACTTCTCAAAACACAAAAATGTTTAGCCAGCCACTTTAACATAAAAACACAAAAGGCATTTCCTATAGCTATTTTTTTGTCGTGTAGATGGCAGTGCAATATGTAGGAAGAATACTCGCTTCTGTAAAAACAAGGATTCATAGTTACAGGTGCTTACACACTAATGAAAGTTTTTTCCATTATATTGCATTTCTTTTAATAGATCTCCCAAAACTTACACACTGCACCTTTAAGGGAGCAAGCTTATATACATTTCTTGTAGACAAAACAAAAATATCATTCAGGCACCAGGAAGAGACCATAGACACTGATAGCCCTTTGTCTACAGCAGCTGCTGAGAGTCGGAGGTTGTGTGTCAAACAACAAGAAGCACAAAACAACCAACAAGAAGGAGCAGGTGGGTGACTGTCTGAGACATGTATCTGAAAACTGACTTAAGGCTCATTTATTTCCTTTAGGTACAAAAAAAACAAAAAAAACATGGCTGTTCCAAATGATGTAATCGTCACAGCCCACATACTTCTATGCATCCTTTAAGTTGGTATGGATGTTAAGCAGTACATGCACTACAAGGCAGTGCAGAGTTAAAAGTTTCTGACAACAACAAACATGGCAGCAGTTGAGGAGGTACTAACTATAAAAGAGAGGAAAGAGGCACCAGTGTAGACTGTGGTGGTCTATGGGGCCATTAAATACTTTGTGACATATGGACAAAGAATTTTCTTCCCCACTTATATTACCAATGAGAGAAACTGCCATTGTGTCTCACATAAACTATTAGCTACACTACATCCACAGCTTCCAGTGGTTCTGCTCTGTATCGTTAAGCTTTAAGAGAGCATGCACAAATATGGACAAAATAAATGCAGAGTACAGACAAAAGGATGGCTCCATGCGTATCTGTATTTATTGGTGAACATAAATGAGCCTAAATGAGATAAAGCGCATACTATGCTACTCAGTGCTCAATTCCTATGAGCAGTCGCCACATCGCTTCGCTCATTATATGCATGAAGTTAAATTCTCATTCACACTGCCTCCTGTTGCCGGAAATTGACAGCTGTCATTGAAAGTGAATGAGCTCTGGCCGGTTTGAACGTAGGGTAAATGGGACTGTAATGGTGAAACACCAATGGCATAGCATTTTAGTCCAGGTCTACTCTTAACCCATACTCACAGATATTATGGGCTGGGTTTAAGATTCAGTGTGTGCATGAAAACCGTTTGCTATCTTAATTAATGCTCATCTTTTCAGTGGACTGACAACGATAAGTTGGCAGTTTGCATGATGAAGCTTTAATTCCCTAAATAATTCATATTTTAAAAAAATCTAAAAGTAAAAATTCATTTTAAAAAGAAATGTTTATTTTAAAATCTAAATGCACAAATGTACTAAATGTGTATATTTGCCTTACAGATTTTGGAATAGTATAAATTCTTTTTTAAATAGGATTATCAATTTTACCTCTCAGAAAAATGTCAGGTGACCCAACCATACACTAATCAAAAATTGTATAAACTTTGTACCTGGACACCCTTATAAACCAATGTCCTTGAACTATATAATGCCACACACACACACACACACACACACACACACACACAATATTATAATATATATATATATATATATATATATATATATATATATATATATATATATATATATATATATATATATATATATATATATATAAACAAACATATTTCTTTCATTTTAAACAATCAAAGAAACAAAATACTAATAAATGCTACAACAACAGGTTTGGCAGGGTGCGTAACACTTGATTTAAAAAAAAATAAAAAAAAATTCACAACTTTTCCAATATTTGTGAAAGGCCTTGCATCCTAAAGAACACTTCAGGTCTTCGGGCTTTATGGACAAAGGTTTTGCAGTTAGTTGAAAACTTTTAAAGTTGACTTCAAACAAAGTCATGCCTATTACATTTAGAATTTAGAAGAATTTTATTTAAGATTTTCTATAAGTAATGGCAAAAGTAATCTGCATATGTGGTAGGACTTTCACAGCACCTAATGTTTTGAGACATAAATACTTTGTATGAGTCATTATAGAATAATGTGTGTCATGTATTTATAGAATAATGTGTGTCATGTATTTATTACATTATTTTATAAGAATTTAACAATCTTGGACACAAAAATGTATGTTAAGATGTTGACTGTATGTAGCCTATTTATTAAATGCTTTTTGTCCTTGTTTATCTTCCTCCAGTTAGGCATTCTGGAATATTCTAAAGGGAATATTCTATCCATGCATGCTTTGCTATTGTCCAGTTTCATTATTAGTGTTTGGCCTTTGCTAATAACTTAAACTACTTGATTAACTGTCCATCAAAAACTCTGATTACTCAAGTATTAATTGCCAAAGTAATCAACAAATTATTTGATTACTAAAATAATTGGTAGCGACAGCTCTAGATAATTTGATTGTCTTTCAAATTTATCTCTCTCCTTCAAATTACAATGTTTTATGAGTTCCCTGTGTGATATATTACACACCAATTGCACTGTCCACGGAAACCATGAGTCTTCATAAGCTATATATGGTGCTGTGGAAGTAAATGTGAGTAACATAACCCAAAGCCTGGTGAAACTATGATGAGTGAGATTACAGGTGTGACATGTGATCTGACATTCAGGTGTTACATCATAGTCCTGACCTAGTTTCTGTTCATCATAAACTTTTCTATTAGTGTCCCAGCAATGCTACATTAAGCAACACTGTGTGCTAGCTCAGAATGACAAACAGATCATAGTCATTTCTGTATCTGGTTTCACTGGTCCCGCACTCCCAATACACATCATTCCTTCCCAGACAATATGACTCAAACTAAGGTGCTAAACAGAAACTGTTACCATGATGATTCAGGTTATAATTTGTTTGTAATACAAGCCAAACTTCTGTAGTCAAACTGCTTAATTTAATTAACCTGTTTTAAATAAAATGAAGGAAGGTAGGAAAGGGGGATACCAAGTAATATAAGGGCTAATATCCTGATACCAAAACCAATACTCCTCTTGTGCACATATAAACAGGAATTCGTTGTCACATCTACAGTGTAAACCAGTAAATGTGGAAATGAAAAAACGACTTCTTGAATTGAATAAATAAACTGACATATTAAATGACTGCAAAAAGTAGTTCCTATCATTTATATTCCCACTTTTTCACCATAAAAATGAATGGCATTTGGCAGACACTAATATCCACACAGTGACACAGTGAAGACACATCCAGTTTCATAAAATCCACCCATTACTATGTTGTTTGTTAAAAGCAATCAAAAAATAAAAAAATTGCTATTACAATGTGCAAATTAATCAATCATCGCATCAGTGGGACAGATACACCTGTAACAAATTTACTAAACACCCTCAGGTCAAAGCAAAGTGCATATAGCACACCGGAATGAGTGCAACACCAGTTATGTGTTAAATCAGGGCAACAGTTGTGATGTAGCACAGTAACACAAGTTGTTGTCACTGCAAAATCAAACTAGGTCCCTAGCTAACGTCCCTAACGCAGTTAACTGTTTGAGGTGCCAGTATTCAAACACACAATCACTATTCGAGTACTCTTTCTGTTTCATCACATGAAGACAGAGAAAACATAGAGGCTATTAATTCAATGAAATGGCACTTTTATGTTTTAACACAACTGTAAAATGTTACGGTTTTGCTCGTATTTGTGAGGAAGTTCGTATGTTACACTGGCCACTCTCTAACACGAGTGTCTCCTAACATGGATCTGTTGCCAAAGTCACAGAAGGCAAATGTAGTGCAGCTTTATTGCTAACAAGGCTAACTACTGTAGCTGATGCGAGCTAGGTAAAGATACGGTGGAAATAGCCTACATTCACGGCTGCCATGTTTTACATTAGTCAGATTAGTTTACAAAAGATTTCACTGTGCCAGACTTGGGGGAGGTGGGTTGGTCCAACATTTTATGGTATTTTATTATTGTTTTTTTTTTTTTTTTTTTTAAAGGAATAAATATTTAAATGTCTGTATACAGCAACTCTGAAATGCTATCTTTAATATACATTTTTTTTTTATTTTGCCATGCTCAAATCTGACTGGTTTACACACTGACACTACATGTCAACAAAACAGAACATTGAAAATTAAAATTTCTCACACATATTTTATATTGTATAGATTTATATATTACACACACACGCACCCACACACACACGTGCACACACAATGAAGTGTTTTAACATTAAAGCCTGAAGCAAAGACTGGAAGCTGGTAAGTTCTGCTTTTCTTCAGCACTGACAGTTTGCTGTAAGCTATCCACTGAATTGTTCAGTCATCTCAAATCAGGGCAGAATACAGTCCAGAACACAGAATACAGACCAGAGTTATTTAACGATAGAAAGTGATGCAGGCAGTGGTGATACCATAAAGTGTTTGCTAAAAGAGAAGCAGTAAAGTAGCTCACTCTCCTCTATTTGTCCACCCACAGATATACATGCACAGATGCCACATTGGATTCAGCCAGGCAAGTCAATGGTGTCACCATTTTGGGGCGGTTGACATAACTGCCTGACTGCATTTAATACAATTATGAAGTGGCAGGTTAATAAAAAGGTACCATTCAAAATTATTCTATTTCAAGAATATTTCACTTAGAAATTGGGATAGGATTACATAACGACGGGTTCATAGCAGTCAACACTCATGTTTGTGTGGTGTTTTTGCGTAGATATGCCTCATTGGTGTGATTGTTTTTCCTTTTGTTTTATATTAAACTTTTTTCATTTAGTAGCCTATAAAGGGGATCTTACCTTGATGTAGTAATGTTAATTTATTTACAGTGATTGTTTATGCTGAATAAGCATTGTGGTCAAGTTACAACATTCCTTAAACCATATAGATATTCGGAACAGCACCTTCTTACACAAAGCTGCAGTCAGCTTCATATTTGGCAGCTTCTTGTTTGAATTGTCCTGTTCCACCTTAAATGGTGCAGCCTCAGGCACCATAATATAACTACTGCACCATTTAAGGTGGAAAGGGAAAATTCAAGCCTGAACCGTTTAACGTACAGACTCAGTTCAAACTGTGTTTCAAAGGTCTTGGCGCTGTGACTTGTGCTATGTATTTTTGGAGTTGATCAGATTGGTAGTTTTTAATAAAATTAAGTTTAAAAATTAAAAACCTCCCATAAGAATGAATGGTGGAATGCTCAGAACTTCACATTCTAACTGATAGTGATGTCACAGCAGGCCACTCAGTCTCACAGACACAGCTGATCACGCAGGGAATCTAATTTAAATGGTAGAGAGACTTGTCCTTTCTGAAATCTCAAAATATCTCATCATTTTATCAATTAGCTTTAGAGTTATGAGCATGCGTTTGCCACTAGGCACATAAAACTGCCCCATTCACTCCCATGTAAATTTCTCAAAATCAGAATCTGCTTATTTCAAAATTTTCTCTGTGTTTAACTTGTCATAACTCATTTTCTTCTTAATACACACAACATTACACCAAAATAATCTTCAAGGTGTCTTATCCCACACCGTCTATCACACCATCTGGTTAAGCGAGAGAGTAAACATTTCTCGAGTTATGACTGTTTGTTCAGAGGGTGCAAATCAGACTCAAACAAGGCTTCTCCACTAAGAGCTGCATAATAACAGTTATTATGTGACAGTTAATTTGCATGACCCCCCTCCCCCCTCAAACACATACATCTCTCCCTTTCACACACACAGACACACACAAACAGACACATACCTAAGGTGGTGTTGTTCACCCACACATTTGCAGCTCTTTTCAAGCACTCTTGCAGTTCCTTCAGGAAATGCACATCTAGTTTCCTACTGCAGTGTTTAAACGATGCTTACTAAACATCTCAGTTCATGGTTATATTCTATTCTCGTAAATGGATACCAGTTCTGCCCTAACAACATACATGAACCAGCAGTGACTGACTAGCTAGCGAAGTATATACATTGTCCTTATAGGAAAGTCTGTTTACTTGGTGGCCATCTTTGCAATGCTGCCCGGCAGTTATTTTCAGTGATAAAATACCATGCTCCTATATCTCTGATTGGGAAGAGACTTGAAATGTACTTGAATACTTGAAAATGCAAGTCAAATATAAGAATATCCATTCATTAACACTTGCAGATACCTTGATATCAAAATTAGTTGGATTGCACATCCCTAGTGAATCACTACTCAATTTGTTAATTTTCATTTAAGCAGTGAAGCAGCGAAGATTTCTAGAGATGGTAGTGAACATGATTCCTCCTCTATAGTGAACATTTTCAAAATTATACCATGAATTACTCCATCAATTTCTATCAATGAAATTCATCAAAGAGGTCAGATTCCTAGGGGCAATTGTGTTTTCAAGCCAGAACACAACTAAGGGACAGGAATGTATACTCTCACACACCTAAAGCTCACTGTACACACTATCCAAATACATTCAAACTAACCTTCTCTGTGCACATCACTAGGCCTGTTCCATTATCCACAACTATTACAACATTATGGTCACTACCATACAGTAACACTGACCTGCTAAAAGAAAAATAGATAGTAATTAAAGAGGCATATTTAAAAAAAACTAAACAGGAAATATCAGTTTGAGTAAATAACCGCAGTGCTGAACACCTCTTTCCTTCAAGTTCCACCAGCTAGCAGAGAAGGGTGATATCTGCACAGATAAGTGACTTTGCTTTAGCTGACTTCTAATATTAAATATATATTGACTTCACACAATCAAGAAGCATTCGTTTTTCCACCTCTGTATTTGGTGTGAAATTGAAATTAATGTTTCCTATGATAGTTGGTGTGCCACTTCATACAATATAGGCAGCATTTTAGAGTACAGTACTCTGTAAAGGATGACTCTTCATTTATTTAATGTTCAGTCAAAACAGCCATTACACAAGTATCACACAAGTTTTTCATTTTTCAGATGTGTCTGAGGAGATTTGATAGAAGTTAAGTTTTAAAAGAATAGAGGCCACAAAACTCCTAACAACTGTGCAAGACTGGTAGACTACTAAAATTCTCACAATCAGATAAACACTACTTAAAGTGCTTGAGAGATCAAGCTTCAATTTTGCTTCAGGCTAAAAAAAAAAGATGTTTCTGCCCATTCTTTCAATGTGCTAAGACAACTTGTTAGAGTTCAAAAAGGTTGTGCAGCAGACAAGAAGGTATTACCGAGAAAATGAAATAAAACAAAAAAAGAACAACATTTTTAAATCAAATCAAACAGGGAAGCTGCTGATGTTCACTGAACGATAGCCTGCCTACATAATCTACTGGAAAGAGCAACTTGAGCTCACAATTCCATTGATTATCAATAGAAGAGTCTATCTTGTAGGCCTTTAATGCCACTGATTTAACCCAGGGAAGGATAACAGCTTTTAACCTATTTAAGCTGGACAGCTGTGGCAGCTTTGCTGTCTTCTAAGAAGACTAAATATTCTCACAGAGGAAATTTCATAATGTGGGTGTGCTCACTTGGTAGCATTCTTGACCAGGTAAAATGACTGTGCTCAACGCAAACAATATCAAAACTACTTAAACATACATGTTCTCAAAATCACATGAAATAATATGACAAATTTGCAGGAATGAGTACTGGTGTATTAGTACAATACAGTAATGTGGATACCACTGATGTTAAAAGTGTAGCACCAATGAGCCAGGGTGTCCGTGTATCTCTGCACCTCTATTTTATGGGAGAGACTAATCATAAACATGTTATAAATATGAAAGGTGACATTTGATATTGAATCCAATGTTTCCTTTTATACAGCTTTAGTTCAGCGCAGTTCACTTTATGAACCTTTTCCAAAGGGCAGACAAATATATACAAATAGTTCTTTACAAAAACACCTTACTTCTGCATGAGCTTTAGGTTCAACGGCTCTGATCAGGCCTTTCAGCACTGTTTATAGCTCACAGCAATATGAACTCTATACTATTGCCAAACGAAAACAATCAGACGGGATGTAACCCCTGTTGCTTCTTGGGCTTCATTAAGATCATTGTGAACACTTAACCTGAACAAGACAAGAGTCAGCCATATGTATTTTGTGAATTTTTCACAAACTGATTGCATCATCGTGTTTGTTCGCACTAGTAAGTTATTGGGCCAAGTCATCTCTGTCTCGTCTCGGTCAACCTGTTTTCAAATAATGTTCAAGGTTTATCAGCCTGATCGACATTAAGCTGTACGCCCATCTCCCATACAAACACAGCACAACCAGTTTACAACAACTGACTGAAATCACATTTAAACAATGATTGGTGTAATGGCTGTCGAAAGGAAAGGTCACAGTGACCTAGAAGAATTAAAAACGAGAAGTTACTTAAGGAAACACTTAAGGAGAAACAAAGGCAACATGCAAAAGTGAGGCCTACCGAAGACTTGGGAGTGTAACGCATTCCTGCATCCATTGGATCCATCGTTTTGAGAAAAACTGGAAATAAACAGAATTTATTTCCACTGTCCTCCGGGGCACCTGACGCCTCAGGTATCACCCTCGTTGCTCAGTTCCGGACTGAGCAAAACCAAGTCTGCAAGTCTTGGTATTTTGCTGTCGACAACAAATGAACGCAACACGCCCCAAAAAAGTACAATCAAGCAACAAACCTGTAACCAATTTGTTAAAAAATAATCCAGTTCTTAAAAATGACTAACAAAATGGAAATAATACATAAACGTATTGGATCCGAAGCCAGCTCTTTTGCTGCTGTTCAAAACGAGCACTTTCAAATTAAGCAGTTTTCACAAACACCCGGAACATGTCGCCTCGCCTATGTGACCGAAAAACAGAAAAAAACCCGGAATCAAGTTACAGTGGGCGTGTTCTGCTGGCAGGTACCTGTCGAGCCCATGCAGATTTTTTAACACCTGTATTTCGACAAAACCCGGCCTTCTATGCTGCGACTGACTGGTAGCTCATACACACACGCAGCCCGCCTAATAATGTGTTTTGATTGCCAACTTACTAGCGGTGCATGTCAGAAAACGAGAGGAGGCAAAATAACGCCTGCGTTCTGTAATGTGCGAGAGGAAGGGAAATACAGGCAGATCCTAGAAATAGAGCAACGTAGCAAAACAGCGCCTACATCTGTTAGCTCTGAGTGATACCAGAGGCGCTACAGGTGAGATTTGTGCCGTCATCTGTGGAAGTGCTTTGAGTATCGACGGAACTCAGGGAACTTCTTCACCGTGACTCACAACCCTTTTGCTATGGTTGTTAGAAGTTCGGCGCATAAACAAACCTGACATACTGGTTTCTGTTGCGTCAAAACGGCACCTCCTCAAGTTACATAGGCCTGTGTTTAGTTGAAACCACAGCCTGCATAGTGAACCTGCTGCGAACTTAAACAACTGGAAATAAAAGATTGTTGTCTTTCGTTTAGACGACTGAACTCGACAATAGCCTAAATAAGGGGTGTCAAACTCAATTGCACAGGGGGCCAAAATTCAAAACACACTTTAGTTCGCGGGCCGAACAGAATAAACATTTATTGAACACACTAAAACTAAATGTTTTTTGAACATAAATATGAATAAAAATAGACAGGAATGTTAATCTGGAATAAAAAAAAAACTTAAACTTTAAATAACATACATTTCTTGCTCTTCATAAAAATATATCCACTCAAAATGATACAAGATAGAAATATGAACATGCTGCAAAACAAAACAAAACCTGGAAATATAAATACATTTTGTGCTTTTCAGCAAGAACAAATAACGAATCAGAGCATTCCGTTTTCTTTGCTCTTATGCCATTTTATCAGATCTGAACGCTTGGCATCTTTTTTTGGCAACAAGTTCGTTTATGTTTGGCGTGAGGTCGCGTGTTGTGGAGACTCTCAGGATGGACTGCAGGTGCTCATCAGTGAGACGACTCCTGTCTGCTGTGTTGTTTGTCTTCATCACTGAGAACAGCTTCTCACACAGATATGTGCTACTAAACATGCAGGTTCGAGCCGCATGGAGACGGAGCTGGAGCGCTGCTGCGGGACTGGAGTGAATAAACTCTGCGGGCCCCGCAGTGTCGTAATTTGGCTTTAGTGTCTTATTACACTGCAGCTCAATCAGCTCCATCAGAATCTGCACAGGTGCAGTTTCCACGTCGACGGCAAATGGGTTTTGCGAAGCAACTCAAAATTCTTTTTTTTTGTTTTTCAAAGTCACCAAAGCGCCGCGCGAGCTCCGGGCGCAGTGCGCTCAGTTCGTCAGCAAAGTGCGTATTTATGAACAACGTTGTGCCGACTTGGTTCAGCATTACTTGGCAACAGGGAAAGTGAGGCAAGTTGCTCTGGTGCTTTTGTTTCTCCCATAAAAGCAGCTTCACTTGAAATGCCTTCACTGCGTCATGCATGTCAGTGATCATGCGGTCACGTTCCTGCAGCTGCATTGAGATGAGCCGTTATGTCAGCCAGAATTTCAGGCAGATTTCGTTGCTGAGCTCAAAAACTCTGTTGAGAACTTTTCCCCGACTTAGCCAACGCACCTCTGTATGATAAGGGATGTCGGCAAACTCTGAATCGATCTACCGCAAAAAGGACTGAAAACCTTAAGATTTAAACCTTAACTTTGGATAAACTTTACGGCTTGCGTTACAGCGCTCATTACATGGTCCATCTTCAGGACTTTGACTTTTGCTCCCTGGTGTATGATGCAGTGATATGCTGTTAACTCATGAGACAAACAGGTTTACCGGCACTGTCAGTAAACAGACACTCAGCCTCCCATCGGGTTTGTACGGAAGAGGATTAGGGCCACTATAAAAATAAAAATAAAAATGGGGCATTGAGAAAAAAAGGGCAGCTAGAATTCTGAGATTAAAGTCAGAATTCTGACTTTTTTCTCACAATTCTGACTTTAATCTCACAATTCTGACATTAATCTCACAATTCTGACTTTTTTCTCACAATTCTGACTTTAATCTCAGAATTCTAGCTGCCCTTTTTTTCTCAATGCCCCATTTTTATTTTTTTTTTATAGTGGCCCTAATCCTCTTCCGTAGGTTTGAAAGGCTCTGTTTTCAGAATCAACTTTTCTCTTCGGCATCGTGATGGGCTAGCTTCGCAATAACTTGTAGCAACAGACACGAGACTTGATTGGCGCGGAAAGCGCTCCGAAAGGTAGCTGAAGCGCTGCATTATGGGATCTGTAGTTTATTGTGTTACCAGCGCTTCATATTGCCTGGCCATTAGTAACAATAATATAAAATGATCTCACGGGCCGGATATAATTGCAAGCCGGGCCGGATGTGGCCCGCGGGCCTTGAGTTTGACACACATGGCCCAAATCCTCTGATAATTTCAAGGACCTCATTATAGTGAAATACTATTTACATCATTAGGCCAGAGGCAATGCCAGATTATCCAAGATGTAACCATACAAAATTCCATTATTTCAGACCAATCATATGCAGTCATGTGCCGTTTTCCTTCTCATACTGAATGTAGTAGGTGGACACGATTTTTTCATTCTACCTTACCCTGTAAAAAAACAGCAGGCTTACTTTTCTATAACCTTTTTAGCTCTTTACAAAAAAAGGGTTAAATAGTCAACAAAATAAATTAAAAAGAACAAAGATAAAACAAGTGTCACAGACATTACAATAAACATAGTGAAAGGACTCAAGGCAAGGCAAAAATAGATAGATAGATAGATAGATAGATAGATAGATAGATAGATAGATAGATAGATAGATAGATAGAGAATAGTGAGATTAGTTGTTACTTTGACATGAATCAATATAGTTGTTTATTCCTTTTATTGAGTTTCTTCATAAACAGTCTTTAATTTAAAGCTCTTGCTAGCTGGACTGATGTTAAACATTATTTTTCAATGTGTCTCTTTAACATTAGGAGCAACCAGAAAATAGGCCAGTGAGCATCACAAAAAATAATACTTGGAATCAAGCAAGTTTCAAAATAGGCAATGAAAAATTAGGCACGATACTTGATACTGGGCAAGATACTAAGTAACTCTAAGTATCTAAGTATCTCTAACTAAGACAAAGAATTTAATAGATATGTTAGAAATATTTAGATGAAATTTAGGAAAGCTCTGGAAAAGGTTTTACTGTCTTATCCTATTCCAGCAGTCATTGGGCAGAAGGCAGGAAACACCCTGGACATGTCCTAATAATTTTGCTATTATCATTATATGAAATAATTGCAAAAGGATGTGGTTATCAAAATATACTGACCAGTCATTTCAATAATTAAATCTACTACACTCTACACCTACAAATCTACACCTACACTCATTGTCCATTTGATGGATCATTCTCGTTACAGATGTGGTGGTGGCGTGTTAGAGTGTATTTTACTGGCACGAGTGGATCGGACACAGCAGTGCTGCTGAGGATTATAAACGCCTCAGTGTCGGTGCTGGACTGAAAATAGAACTTCTTCTTCTTCTTTCGGCTGCTCCCTTTGGGGGTCGCCACAGTGGATCATCTGCCTACATCTTGCCCTATCCACTGCCTCCTCCACTTTTACACCAACCATCTCCATGTCCACCTTCACTACATCCATAAACCTTCTCTGAGGTCTACCTCTTCTCCTTCTACTCGGCAGCTCCATCTCCAACATTCTTTGACCAATATATCCACTATTCCTCCTCAACACATGTCCAAACCATCTCAACCTGGCCTCTCTGGCTTTATCTCCAAACTGCTCCACCTTCACTGTCCCTCTGATCTGCTCATTTCTAATATTGTCCAGCCTTGTCACTCCCAACGAAAATCTCAGCATCTTCATCTCCGCCATCTCTAGCTCAGCCTCCTGTCTTTTAGACAGAGCCACAGCCTCCAAACCATACATCATAGCAGGACGCACTATTGTCTTGTAAACCTTCCCTTTCACTCTTGCTGCTATCCTTCTGTCACACATCAGCCCTGACACCCGTCTCCACCCACTCCATCCTGCCTGCACCCTCTCCTTCACCTCTTTTCTACATTGTCCATTGCTCTGGATGGTTGACCCAAGATATTTGAAGTCATCCACCTTTACGACCTCTACTCCTTGCATCTTCACCTTTCCACCTGCCTCCCTCTCATTCACACACATGTATTCCGTCTTGTCTCTACTCTCCAGTGCAAACCTCCACCTCTCCAGATTCTCTTCCACCTGCTCTCTACTCTCACCACAGTTTACAATGTCATCTGCAAACATCATGGTCCATGGAGCCTCCTGCCTGACCTCATCTGTCAACCTTTCCATCACCATTGCATTGCACCATTGCAAACAAGAAGGGGCTCAAAGCTGATCCCTGATGTAACCCTACCTTCACCTTGAAACCATTTGTCACTCCAACTGCACACCTCACCACTGTCTCACTATCCTCATACATGTCCTGCACCACCCTAACATACTTTTCAGCTACACCTGACTTCCTCATACAGTACCACAGTTCCTGTCTTGGCACCCTATCATATGCCTTCGCTAGATCCACAAAGACACAATGTAGCTCCTTCTGACCTTCTCTGAACTTCTCTACCAACACTCTCAACGCAAAAATTGCATCTGTGGTACTCTTTCTGGGCATGAAACCAAACTGCTGCTCACTGATCTGGACCTCTCGCCTTACCCTTGCTTCAACATCTCTTTCCCATACTTTCATGGTGTGGCTAATCAACTTTATACCTCTGTAGTTACTGCAGCTCTGCACATCACCCTTGTTCTTAAAAATGCGGACTAGTACACTACTTCTCCACTCATCAGGCATCCTCTCACTCTCCAGGATTTTGTTAAACAACCTGGTTAAAAAGTCCACTGCCTTCTCTCCTAAACATCTCCATACCTCCACAGGTATGTCATCTGGACCAACTGCCTTTCCATTCTTCATCCTTTTTAAAGCTGCCCTCACTTCCACCTTACCAATTCTCTGCACTTCCTGATCCACTATCTCTCCCCCCGTTGTCCTCCTCTGTCTCTCGTTTTCCTCATTCATTAGTTCTTCAAAGTACTCCTTTCATCTACTCAACACTCTCTCTCCACTCACTAGTACATTTCCCTCTCTATCCTTTATCAGCCTAACCTGCTGTACATCCTTTCCAGCTCTATCTCTCTGTTTAGCCAAACGATACAAGTCCTTTACTCCTTCTTTACTGTCCAGCCTCTCATCTGTCCAGGGGGGCGCTCGCTTGCATGTTTTTTTTTTGTTTTTGTTTTTTTTTACAAATGAACAATTAATAAATATGAAAACAAGTAAAGTCCACATAATCATAACTTCATTGTTTAATAATATTAGTCCAATTAATAATTATTATAATAACAACACCTATCACCTGCGCCCCCCCCCTCCCGCCCCCGCCCCACCTCATTACTATTTCTCTGTGAGGAACAAGACAACGCCACAGAGTGAGTGACATCTCCCCGTAAAGATGTCTAAAAGGCAGAAGTCCTTTGGTGCCCAGGGCAGAAAAAGGAGAAAAGAGGAGGAAAAAAACAGAGGTAATATAATATGGTGAATTAACCATATGTATGTTGTACAGTAAAAGTTCCCTTCAGAAAAATAGTTACTAGCTAGCAAGTGATAGTGTCAGTTACCCCCTTCCCTAAACTCATTAAAGAAATTTTAAAAGACCCCCCCCCCCCCCATTGTTCACTAAATAAGCAGGTCTTAATCCTCGTTGATTAGAGACTCTCTACAATAAGCAGAAAGTTGTTCTCTGCACTACTTTATCCATCCATCCATCTTCTAATCCGCTTCTCCGTCAGGGTCGCAGGGGGGTGCTGGAGCCTATCCCAGCAATCTTCGGGCGGAAGGCAGGATACACCCTGGACAGGTCGCCAGCCCATCACGGGGCAGACAGACACAGACAGTCACTCACACCTAGGGGTAATTTAGCATGTCCAATCGACCTGACTGCATGTCTTTGGACTGAGGGAGGAAACCGGAGAACCCGGAGGAAACCCACGCAGAGAACATGCAAACTCCACACAGAGAGGCCCCCGGTCACGGAATCGAACCCAGGCCCTCTCTGCTGTGAGGCGACAGCGCTACCCACCACGCCACCGTGCCGCCTGCACTACTTTATGTAAAATCGTTTTAAAATATTTTTTGTGCAACACCTTTATATTTATTTATTGTTATACGGTTATATTTATAATTCATTTACTTTTTATTTGTTTCTTTAATACTGATTTTACTGTTTTACTGTTGTTTTCGTTCTAAAATAAAAAAAAACTCAAAAACATAAAGCTTTGCAGTGTCTGTGTGAGTGTATAAACCTGATGATTGATGATGCAGGGGGCACCAACCAAAATCTCGCCTAGGGCACCACATTGGTCAGGGCCGGCTCTGCACCTGTGTGCACCTCCCTCCACTCTTGTATGTCACCCTGTGTTCTTCCCTCTTCTGAAAATACATGTTCACCACAGCCATTTCCATTCTCTTCGCAAAATCTACAACCATCTGACCATCCGCATTTCTGTCTTTCACACCATACATACCCAGCACCTCTTCATCCCCTCTGTTCCCTTCACCAACATGTCCATTGAAGTCTGCACCAATCACCAATCTCTCCTCTCTAGGGACACCGTCTACCACTTCATCCATCTTACTCCAAAATTCCTCTTTCTCCTCTAACTGACAACCAACCTGTGGTGCATATGAACTGACCACATTAAAAATCACACCAACAACCTCCAACTTCAGGCTCATGATCCTGTCTAACACTCTCTTTACATCCAGAACACTTTTCACAAGCTGTTCCTTTAGGATTATCCCTACTCCATTTCTCTTCCTCTCTACACCATGATAGAACAGTTTGAATCCACCTCCAATGTTCCTGGCCTTGCTTCCTTTCCATCTGGTCTCCTGGACACACAGAATATCTACCTTCCTTCTCTCCATCATGTCTGCAAGGTCTCTGCCTTTACCAGTCATTGTCCCCATGTTCAGAATCCCTACTCTAACCTCCACACTCCTGCCTTTCCTTCTCTCTCTCGCTGCCTTCTAACCCGCCTTCCTCCTCTCCTCTTTGATGGTCTTCGACCTACAGTAGTCCAATTTCCACCGGCACCCTGCTGGTCAACAGCACCGGAGGCGGTCGTTGTTAACCCGGGCCTCGACCGATCCGGTATGGCAATCATATTTGTGATCGACATGATAGTTTTGGCACAAGTTTTACGCCGGATGCCCTTCCTGACGCAACCCTCACCATGTATCCGGGCTTGGGACCGGCACCAGAAGTACACAAAGTACACCCCTAATGGCTGGTTTGGAATGAAAATAGTTTATCAACCAAAATTATCCAGCCAAATCAGTGAGCATAGCCCTTGATAAAGCTTACAGATTCCATATAAACTGATTTCTTTCTTTCTTTCTTTTATTCGGATTATACACAATGTGTATAAATGGCAAGAACAGGTTATGTGACAGCGTAACAACTACCAACAAAATAAAGTTATATAAGATAAAACCAGTGCAGACAAAATAAATAAATATAATGTAACATTTTAGGGGCAATCTACAAGATTACATGAATAAAATAAGCTTTCTTGCATTTTACCTTTCATTGCCCTGAGCGATTCAGAGTAACAGAGTAACTGGAAAAAGGTCTCATTTAAATATATAGTAAATATAACTTATGGTTTTTGTATACTTGGACGTTCCTGGGTGGAGTAAATCACCGAGACAAGATGTGCTCATGTCTCGTCCTTCATTAATATGCCCAAAACAGCATGATTCCCGCAGATTCGAGTTACTTCAGTGAAGAAAGAGATTTTTAGGATCAGACATGTTTTCCGTCATGGCTTCGTTTCCGGTAGTGCCCGGTGCCGCCGTGTGGGGGCGCGCGCTCCTTTGAGCTGAGCCGCAGCTCGCGCTGCATTCCACGAGCAGTGACCGGCGGCGCGCGGTGACGTTCGTGTGGAAAAACAAGCAGCGGAGCGCTCGCTGTCCTCAAAGCAGAGAGCGACGGTTTACCGGAGGACCAAATCCAAGAGACACGCAGTTTTATCGCACTTTCTTAGATTTCTCCCTAAGCCAGCCAGGGACCATTTCAGCGAAGCAGAAGCAGACAAGTCCTTGAAGAGATGGGTTCAGCCCCGGCGGTGTCTGTCCTGATTTTAGGCATCGTTATGCCTAGCCTGGCCGGATACATCGAGGTAGGCTATGGCAGCTTTATTTAAACACTGCGTAATGTGGATGGTTTTGTTTTATTGGCTCTTTGTTAGATACCCGAGACGGTGTACTTTGTTGTTAAGCTTCAAAACGATCTATTCTCTTATTAACAGCGTGTGCCTACGTGGATTAGCTGATTTCCTCGTCTAACGTTATGCGTAGTCTGTATTATGGACTCGTACTACTACATTAGGCTTCAGAGACTGAGACTGACTATGCGCTTAATGTACAATTGATTCAAGGGCCAGCTCATTTGGCGCACTGCTTTTATTTTTACTGTCTACCTTTTTAAATATTTATCTTTAACCTTGCCAGTTTTCAATAAAAAAAAACACAGGTGAATACATGTGTATATATATATATATATATATATATTTGCAAGGGACAAAACAGGACGATATTAAATCAGTTGCTTTTTCTCTAGGAAAGGTTGCTGATCTGCGTGGATTAAATGGCTGTGTGATCGTCTTATCTTGCGTGCGCTCTACTGATAATGGTAGACTCCATTACAGCCTAAGTTACAGAATTTACGAGCCACTGTATCGGTGAACCTGGTAAAGCTATTGAAATGACTCGACAGCCTGTGTGTTGAGCCATTGCTGAACTAGTAACTGACCGAGTCTGAAATTGTGTGAGGGTCGCCCATGGAGTTGGCTGACGTCTCCAGTCTGGCTGCCTTAGTAGAAATCAGGGCCAGCATTCACAACAAAGGAAGCCACCCCAATGATATGGGTATGCTTCAATGCAGAAACACCGGTGATTGTGATATATAATTTGTCGTTTGATCAATCTCTGTGTTGCCTTGTTTGCGTAGCTGCTTTTGTATGCTCATGTTATCACACTTAATCAAACCGTCCCATTTGATCACATTATACACTGTTCCAGAGAGATGCCTGCTCTGCCCTCAGGCACACCTAGTTATTAAACAATCCTTGATAATGAACATGGAGCAAGACATTAAAATGATCAGTATGCTTTTCTTATTGACTTAATCTAGCCTGGGTTTTGGTCTAGAAAATAGGAAACCCAGCATTGTTTATTTTTGGATAACATTAGTGTATGTCTCAGCTTATAGACATGCACAGTTCAGCAGGGCAGATGAAACCTTAGCCGTTACTTGACATGAAATCAATATTCAGACCCTCTCAGATTTCTTTGATGGCTGCATTTTTTCCTCTGTTATAATGGGTAGTGTGATTTCTTGGGTTATCAAATTCTCTATCTCTAAACTCTGTAAATCCATATATATTGGAGGTTAACATTTTCTTCTCCATACTATTGATGTTGCTTATGGCACTCATCTATGCTTGGCAGTAAAAATACAAGTTTGATATGTTGCATGCTGCCAAATCTGTTTTGAGAGTGTTCTGTAAAAACACAAATAAACCTCTGTTCACATTTTGCATCAGTTTAACTCTGAGTTAATTCGAGTTAATTCGGCCATGGTAGTCTTAGATGGTACTTGTGCTTAAAGCATAGTGGATAGTGTGAATACTGGTACTGTGTGAGACTGCTGAGTGCACATTGTCCTACCTTGGTCCTGATTTATGAGCTGACTGAGAAAGTTGTGTAGAGGTGATGTGCAGCCCGCAGCTCCCTCACCCAATATCACAGTCTTGCAATATTGCAGCTGCTCAGCCGTTTCCTGTGCAGGCTGGGCGATTTGCTCCCTGTGTCTAGTTTTGAAAGCTTTGCTAGGTGTCATCTCATCTGGTTCATGACAAACTATTTGTTTAAGACCGTGTCTGTGTTGTAACATCTGAATTGTTTAGTTTGGCTGTTGGTTCTATGAGGTTGGTGTGAGTTTTGGTGTAGTGCTGCTTATTTCCGCAGAGGTTTGTGAGAGAGGGGATTGGTTAGTTTTGTTTTGCTTTGTTCATAACACAAATGATTAGTTATGTTTGGAAGATAGGCTTTGTCTCCTTAGTTATTATGTCGTTTGTTGTATTGGATAGCAAAAAAAACTGCACTCTGAGAGCAAAATGAAGGTCACCTCTATGAAGACCTTTATGCTCTAAACTATTTTGTGATTTAGTAATTCAATCTTAAACACACTTGTAGTATGGGTATGAATAGTGATGACACAGCTAACCCTAACCCTAACACCTGAACACCTTTGGATGAGTGAGTGAATACTTTTGGAAGTATTGTGTATATTAAATCAAACAGTGTTAAAATGTGTCTTGGCTGCAGCCAAGTGATAGGACAGTCCAGTGCATGTGTACAGCAGAGGTTGGGGAGGCGGTACTAGTAGAGGGAGATACTTTGCCAAAGCAGTGGGGCAAAACATAATGTTGTTTGTTATTATGAGAAGTGTAAAGATATTTTTGGTTCATTATGAAACTGCAGTGGGACAAATTCGGCTAAAACAGTGTAAGCAATTAATGGGAAACATTGTAATAGCTGTTTTGATTGGAAATTGAATAAACAAAAGGGTGCTTTCTGACCTTTGCCAAATACTGTATATAAATAAGGGGAAGCATTTTAAAAAACATATGGGAGGTTTTGCATCCAACTTGATTTTTCTGTTGGATTGTACCACGCTGGTATTCCTTTTCTACTAATTCTGTTTACTGCTGAATATTGCTATGGGGAATAGCTGGAATTCTTCCCTTGCTTGTTCCAGCTCACATTACTTTGCAAACAGCTCTTCTGCAACTCTTATTTCACCACAGCATTTCTCCTGCTTCTCTCTGACTGGATAAATTTTAGTCTGTTTAGAAATTGTTGCTCTGTGCTTATTTAGTTCTGATTTAGTCTTGCCAGTATGATTGACAGTAATATGAAGAATAAAAATGCTGTCATGCAAGTGGAAGCACTCTGGGGGAAAGGTACTCAGCCTGTGCAGGCATTGACATGACTACTCTTAATTTTTCCTGTTCTCCTGGATTCTTCTGTTGATTTGACACAACTCTTTTCAGTGCTGAAATTGGTGAGCTGAGTACTCTCTCAAACTTTGACGTTTTCATTTCAGTGTTTTTGTTAAGTAAAATGGGAAGCTATTCAGAAATTGCATGCTCAGGGGAGACTGTAGATGGAGTGCCTCGGTCAGCGAACAGGAGAGGAAAAGCTGTGCTCTTTCAGATTATCCGAACAAGTAAACAATCATGTCTTCTTTATTTGCCATCTTGCTCCAGACAAGCAGGTCTAGGGACTACATTGCGTCTGGCTTGCATTGTCTTTCAGTATCTATCCTCTTGCTGCTCTGCTGCTTTCTGATCCAGAGTGAGGGAGAGAAAGACAGAGGCCAACCAGGATGTAAATGAGGCTCATGATATGACGGGGCCATTGGTGATATCCAGCCTTACAGCGAGTAATCAGAGCCCTCAGCTGCTAGACTGACTTACACATACTTGTACATCACGCACATACAAACATTTCTCCAATTTGCACAACAGTACAGAAATGCTTCTGTCGGTCCCTATGTGTTTATTTGCAAATGTCTGCAGACGCTGATAGCACGCAATGCAAATGAATAGTGTCCCCATGAGCTGAATGTGTCACAGGGCTTTTAGAGGCTGTCAACCAAGCAGGGACAAATGGGTCCCAATCAGAGCCCATTGTGTGGCACTGAATGGGTACGAATAGTATGACCATCATGTGGCCTTGGCAGAGACACACTGTTATGCATGTTTACAAGGATGAAGAGAAAAGGACAGGATGCAGAGAGAAAAAGAGGTGTGGAAAGATACATACAGGGTACAAACCGTTTTTTGAGGATAGAATGTACCAGACATTAACACTTTTCACATCAATCTAGATTTTGAGGCTTTGACTATGAATGAACATTAGCATAATAATGGCCTTAGGCAGCTTTCTAAAGGTAGTGTAGCTACATAATTTAAGTTGTTCTAGCAATGCATTATGGTGACCATTTACTGATTTGTGCCTGTCCTCCCCATGTTTGGACCTTTAAGAAAACTCACAGGCTCATTGTGTTCAGTGAAATAAGCAGTATGACCAGCTGCACCCAGCATTGTTACACATTATATTAGCATCACAGAACAGTGTTTCCTTTAGAGGTTTTTCAGCAACACTGTCAGATTGGACCCTTCCCCTCAAAGGCATAGGCCAAGGCCAACCCCTCTCCAACCCCCTTCCTCTGTCTGCTTCTTTATACCACCCTTTATCAGTAGCTCACCCTTGTTGGCTCATGTTAGCATTAACACATTACAACAAGGAGGTAGCCAGTTTCTTTTCCATTTTTCAGAGCACCACTGCCTGCAGATGGCCACAAAATGTAAAACTGAACTTGAAACCATTGCAAAATAAAGTCAACCCAAGGTGTGTTAAATTAGCCAGTTCAGTAACTATAGTGAAACAACCGTTTCATTCGGCATTTTGACTTCTGCTCTTGACTGTTTGTGCAGTGTTTGTCTACTTCCTGTAACCATCTTTTCAATTTAAAAGCCTTAAGTAGAGTTTTGTAATGCAACTTCATGATGTTTCCGAAAATTCTGAAGCAGTGGTGACAATAATTTTGCAGTGGAAACACTGACAGAAGAGCAGAAAGTTTTCTCCTGTGTAGACTACACAATGTGAATACATACAGTTGCAAGCTTAATGCTGACGTAATATTGGGAATTTCAATAATGTGTTAACAGAATTCTACTAGCAGAACTAAACAGAACTAAAATAATACACTTGAAATAAGTCAAATTTCCTTTCAGCTCTTTAGGGCTCATCATCTTGGCTTTTTGCTTTCTAGCCACATTTTTCTCTTACCACTCCCTAGCCAGAGAACCTGTTTGTAAATTGACCTCTGCCACATTTGGTTCCCCAACAATGGTAAAGGGTAGTGTAATAGTGCCGATCCTCATCAACATGTAAAGCTGGAAAGTTGACATGCCACCAAATAGTAATTACCAGTTGTTTGCGTTCAGGTAGTCATTTTCATTGGTTAATTTTATTACACAAATGGTGTATAATCCCACCAGAATGGATCAGTGACGTCACTCACTGCAGAAGCTTCTTTTAAAGTTTAATGTTAGTCATTTATGAGCAGTATGATACAATAATTGATGTATCATTGATGTATTTACCATTAACACAGTACTCCTATGCCTGGTGTTTACATACTGTCAGAAAATGTGCTTGCTGGTGATTAAGATTGATCAATTGATTTCATACTGTGCAGTCGTGTCTCAGTACATTTTTCCATACAGCAACAAACACCCATCCAAAATCACAACGCCTAGAATTCATAATTTACTGATAGAAAGCCTAGTCATTTGTACATGGGTGCATGCATAAAATAAGGTCCTCCACCTTCCTGCCTACTTTATTCTGACAGGATGCGTGTATCAAAAACGTGTATCAGCGCTACAGTTGAGTATTATAATATTTTTGACAAATTTGACTTTTTGATGCGTATTGAAGTCTTTAGACTTGTAAACTCAGTAGATTTGGAAATCGACATGTTTGGAAGGTTTACAAGGACCATCCAGGCATATCATAATTACAAGTGGCATGATGTTCTATCTGCCTCTGTGGCGGTCACACCTGTCGCAATTGCTCCACCTGTTATCTCCCCTTTGTGTGCAGTTTTACACACACTTTCTGTAGTCACACACACACATTTATATACACACCTGTTCAAACACATGTGCAAACGTGCCTCAATGGTATCTGAGCTTAAGCTTACTGATGTCCTCACCTCTGCATTAAAGCAGTGGTGACATATGCACATAACGCTGTTAAACACTTACCCTGCCATAATCCTCTGATAAACTTCAGAAGTGATTTTCATATGTTTGAAAGCCTAATCCTCAGTTTTCAATTGTGTTGCCAGTCCTCATTTGTGACATTTATCTCCTGCTGTTTCTGCTTGTGTATTTTTCCAGTTTTACTGTGCAGATAAGGCCTGACTGATATGTCCGTTAAACTGAAATTGATGTAACATGCTCTTACGAGTAAGATTGAAAACCCTTGTTAAATATTACAGCAAACAAACTCAGTTGGTGAAATCGAACACAAAAAACACAAAACATATATTATATTATATTATATTATATTATTATTATTATTTTTTTTGTGTCTATCTAAATTCACACTTTTCCTGTTTACCATCTATTTAATGTTATCGCTACACCATGGGGTCTGAGTGTAACACAATTTCAATACTCTGTATGTCCTGTACATATTGTAGTATTGACAATAAAAGCTGACTTGACTTAAAATAGCAGAAATATGTAAGTCAAGGCTGCCCAAAGAAGTTGTGAGTTGTGCTATGGGGTTGTTTGATTTGGCTTGCCAGAAACTTACTGTAACCCAAACAACAGAACAAGAACATGCATGTTTTATACTGTTTAGTAGAGATGTGCTGAAATTGTGAATGTGTGAAATGTTCATATTTTTTTTTATCTGAAAGAGATAAAAGGCTGGGAAATGAAACAAAAAAATATATCTATAAAAAGGGCTAAAATCTAATATAACATTAAAACCTATTAATTTCTTATTTGACCTCTCTTTCCTCTCTAACTTTCCATTACACAGTCACACCTGACATTTTCTCCTCTCCAGATCTTTGTTATGGATGGCTGTGGCATCACTGGAGTTTAAACTCATGATTCAGGGATCTAAATTAATCTCCTAAGACAGAAAAAATGTGGGTACCACAAATCTAAATCTTGCCATCCCTTACCTTTTGCATGTGAATGTTATAATACAAAATATCTTACTGTGAAGAGAATTAATGGATAAAGAACAGGTAATCAGAACAGAACAGAAACCAACCAAAACACGCCTTTCTTAGTGCAACATTTTGCAGTTGTCAACATTGACAAGTGCCAGATGTATCAGTAAAGTAAGCAATATTCTAAAGAGACCACCAACTAAAACTATTGGAGTTTTTTTTTTACCATCATAAATTCTTTTTTGCAGATAGTAGATATTTATAGCTCATTAAAATCACTATCAGTATCTGTAAGCCTTTCACATCAGTTAGCCCCAATACACAAAAGTGTACACTTTATGCAAGAGTGTTAAATTTAGATGACTTGTCAGACAAGCCCTCATTTGCAAAATCTCAATCTCCTGGGCCCTGTATCGCTGTGTGCGCTCTAATTATTCTGCACTTCTTCAGCCAGCTTCTACAGTATGTGTGTATGTGTGTGCCTGTGACACTGCAACCTCCCACAGTGCAGCTCATCCCAAATTTAGTCTTTCCACACTGAAAGATTCTCAGCTGGAAGAAGCAAGGACTTCGTCATTCCATTAGAGAGCCTCACTTACAGCTTGCAGCTCAATAGAAAAATGTGTGGGCTGGGCACTTGCACACACTTGGAGACAGCACACTTTGTCTCCAGCTTTAATTCTCTTCTAGAAAAGTATTCACATGGCATGTTCTCTTGTAAACTTACATATTGTAAAACCTCAGGGAATCTTATCAGATGGCTGAAGTCACTTGACCTTCCCAAACAGCCTTTATGAGATCTGTGCTGTCCCTTACTCTCTCAGAATCTGAGCAACTTTGTCAACAAAAGCAGTCAAGTTAGAGAATGCGTGAAAAGTGTATACTATCTCTAGCTTGGCACTGTCATAACTTTGCAAATCCAGTAGAACTTTTGGCATATGTGTTTTGCAGTTGACTAGCTGCGAACTGAAATACAATGGTGTTTAAAAAAGCATTGGTGTACAGCCCAGAAGAGACTCCAGAGAACAGTATTTTTGCTAAGCACGGAGGCCTTTATTAATGCGGAACTAAGTACTTTATTCATGTAGAAATGCTGCATGAGATGAAACCTACTGCTAGCTGTGTACATTCATGCTGAAATAGTCACACAGGTTAACCTGTGTAGGTTTAGAGAACCAATGACTTTTGTAGGAAAAGACTATTTGACTAGCATGAAAAAGAAATCACAGACTGTTTATTGCGATTTCTGCATCATGAAAATAAAGCCATGTGGTTTACTAACCACAGATATCAAACTAAATTCTTAAATAAAAATGGTAGACTACGTCTTATGTTGAAAAACTCATAACTGTGCAGATTGCAAACAAATGCTTGCTTCTAGCATTTAACGTGGTGAACAATCATTTGTTTCCCATTGGGGTTAAACATTTGTCTGATTCTTACATCAGCATGGATAGGTTTGTGCATTTGAATCCCAGTTTTCCACACTTGTGTGTGCACTATTGAATATGAAATCTACTTGAGCAGCATAGCTAGTTGGGAGTCTTTTAAAGAGGGATGTCAGTCAAGCATGTTTATAACAATATAAGGCTACGCCCAACCAGTTCTACTTTGCCACAATATAGATGTTAGTAAATGTTGCTTTGATGGTTGATATTATAAAACAAAAGAGAAGGGGAGGGCAATGAGCAAGAGAAGATGGTTGACTGTGACTGTTCTTGTTTACACTGAGATGAGCACAGGAATGCAACACCTCCCATCCAGTTCAAAAAGCCCAACACAGCACTGCAAAAGTAACCTTACATGCAGCCAAGCTAGCACTGCAATTGCAACCTTTTCTCACTCTCCCTCCCTGGCAGTTTCTGACCCTGTATCTTCAGCTGTTTATAATAGCCAGTCAGCTGTACTCAGTTATTCAATCAAAGCTTTCTCTGATTACAGTACAAATGAATTAATTTGGAATGGAAGTGAAGTTTTGTTACATTTTTGCCATGTTTTTTTAGGACATGGTCTTGTGAATAAAGTTTTTAATCTATGTTTCATTTGGAAGCATTGTTTTTATCTGGCAATGTTTACAGATTTGACTCCAAAAGTAGCCCATTTTGTCTATTATTTTGTGGATGTTCTTCTTTCCTTCCTTCTGTATTCTGTGTGTGTGGTTTGTGTGTGTGGTGTGTGGGGGGAGTGTTTGTGTGCATGTGCGTCTCTGCCTCCATCAGTAGCTGCTCATGGTCGTCCAGTGACTCATCTCTCCTACATGTGTTCACACATGAATAAAATGTCACCCTTTCTAGCCAGGAGCATCTCTTTGCTATCTGTGCTATTTATTCGTTTAATTATGTTATGTTTATTTGTATCTATGACTATGTCTGGTCTTTGTGTTTGTGAAGGTGTGTCTTTGAGTGATTTTTATTTTGTTTGTTTGGACTAGGAATGTAAATGATAAGCAGATTAACCTGTCAAATGTTGTCAGTTAAAAAGAAAAAAAAAGCAATAAAAACAAAGTTAATGTTATTTAATTTCCAGCAGAACGGCTCTTTTCTAAGCTGGTTTGTCATTTAAGTTGATGAACGTTTTTGAAATTTACGCATGGGAGTACAGTAGGCAGTTAGTTCTGCTAGACAGGCTTACTAAAATAGAAGCACGCAGCTAGAAATAGTGATGTTCAAGGCCACTTTTTAAAGAGCCACAACAGTAGTACCACCACAACAATGTACTACACCAAAAGCAAACCTGTGCAAGCTGTTAGACAACTATTTAGTCCATGTTCTCTCATTATGAGGAAATCACATTTGTTTGCAGAATTGCAGAGACAGATGTGGTGGTCAGCAACAGCTTTTGAACGCTGCTGTGATATATTAGTCCTAAGCTAGTCCTGGCCATTGCATTTGCACCATTGCACCTTGTGTGGCCTAGTAATGAGTGGTAATTATAACTTTATAACTTCGGAATATAGAAATTTCAGTAGCAGTAGTATGTGTGTGTACACACACACACACACACACACACACAAACACACACACACACACACATATATATATATATATATATATATATATATATATATATATATATATATATATATGTGTGTGTGTGTGTGTGTGTGTGTGTGTGTGTGTGTGTGTGTGTGTGTGTGTGTGTGTTTTAGACTGTCAGTATATGCAGTGTATGACAGCTCAGTATGTTAGACTGTCACTCTGCCACATTAGTAAGCGTATCATACATGTAGTGCATGGGAGTATTTCAGTTGTTAGGACTGTACAGCTGCACACACCATCAGTGAGTCATACTGGGAACACCCGGAACGCTGATTTATTCCTCCCTTTTCACTGCATCAAACAAGTACGAGAAGAGAATAAAGGACCGACTCCTATTTAGAACGAAAGAAGGAGGAGGGGTGTTGGAGAGATACAGACTATTCCACCACAGTTCTCAATTTTCTGGAGAATGTGAGTGTGCATGTGCATTATTTGTGAGTGTGCATGTGCGTTATTTAGTAACAAACATCCATAAACATTGCTGCTGACATGACTGGAGCTGATTTAGCCTCATCTATATTCAAGGCATTGACTTTGTAGCCTCTGCTCTGTTGTTTTCCTTGTGAGCTCTTTATTCAAATTCCAGAAGTAAGTCAGTCTCCCTCTAAAAGCTTTTCATTGTCCTTTAGACTGTGACTTTGTTTTGGCCACATAGTTGGGGGGGCAGACCTGCTTTCTGAACTGCTGTCTCCTGGTGCATTTGTCATTTGCCTGCTCCTCCTTTGTGTTCCTGCCTCAGATACGGCTTTGTTTTGCCCTCTTCTTGCAGATGGAGAGGAGTAGGGCCTGGCTGTGTCGACATGTAGGGGTTGATTGGCAGGACTGGTATTGTGGAGCTACTTGGCACAATATGCTGGCTGTGGCCAGAAACAAAAACAGCTTGGCCTCAACATCCACGAACATACATGCGCAAACATGCAGCCTGCTCTGTCAATAGCCTATGTGATTTGCCAGTAATATTGCCACAGTGTCAAGTCTGGCCCAGTGATATATTTGAGTCGAGACAGTAATCTGCAACCTTGCCACATCATTGCACGCCCGTGTTCAACCTGGGCCATCTACAAGGAAGCCGTTCACTATTCAGACTCTGAGACAGCCAGTCATTGGCTGTGCATTTGTAAAAAGCACCAAGTATAAATGTGAGATTGGAAGAAATTATTGTAAAAAAAAAAAACAACAACCATAAAATTCACTTCAAGATTCATTTTAAGATTCATTTCAATTTCACATGTTTGACCTTCAGTGGGCAGTGCAGGAAACCACAAAATGCACTCTGTTGAATCATATTTATATGTGAAGCATCATATGGACCTGGCATGTACCTCACTCACTCTCTCACCTTTGTTTAGTAGGCTGAAGATGCTTCATATGAGTAACCTTGTATAAATGTGCTTGTTTAATTAGAGCCTCTTTTTGAATTTAAATGTGAATATCATCATGAGGAATATTTTGTCGAAAAGACTGAGATTTTGAAAAAGGGATATCTTGTGAGCCTGTAAATAGTTTGAATAGAGGATTTTTCTTTTCTCTTACTTAAAGAAGTTATATAGTCTACAGCGGCTGAGGGAAGCATTAGAAACGAAGCAAAACCATATCAAAGAGGAGAGGAGGAGAAAGTAGTAGAGCAGTATTTTGTAACCCAGTACCCCTCCAGAGAGGGCTCAGTGTCTCAGCTCAGCTGAGGCAGCAGTTAGAGAGGACTGGAGGAAAAGTCATGAGAGAGAGTGATGGATAAAAAGACATTAAGATAGAGAGACAGAGAGAGAGCAAGAGACATTGACTTTGACCATGACGGTCTTGCAAGGACACTGGAAGGTGATTTTGTCATCTTACATTTTATGTTATTTTTTTTTAAATGTCTCAGGAAGGCCGTAAAACCAGGCTGAATTTGCTGACACACATTCTGACCCATTACACTGGATTTCAGCCACATAGCATTTGGGTGCTCAAATTGGTTGGGTTGACCGATATGGGTTACCTGATGAATACTGGCCAGTGTTGTGAATTCATCACAGAAAATCCTGCTGGTAAAGCAGGCAATTTGTGGCTTGTTATGTACTGTAACAGTGTGGGAATTGTGGGTAAACATTTCAATATTTTTCGTGTACATATCTGCTGATGTAGAAATTGATGCATAATGTACAATTCATAAGACTAGAAATTTGGAGTACATTTACCTGGATTAGCATTACAGGGAAATGCAACATTTACTCCATAGGATTGCAGTTACCTAATGTTGACTAAATATTCTGCTCTTGTTCAGTAAATATGACATCACCTAATGATTTGAAGTTTTAGCCAAATTTGTCAGTCTGATGCAGTTTTTTTAGGGGTTTTAGGTATCATCAACCAATACAGAAATGACTCGTGCAACTATTCCTTTTCTCATGATTTCATTGTTTTGTGCTCATAAACCAGCTTTTGAAGGTTATTCTAAGCTTTGAAGGTCCTTAAGCTTAATGCTAAACTTAGAATCATCAACTGCTTTCTTCTTTGATGGCAGCATAGGCTGTAATTATGGGGTATCAGAATTTATAGCTCTTCAGAATTTGGTGTCTGAGTCAAAATGTTCATATGGGTTGGGCCCTAATACACCGAGTGTGTCTATTATCTGCAGTGACACATTAGAAGAAGAGTTCTTTTTCTCTGTTCCTTAATTTGCATCTCATTTACAGAGAGGAGAAATGACAGGGTTAACAGAGCCCTGAAAGAAATATTTTTCTAAAGCTTTGTAATGGGGAGGTAGAAGTGGTATTTAGATGCACATGGAAGTCAGCTGCTTGCTTGCTATCTCAAAAGGTTGCACTTGGGCCCAAGCGCTGCATTTTTAGTGGCTTTTTTTTTAAGTAGATTGTAGATTTGAAGAATTGTATATTGCTGTATATTATACTGTATGTATTACATACTCTCTCACACACACATTCTGCACTTATGTTTTTCCAGATCAGCTATATAGGTCACACTCTTGCCTGCCACTCTCACCTGGAAGCAGTGGACAGGAAAGAACATGGAGTTCCTTTATCATATCTCTGGGAAGAGTGTGTGAGAATATCAACAGAGACCTTGCTGGAGAGTGTGTGAAGTGTATGAAGGGGTTCATATCAATTCATATGAAAATAACAGAATTAAATCGAATTGAGATGCAATATGTATGTATATTTCAATCTTTTCCTCCACCACCATCTTTACCAATAGAAAAACATTTTTTTTTAGCAGTCTAATCATTTCAACAGTAATGGATTAATTAGTGCCAACTCTAATGACTTTATCAGTATGTAAAGACCAGAAAAGCCAAATGCCTGACCTCCTGACCTGCCTTCTGCTATGCTAATTGTCAGATGAAATGATGATCTTTGATTAATTTCAGAGCAGAATCTCATTGCTGACCCTAAGGTCTACCACTTTGTGCTGTTGCCTAAAAAAAATCATTTAATTTGTCATTTGAAAGAACTAATTTCCTTTTGCTCTGTGCATTTCCCTGGCGAGCAATCGAAGTGAACAAAAGCCAACAGAGCCCTGTTGGTACATGTTGAGAGGCATTTGATCGTTAGCGGCTAATTATAGTGGATTCTACACCACTAGCTGGCTTCAGCCCCCCCTCTTTCTATCACTGCCTTCATAAAAATGCCATTGCTACCTTTTCAGAAGCTCATTTAGCACTACGGCTAGCTCAGCTGTTGCTGGTGGTATTTATACGCTTCAGAATTGAGGGCTTTGGTTGTACCGAGGACGTGAATAGCGACAGTGAATTGTTTTGCAACTCAGTGGGGTGAGTTTGTTTTTGGGAGCCATGAGGGGCTTGGGGATTACACTTGGAACACGACTCCCATTTTCCTAATGGAGGAGAGATATGGAAACGCTTGAGGGAAATAAATGTGTT